>NW_016803808.1:1675455-1685050 GCF_001698545.2 Rhinopithecus bieti | reverse complement strand
TTCTGAACTTTTTTTTTTTTTTTTGAGTTGGAGTTTCACTCTTGTTCCCCAGGCTGGAGTGCAATGGCACAAACTTGGCTCACTGCAACCTCTACCTTATGGATTCAAGCGATTCTCCTCCCTCAGCCTCCTGAGGAGCTGGGATTACAGGTGCCCTCCACCATGCCTGGCTAATTTTTGTATTTTTAGTAGAGATGGGGTTTCGCCATGTTGGACAGGCTGGTCTCGAACTCCTGACCTCAGGTGATCTACCCACCTTGGCCCCCCAAAGTGCTGAGATTACAGGCGTGAGCCACAGCGCCCGGCCACAGTTTTGCATGTTTTATTCTGCCTTATATCTCTATGACTCTCCCATGTAGAATTTGTATTTGGTAAGCTTTGCCTTCTCTGGAATTAATGTTACTTAGCTGAACAGTTTACATTTATCAAGAACTGAATATACAACGGTGATTTTTACTGTATCTTCTGTGTTTAGCTATGTTTAGCAAATATTTAGTGTTGTTGAAATTGCCTACAGAGGCCGGGCGCGGTGGCTCAAGCCTGTAATCCCAGCACTTTGGGAGGCCGAGACGGGTGGATCACGAGGTCAGGAGATCGAGACCATCCTGGCTAACACGGTGAAACCCCGTCTCTACTAAAAAAAATACAAAAAACTAGCCGGGCGAGGTGGCGGGCGCCTGTAGTCCCAGCCACTCGGGAGGCTGAGGCAGGAGAATGGCGTAAACCCGGGAGGCGGAGCTTGCAGTGAGCTGAGGTGCGGCCACTGCACTCCAGCCTGGGCGACAGAGCGAGACTCCGTCTCAAAAAAAAAACAAAACAAAACAAAAAAACAAAAAAAGAAATTGCCTACAGTAGTTAGTACGGTAACATGCTGTACGTGTTTGTAGCCTAGGAACATAGGCTTTACTACATAGCCTAGGTGTGTAGTAGGGTCTACCATGTACTTCTTTAAGTACATCCTGTGCTATTCACACAACAATGAAGTCGCCTAATGAGACGTTTTTCAGAACATATACCTGTTAAGTGACACCACTGCATAGATGTGAAGATCATCAGGAAATCCAATTTGGGGCAAACTTTCCAATTTACTCCTTAACCCACACTTCATTTTAAAGTGGCTATGCTGGCCAAGCACTGTGGCTCATGCCTGTAATCCCAGCACTTCAGGAGGCCGAGGTGGATGGACTGCTTGAACCTAGGAGTTCGAGACCAGTCGGGCAACATGGCAAAACCCCATCTCTATGAAAAATACAAAAATTAGCTGGGTATGGTGGTGCATGCCTGTAGTCCTTGCTATTCAGGGGGCTGAGGTGGGAGGATTGCTTGAACCCAAAAGGTTGAGGCTGCAGTGAGCAGTGATTGCACCACTGCACTCCAGCCTGAGCAACAGAATGAGACCATGTCTCAAAAATAAAATGGCTATGCCAGCTAGGTGCAGTGGCATGACCCTGTAGTCCTAGCTACCAGGTACACTGAGGTAGGAAGATCACTTGAGCCCAGGAGTTTGGGGCTGTGGTGCTTGATGATCATGCCTGTGAGTAGCCACTGCACTCCAGCTTGAGCAACACAAAGACCCTGTCTCTCAGAAAGAAAAAAAATAAACGGTTATGCCTTCAGAGCTAACGCTTTAAAGGGGGCAAGTAATAATACCCAGGAGGAAATGCTGGAGACTTCCCCTAAAATTATAACACTTTAGCATGTTTATACAGCCCTTTTAGAAGGATCCAACATTTATTGAAGTCTTTGGTACCTGGTCATGTACCATGCACATTCATATTTAATCCTCTCAAGTGCCCTTACGTGACAGAACATCTGATCAGAAAAAGATGAAATTATGGCCAGGCGTGGTGGCTCATGCCTATAATCCCAACACTTTGGGAGACCGAGGCGGGGGGATCATGAGGTCAGGAGATTGAGACCATCCTGGCTAACACGATGAAACCCCGTCTCTACTAAAAATACAAAAAAATTAGCCGGACATGGTGGTGGGCACCTGTAGTCCCAGCTACTAGGCAGGCTGAGGCAGGAGAATGGCGTGAACCTGGGAGGCAGAGCTTGCTGTGAGCCAAGATCACACCACTGTACTCCAGCCTAGGCGACAAAGCGAGACTCTGTCTCAAAAAAAAAAAAAAAAAAAATTAAAAAAAATTATTAGCTCAAAGTTAGGTATGTGGGCCTTGTGCCATAGCTCACACCTATAATCCCAGCACTTTGGGACACCAAGGCAGGTGGATCTTTTGAGCTCGGGAGTTTGAGACCAGTGGGCAATATGGCAAAACCCTGCCTCTACAAAAAAACTAGCCAGGCATGGTGATGTACGCCGGTAGTCCCAGCTACTTGCCAGGCTCAGGTAGGAGGATCACCTCAGCCTGGGAGGTCAAGGCTGTGATGAACCGTGATTGCACCACTGCAGTCCAGCCCCAGTGGCAGAGCGAGACCCTGTCCTAAAACAAAAACATTTGTGTATGTGTCTATTAAGTAGCCAACTAGAGTTTGAACTCAAGATACCAAGTTCATTTCTGGGTCACTGTTGCCTACTGTGAGTGCGTCACCCTCCTTACTATAGCAAGTAAATAACGCTTTTTATCTTTTTTTCCTAGCATCTTTGGAGATGGTTTTTGTTTTCTTTTCTTTGACTTTCCCCTTAGTCTATCAGTTTTGCCCTTTGGGGAAAACCTCGAAAGGGGCAGTGCTATAACATCCTGGGCCTAACTCTCATCTTACGATGATAGAAATGAACCCGAAGAGACTGCAGACTTGCCCAAGGTCCTAGCAACTAGCTAGTGTTTGGCCTGAAACTAGACAAGAATCAGAGGCAAATAACTCCAAATCTCAATCTCTACTGGCTAAATTAAAAAGAATTCTCAATGAAAATCATTTTTCTCTGCCACTCAGAAAATGAAGGCTTTAGTTCATATTTATCTGGTAAATTTTTATTTTATTTTATTTTTTAAATGCATGAGCCCTCTAGTTGCTTTGCGAAAGTAAGGAAATAAACATTTATTGTCCAGCATTGCTTGTCACATTTATTTTACATGCTTTACACCGAAGGCCCTTATATAATCAATGTTATTTGCATGCTCAATGCTGCAATATAGTGGAAAGGCCATCAGCCAGGGTCCCAGGCCTAGCTTCCCACTCCCTGGCAAGCTACATGGAATCTTGGGGCCAGCATCTTCACTCCTTAATAGGAATGTCGTGTAGGCATCTTCACAAGTAAAACTCAATTTCATAACAAAGTTTTATTAGAAGGTTTCTCCTGATTTCTGGAGGGGGAAACTGAAGCGCTGAAGTTAGTGACATGACCTAGGACTTGGGCTTCATCGCCAAGTAGTGGTGTCAGGACTTGAACCTGGGCAGTCCTACTTCAAAGTTGGTACTCTCAGCAACTGTGTTATGTTGCCTTTTTTGTTTGTTTTTAAGATTAAAGCAATAGATCAGTGCTTTTTAAAACTAGTCGTGACCAACTGGTAACAAACTTAATGGGTGACAGCCAACTTTTAATAGAAGGGAAAATATGTAGCATGTTATAAGGGAAATTATACTTTGTGAAACCAATTTCAGTTTATACATGTACGAAAAGTGGGTTGTGATGTCAAAAATTGATTTCAAATAAGTTTGAAAGCCATTTCTTATGGACGGTCTTAAAGGTTTCTGCAATCCGTGTCCTAGGACTGTAAATTGGTCCTAATTTTACTGTTGTGAATAATTCCAGAGGTTTTTTCATGATGGGATTGTTGAGTCTGTTCTGCCTACAGCACTGTGACTATTTCTACCTCAGAATTCGCTGAGCCATGAGTATCCCTTAATGCCCTTTAGAAGAAAGGGGAGACTTCCACTTTTGAGAGTGATATTTTCATTACACATTGCTGAACGGGTTATGCAGAGATTCATTTTTTATCTGTTCTTTGTCCTCAGACACTATTTCTGCAACATATCATAGCCTGGGCCTCCACAGAAGCCATGGTGGAGTTAGAATTTATTCAGCTAGCAAAGAGGCTAATAAGGGCTTTCTTGGGATACAAATTATTAAGCAGACTTGAAACTGGGTTGAGTCCTGAGTAAAAATCAGGCAATACAATGGACCTTACTACGCTAGGCTCCTAAATTCTTTTGAGCTGTAACACAGTTTCTTCAGGAATATCTGGGGTTCTTACTCAAGTGCTTATCAAAAGAGTTGTTTAATTACTGTAATTTTAGCTAAAGACTTTAGGAATTTTCTTGCTGATTTGACATGTGAAATTGCATACTATAGACTTGCAGTGCTGGGCTGTGGCAAGCTGGCTTAGTTCATTTTATTTGGATGTTTACTTTGCTCTTGCTTATGACGTGCTACTGAGGGTAGTAGCTGCCACTGCTAGCTAGGCTACTTAGGATGCCCTGTCATGGTTATTTTTTTTTTAATAGTAGAAACTTGCCCATGTAAAAGAATTACACATTTTGCCAGGCACAGTGGCTCATGCCTGTAATCCCAACACTTTGGGAGGCCGAGGCAGGCAGATAGATACCTGAGGTCAGGAGTTTGAGACCAGCTGGGCAACATGGTGAAACTCCGTCTGTACTAAAAATAACAAAAATTAACCAGGCGTAGTGGCATGAATCTGTAGTCCCAGCTACTCAGGAGGCTGAGGCAGGGAATCACTTGAACCTGGGAGGCAGAAGTTGCAATGAGCCGAGATTACATGACTGCACTCCAGCCTGGGTGATAGACTGAGATTCCGTCTCAAAAAAAAAAAAAAAAGAGTTGGCTGGGCGTGATGGCTTACTCCTGTAATCCCAGCACTTTGGGAGGCCGAGGTGGGCGGATCAGAAAGTCAGGAGATCAAGACCAGTCTGGCCAATATGGTGAAACCCCACCTCTACTAAAAATACAAAAATTAGCCCAGCATGGTGGTGGGCGCCTGTAGTCCCAGCTACTTAGGAAGCTGAGGCAGGAGAATTGCTTGAACTCGGGAGGTGGAGGTTGCAGTGAGCTGAGATCGTACCATTGCACTCCAGTCTGGGTGACAGGGCAAGACTCTGTCTCAAAAAAAAAAAAATATATTTCTGTGACAGCTTACACTTGAGAATGTATAGCTAACAATGTTGAAAACTAGAAAAAGTCCCGGGCGCGGTGGCTTACGCCTATAATCCCAGCACTTTGGGAGGCCGAGACAGGCAGATCACCTGAGGTCAGCCTGGCAAACATGGTGAAACCCCTGTCTCTACTAAAAAAATACATAAAAATTAGCCAGCGTGGTGGCAGGTGCCTGTAATCACAGCTACTTGGGAGGCTGAGACAGGAGAATCACTTGAACCCAGGGGGTGGAGGTTGCAGTAAGCCGAGATCATGCCATTGCACTCCAGCCTGGGCGACAAGAGTGAAACTCCATGTCCCCCCCAAAAAAAACTAGAAAAAGTTTAAGTCCAACTGAGATTTCAATTGCAGTGTAGCCTGATTTTCTTTCTACTATCAGAAGTGTAGACAAGTTAAAGCACTTAATTAGGCTTAGATTAACCTTCACTTTTCTGTGGAAGTGTGTACTGAAAGCTGGCATTCATTGCAAAGATCTCTGCCATTCAGTTATCTTGTGGACTCTACTCTCCACCATTTTATGGGAGTAATTCAGGTCCTTTAGTCCTTGAAGGAAGCCAGACTATTTGTTTCTCATTTTCTGCTGATATTACCAGGTTTTTTACCCATCTGAAATTTGTTCTGAGAGCTCTTTCTCCATTCTAGCCCTGTGGGTCTTTAGATAAGGCTCTGTGTTTCAGCCATGCCGCCATGCCATTCTCCTTGACACATGGTACTTTTTTGGGGGGGTACGGGGGAGGGTAGAGACGAGGTCTCACTATGTTGCCCAGGGTGGTCTTGAACTCCTGGTCTTAAGCAATCTTCCCACCTCGGCCTCCCAAAGTGCTGGGATTACAGATATGAGCTACTGTACTCAGCCTGTGTATGTGATGTTCTTTCAGTTATTTTGGAACTTGGTAGGCACCTTGGAGGATTCATTGGAAAGATTTGGAGACCACTGTGTTCTAATACTGGTGGCAACACCACAACTTGGGAGCTAGGAAAATAAATGGGACAAGATTACTAACCCTTTTTGGAGTTAGACTTGTCTATACCCACAACTATATAACGTGAGAGATGGTGTGATGTAGTGATACAAAGGACCAGCCTGAGGCTGAGTACAGTGGCTCATGCCTGTAATCCCAGAACTTTGGAAGGCCAAGGCAGGCAGATCACTTGAGGTCAGGATTTCGAGACCAGTCTGGCCAACATGGTGAAACCCCGTCTCTACTAAAAATACAAAAATTACTTGGGCATGGTGGCATGTGCCTGTAATCCCAGCTGCTTGGGAGGCTGAGGCAGGAGAATTGCCTGAACCTGGGAGGTGGAGGTTGCAGTGAGCCGAGATCGTGCCACTGCACTCCAGCCTGGGCAACAGAGCAAGACTCCATCTCAAGAAAGAAAGAAAGAAAGAAAACCAGCCTAGAAGTCAAAGATCTGGCTTCTGTGGTCATTCACATACTTGTTAAATATATTGAGTGCTTGTTATGAGTCAGGGACTGAACTAGGTACTAGAACTTTAAACTTCACTACTTTATAGCTATGGCTTTAATCTCACTGAGTTTCCGTTTTACCTTTTACAGATAAAAGGTAGACTAGCCTGCAAGCCAATGTGTGAAAGTATTTCCAAGGGTAAAGGGCTGTGGAATATATGTAGTGGAACACTCAAGTGGGAAGGAAGTTAGCAGGATAGCCTAATTTTGGAACTGGAAAGTTCTAATAAAGTGAAACGAGTCTTGTGGATAAGAGAATCAACAACACTGAGCAGACCTATTGCCCTAGATTTTCAAGGACATAGTCACAAAAAGAAAATGACTGTGTAACTTGGGAATGTGAAGTTAAAAAAAAAGAAAAAAACAATTAAGCTGTGTTTTGCTTCTAATTAGCACTCTCTGATGGAATACAATGGGAAAGGTCATTCTGTTGAAATAAGTGAAGAAAAATTAGGACCCAGAGAACAAGTGCTAAAAGGAAATGCCTTTGACCAAAAACTCAGTCACTTACCAGCAGTTAAGTCTTGACTAAGGATTTTCGATTCGGTAGGTCTGAGGTAGGGTCCCATAGAGCATTTGTATTTTTAACAAATTGATGCTGATGCTGCTGATCAGGACCTGGTACTTTGAGAACCACTGCTTTAAGGAAGCCTCAATAATGAAGGCCAAAGTAAAGATCGGGTGAGTTTCACATCTGAGTACTAAAAATAAGTCAGAGGACTCGTTGTGTCTGTAGTCCCAGCTACCAGCTGCTAGGGGAGGCTGAGATGGGAGGATCATGAGGCCAGGAGTTCAAGGCTACCCTGCACTATGATAGTGCCTATGAATAGCCACTGTACTCTAGCCTGGGCAACATAGCGAGACCATATCCCTAAAAAAAATAAAAATAAGTCAAAGGATTTTGGGTTTGAGTCCAGCACGTTGTTGAAATCTGTGCCCTAGGGTTTTCCTCTTCACCAGTTGAAATTAATTGGGTTATATGTATAAAACAGCATAGGAGGCCTGTGTTAACTCTGTACCCACCCCCTTTATTTAGTCACTGCCCACGTTGACTCTCTTGTATTAAAGTAAAAATACAGTTTTATTCGAATCTTGACCAGATAGATTTCACGATGTGAAAAGATGCCAATGAGATGATTTTGAGAACTGGTTCTTAAGGTCTGTGGTAAAGAGGCCGGGGATCTGGCTGGCAGAGAAATGTGAGGTCAGACATCTGCATTTAGTATTCATGTGAGGTCAGTGTTGATGGGAGACTGGCCTAAAGCTTGAGACAGGAAGTCAGGGATATATCCCGAGGATGGGCAGGAGGCTCAGCAACTTGTTTGGGCTTTGTGTGAGCTAGCTAATGGTTGTAAAGGTCAGGTGAGTCAAAGTAAGAGCCCAAGTGCCCTGTTGCAATTTAGAGCATTTGAGTTCATTCCCTCTATTCCTCTTCACCAGTCCCTCCAGTTCCTACGTGGTTGATTTAAAGCAAATATGAAAAAGCTTTCACTCTTTTTTTAAAGACATAATAGAAATAATATGTAGGCATTTAGTATTGTGTTGTGTTGATGCATTTCATTTGTTTTTAGGGTTCAGGGCGGTAGAGAAAGAATCAGCAGAAAACTATTTCAGGCCAAACCACAAGTGTTTCTTGTTGGGGGACGGATACCTGAAGTGATCTCTGCAAGTCTTGCTTAAATTTCCAGTAGACGGAATTGTGAAAAGGATAGAGAAGTAGTATTTAAGTCTTTGTTGGCCATTTCCAATCCTGTGTTTGGAAGCAAAGCATTTGAAGACATAAAAGAGCTGGCCTTGCCTCTCAAGTTTATGGTGTGGGGGGACAAAATGAACACATGAAACATCACACATGCTAAAACACAAGGCCGTTCCATGGTGGCAACTCAGATGCAATCCAGGAACGAAATATACACAGTTTGTAAAGAGAACTGTCAGTTTCAGAATGGGAGAAGAGTGCATCCTGGAGGAATGCATAAGAAGTAGGATGATTCAAATAGTGTAGTATGTTGTCCAGGAGTTTTTTTTAACCAGCTGCTAATAGGAGTTCCCAAAGTTATAGGAACTTCCTTAGATGCTTGTTATGAAGGAAAGTGAAGTCAGATGTCTCTGGATTTGAATCTTGACTCTTCATAATTGAGTAACTTTGGACAAGTGCCCTAATCTGTAAAATAGGCATAATGCTTCAAAGGATTGTTATAGGACTATATGAGATCGTTTACGCATTTTGCATGCAACAAATATTTGATTACTCTGTGACAGACATTAGGCTAGGTGAACAAAACAGAAGGACCTTGTACCTAGCACATAATAGGAACACAGTAGATACCTCCTAAATGCACCTGGTTGTTTCATGCCTTTATAGTATTTTAATTCTTTTTATTTTTTTTCTTTTTGAGATGGATTCTTGCTCTGTCACCCAGGCTGTAGTGCAGTGGTGTGATCTTGGCTCACTGCAACCTCCGCCTCCCGGGTTCAAGTGATTCTTCTGCCTCAGCCTCCCGAGTAGTTGGGATTACAGGCGTGTGCCACCACGCCAGGCTAATTTTTGTATTTTTGGTAGAGACAGGGCTTCACCATGTTTGTCTGTCTGGTTTCGAACTCCTGACCTCGTGAACCACCCCCCTCAGCTTCCCAAAGTGCTGGGATTACAGGCGTGAGCCATGGCGATGAGCCTTTAATTCTTTATTATCCAATAATTTATTTTTCTTTGCTGAGATATTTCAAAGCAGGTAACAGACATTATGTCTTCTCATTACTACTTCTCATTACTACTAGAAACTGCATACATTTCTAAAGAACTATGCAGCCTAGCACAGTGACTTATGCCTGTAATCCCAGCACTTTGGGAGGCCAAGGTGAGCGGATCACCTGAGGTCAGGAGTTTGAGACCAGCCTGGCCAACGTGGTGAAACAAATATTTATGTAAATATATATTAATATATAAATAAATTTGTTTAATAAATATATTTATATAGCTGGGCGTGGTGGCACACACCTGTAGGCTACTCGGGAGGCTGAGGCAGGAGAATCACTTGAACCCAGCTGCAGC
>NW_016803808.1:1553889-1675144 GCF_001698545.2 Rhinopithecus bieti | reverse complement strand
GTGGTGAAACAAATATTTATGAAAATATATATTAATATATAAATAAATTTGTTTAATAAATATATTTATATAGCTGGGCGTGGTGGCACACACCTGTAGGCTACTCGGGAGGCTGAGGCAGGAGAATCACTTGAACCCAGGAGGTGGAGGTTGCAGTAAGCCGAGATCACACCACTGCACTCCAGTTTGGGCGACAGAGTGAGAATTCATCTCAAAATGAAAAAAAAATTAAAATGCTATAAAGGCATGAAACAACCAGGTACATTTAGGAGGTACCTACTGTGTTCCTATTATGTGCTAGGCACAAGGTCCTTCTGTTTTGTTCACCTAGCCTAATGTCTGTCACAGAGTAATCAAATATTTGTTGCATGCAAAATGCGTAAACGATCTCCTATCGTTCTAAAATAAGCCTTTGAAGCATTATGCCTACTTTACAGATTAGGGGACTTGTCCAAAGTTACTCAACTATGAAGAGTCAAGATTCAAATCCGGGAGACGGAGGTTGCAATGAGCCAAGATGGTGCCACTGCACTCCAGCCTGGGCAACAGAGTGAGACTCCATCTTAAAATAAATTGGGTGGCCGAGGTGGGTGGAGCACGAGGTCAGGAGTTTGAGATGAGCCTGACCAACATGGTGAAACCCCATCTCTACTAAAAATACAAAAATTAGGCACGTGCCTGTAATCCCAGCTACTCAGGAGGCTGAGGCAGGAGAATTGTTGGAACCCGGGATGCGGAGGTTACAGTGAGCTAGATCGTGCCACTGCACTCCAGCCTTGGCAACAGAGTGAGCCTGTCTCAAAAAAAAAAAAGCTAGATTGGTACATTTCCCTGCCTCAAAAAGAAATGCCTGAGAAATGGATTCTCATTTGACATTAGTGTCCCTTGCTAGTGATGGTTTTGCAAAATTAATCAGATCTTTAGGAGATGATTGGAGGGATTCACCAGAGATAGGATCTGATTCTCTACAGCATGGTCCCTGGAGTGCTGTTCAAGTTATTTCTCATCCTTTTCCTGTTTTCAGATCAATTGGCTGTAGGACTTAAAGTTAGAAGGAACTCTAGTGGACATTGCTGATCTTTGCCTACCGAACATCTGAAAACTTTCTGTTCCTCAGTGCCGTTGTATGAGCCTTAGCAGGAGACAGAGCCCAAGTCCCATCACCTGGCCATTGGAATGCAGGCTTGTGAACTAAGTTCAGCTGACTGGATGCTCCCACCCAGGACTCAGAATCCTGAGGGAAGGGATAAAAAAATGCAGGAATGTTTGAGGATATACTCTTGGTGATATGGACAGTCCAGTGGTGTCTAGAAGGCTGTGTTTCATGGTAGCAATGCTGGTGGTGATGTCCTTCCAGACCACTGGGCACGGCTTTAGCTGAGTCTCCGCTGCCCATTTCCCGTAACTCCTGTTTTCTGAGTCTGGTGTTTCAGCTTTCTTGTCAATTATGTGAACTGCTAGATAGCCTTCCAGTAAGCTCTTTTTCTGCTTAGCCTGAATTGGTTCCTTTTGTGCATGACTAGAAGGCCTAAGTGGAAAGGGTTTGGAAGATTTGGCTTGCCCTTGACTTCTGAATTTTCAGCTATGAATTCCTTCCTACTGTCCAGACAGCAGAATGAGCAGCTTCCCTAAAGTGAAAGAAAGCCTATTGCTAACCTATTCAGTCCTAAGTGAAGAAAGTTCCTGATTGCTTGGGGGGATATACTACTTCTTAGGTAAAAAAGGGTACTAATGATTTTCTTCTCAGTCCTTTATATGTTAAAATCAGATGAAGAGTGCTTATATACCCAAATTAAGCTGTGCCACTCCCCTACTTTCTGGGGTTTTTCGTTTTTGTTTTTTGGGGTTTTTTTTCAGACCGAGTCTCACTCTGTCACCCAGGCTGGAGTGCAGTGGCATGATCTCGGCTCACTGCAACCTCTGCCTCCCAGGTTCAAGCAATTCTCATGCCTCAGCCTCCCAAGTAGCTGGGATTACAGGCACCTGCCACCACGCCCAGCTAGTTTTTTGTATTTTTAGTAGAGATGGGGTTTCACGATGTTGGCCAGGCTGGTCTCAAAACTCCTGACCTGAAGTGATCTGCCCACTTTGGCCTCCCAAAGTGTTGGGATTACAGGCGTGAGCCACTGTGCCAGGCCAGGGTTTTTTGTTTGTTTGTTTTGAGGCAGGGTCTAGCTCTGTCACCCAGGTTGGAGTGCAGTGGTGCAATCTCGGCTCACTGCAACCTCCACCCCCGGAGCTCAAGTGATCCTCCCACCTCAGCCTCCCAAGTAGCTGGCACTACAGGTGCACACCACCACACCTGGCTAATTTTTGTGTTTTTTGTAGAGATGAGGTTTTGCCGTGTTGCCCAGGCTGGTCTCAAATTCCTGAGCCCAAGCGATCCATCCACCTTGGCCTCCCAAAGTGCTGGGATTACGGGTGTAAGTGTGCCTGGCCTCATCTGCCTACTTTCTTAAGGGCAAATATCCCTCTACCTCACAAAGCATTAAGAGCTCTCATCTGTTTAGGAAAGCATTGTGCCCTCTCATGTCTCCCAAAGTAGATGTCTCATTTCTTTGAATTTTGCCTTAAATGCTCAACTTGAATGCCTCATTATTGAGACACTGGAGGTGGCAATTAGTGAATGACTAGCCTTCCAGCTGCTCCTTTTGAGTATATTGTGCTGGGTGGATGATCCTGTTACTAGCAAATGTTGGATCACAAACTCATCTGTCAGGTGGCAGTCAAAACTAACCTGGAGGCCTGGGCACAATAGCTTATACCTGTAATCCTAGCACTTTGGAATGCCAAGACAGGAGGATCGCTTGATCTCAGGGGTTCAAGACCAGCCTGGGCAACATAGTGAGACCCCTGTATCTACAAAAATATAGAAAGCAGCCAGGCCTGGTGGCATGTGCCTGTAGTCCCAGCTACTCAGGAGGTAGGAGGATCACTTAAGCTGGGGAGTTCCAGGCTACAGTGATTTGTGACCATGTTATTGCACTCCAGTTTGGGTGACAGAGCAAGATAGTTTCTGTAAAAAACAAAAACAAAAACAAAACTAGCCTGGGCATAGTGGCTCATATCTGTAATCTCAGCAATTTGGGAGGCCAAGGTGAGAGGATCACTTGAGGCCAGGAATTTGAGACCAGCCTGGTCAACATGGCAAGACCCTGTCTCTACCAAAAAAAAGAAGTAAAATAAAAATACTAAGCTGCCTCTGCCAGGGCCTGCCTGAAGAGATGCCACTGTTTGGGCAGCTGAGCCCCGGACTGGAAACCAGGAGGTCTGGGCTGTCATTCCTGCCCCTAACTTGCAGTGTGCTTTGGGAAAGTCCCTGAGTCTCTTTTTCTGTAAACTCCAGGAAGACATAGGGTTCTATGAGATGGTTCAGGAGTACTTCAAACCCAATAGCTCCGCTTTGACCAATTTTATACAATAAGATTCTGCAAAAGATTTAGTTTGCCGACAGGGAGCTATAGCTAAAAGAAAAAAAAAAACTAAACACATGGGCTTGAAAACATCATTAGACTAGATGGCAACCACATTCCTCTGTATTTTTCAAATACACATCTATGTTATTAACTGAAGTTTTTATTTTTATTATAATATTTTTTGAGATGGAGTCTTGCTATGTTGCCAGGCTAGTCTTGAACTCTTGGGCTCAAGCAATCCTCCTGCCTTAGCCTCCCTAAGTGCTGGGATTATAGGTGTGAGCCACTGCCCAGCCTGACTGAAGGTTGTAATGGATGTATGCTTTCAAATTCTTTCTTGAACAAAGCAGAATGTAAATAAATCAATACATAACTAGATAGACATGATGATCAAACAATGCAGGCTGCCCAGGATACCAATGATGAGCCAATGTTGTGATTCTGCACTAACTTACTTGTCTTTCAGAGTAAGCCAATAAATAAATGGTAATGTTCCCCCGACATAACCTCTTTATATTCTGGTTCTTCAAGGTGATCAGTCCTTTGGAAGCAAAGCACAGAAATGCATAGTGACCACACATATCAGAATTAGGGAACTTCTGGCTCACGCCTGTAATTCTAGTACTTTGGGAGGCCGAGGCCAGAGGATCACTTGAGCCCAGGAGTTTAAGACCAGTCTGGGCAACATGGCAAAACCTCGTGGTGGCATGTGCCTGTAGTCCCTGCTACTCTGTGGGCTGAGGTGGGAGGATCGCTTGAGTGCGAGAGGTCAAGGCTGCAGTAAACCATGTTCATACCACTGCATTCCAGCCTGGGCAACAAAGTGAGACCCTGTCTCGGAAAACAAAACAAAACAAAATAGAATTAGGGGACTTCTAAGCCCTGTATTGGCAGAGAGGCACACCGGACAGGCTGTTCTTACTCATTTTGCATACATAATCTGAACAGCATGGAAACAAGAGTGCTTTTTTCTGTAGTCTAGATTTTAAGATGTTTCAGAAGCAGATCTCATTGATCAGGATCCTAGACCCTGACCTGTTGGCTCCCAGTAGGAATGCCACTGTTAGCTTGTAGCCTGTAAATTCTAGGGACATTTTTCACAATAGCTGCAATGCGAATGCCACTGTCCTCAAGGCAGGGGGTCTGCAGGTTCTTTTTTTTTTTTTGTTTTGAAACAGGGTTGTATTCTGTCACCTAGGATGGAGTGCAGTGGCACAATCTTGGCTCACTGCAGCCTTGACCTCTCAGGCTCCCAAGTAGCTGTGACCACAGGTATGCACCATCATGCCCAGCTAATTTTTTAAATTTTCTGTAGAGACAGGGTCTCATTATGTCTGGTCTTGAACTTCTGGGGTTAAGTGATCCTCCTGCCTTGGTCTCTCAAAGTGCTGGGATTATAGTCATGACCCACTGTGTCCAGCCCAGATTCTTTCTCTCTCTCTCTCTTTCCTCCTCTTTCCTTTCCTTTCCCCTCCCTCCCTCTCTCCCTCCCTCCCTCCCTCCCTTCCTTCCTTCTTTCTTTCTCTTTTTTTTTTTTTTTTTCTTGAGACGAAGTCTCGCTGGTGTCTCCCCGGGCTGGAGTGCAGTGGCCGCGATCCAGCTCACTGCAAGCTCCGGCCTCCCGGGTTTATGCCATTCTCCTGCCTCAGCCTCCCAAGTAGCTGGGACTACAGGTGCCGCCACATCGCCGGCTCATTTTTTTTTTTGTTTGTATTTTTTAGTAGAGACAGGTGTTTCACCGGTTAGCCAGGATGGTCTTGATCTCCTGACCTCGTGATCGCGCCCGTCTCGGCCTCCCAAAAGTCCAAAGTGCTGGGATTACAGTCTTGAGCCACCGCGCCCGGCCACTTTTTTCTTTCTTTCTCTCTCTCTCTCTCTCTCTCTCTCTTTTTCTTTCCTTTCTTTCCTGACGGTGTCTTGCTCTGTTGTCCAGGCTGGAGTGCAGTGGTACAATCTTGGTTCACTGCAACTTTTGCCTCCCAGGTTCAAGCGATTCTCCTGCCTCAGCCTCCCGAGCAGCTGGGATTACAGACACATACCACCACATCCAGTTAATTTTTTTTTTTTTGAGAAGGAGTTTTGCTCTTGTTGCCCAGGCTGGAGTACAATGGCGCCATCTTGGCTCACTGCAACCTCTACCTCCCAGGTTTAAGCGATTCTCCTGCCTCAGCCTCCTAAGTAGCTGAGATTACAGGCATGTGGCACCATGCCCAGCTAATTTTGTATTTTTAGTAGAGACAAGGTTTCTCCATGTTAGTCAGATTGGTCTCGAACTCTCAACCTCAGGTGATCTGCCTGCCTTGGCCTCCCAAAGTGCTGGGATTACAGGCATGAACCACTGTGCCCAGTTAATTTTTGTATTTTTAGTAGAGATGGTTTCACCTTGTTGGCCAGGCTGGTCTCAAACTTCTGACCTCAAGTGATCCACCTGCCTTGGCCTCCCAGAGTGCTGGGATTATAGGCATGAGCTACCGCGCCTGGCCCTGGCCCTGGACCCGGCCCCGATTCTTAACAACCTCATAACCGCCTTTTTTTCCTAAGCCAGGTGGGTAAATGATCCGTTCTTGTATAAGGAAGGGCTTACCTGTCATCAGCCAGGACTCACCAAGCCTAAATTTGTTTCTTGACTTAATAAACTTATTGAGCACTAACTGTGGGCGGGGCACAACTCCTCTGGGTCCCAACCAACATCTCTCTGGAAAATTACTGAGCAGTTTCAAAGATATAAAAGCCACTTCCCCCAAGATCCTGACATTTTCCGTTTAGGGCCTTGATTACCCAGGGTTTGCTGCTTTTCTTTCGGTCTCTCTCCGTGTGATCTCTTGGTCATCTTATGACTCGCAAGAGGCTCCCTGCCAATGGGCAGGACCAGGGAGAGGAGAGAAGGAAAGCAGGCCAGGCACACAGCTCCTTGATAGTAGCCTTGGCAAAGTGAGTGAGGAGGTTAAATTGCTGGGCTAAGTTGAAAACTGGGAATTACTTGTGGATTTTATTGTTTTCCCTCTAGCAAGGATAAACTGAAGTTTGCCAAAAAGCAAAGAACAAATCATTCAAAACTGTTAACGAGTTACTATATTTTATTTTCCTGCAACAGATTCATAAAATAAGGTTCTTTAAATGGAGTGAGCCTGATGCCAAGCTTTCTCTTGACAGTATGTCTGGCGCAAGACAAGGAGGAACCCCAAGCTAGGAACAGAAGCAAAGAGCATGGGGGGAGAGGAGCAGCACACATTTGGGTCCAAACCTACTATGACTTGGTCTCAGGACTTCATGGAGAAAACTGGATCCGGTGAAGAAGAAGAATTAAATCAGGCCAGGCACAGTTGCTCATGTCTATGATCCCAGCACTTTGGGAGGCTGAGGCGGGAGGACTGCTTGAGCCCAGGATTTCGAGACCAACCTGGGCAACAAGGCAAGACCCTATCTCTACAAAAAAAAATTAAAAAATTGGCTAGGCACGGTGGCTCATGCCTATAATCACAGCATTTTGGGAGGCTGAGGCGGGTGGATCACCTGAGGTCAGGAGTTTGAGACCAGCCTGACCAACACAGTGAAACCCCATCTCTACTAAAAAAAAAAAAGAAAAAATACAAAAATTAGCCAGACATGGTGGTGCTCCTGTAATCCCAGCTACTCGGGAGGCTGAGGCAGGAGAATTGCTTGAACCCGGGAGGTGGAGGCTGCAGTGAGCTGAGATCGTGCCACTGCACTCCAGCCTGGGCAACAGGGTGAGATTCCATCTCAAAAAAAAAAAAAAAAAAAATTAGCTGGGCGTGGTAGCACGCACCTGTAGTTACAGCTACTCAGGAGGCTGAGGTGGGAGGATCACTGAGCTCGGGAGGTCGAGGCTGCAGTGAGCCATGTTCACACAACTGCACTCCAGCCTGGGTGACAGAGCTAGACCCTGTCTCAAAAGCAAAAAAGAATAGTGATTAAATCACGAGAGATTTACTATCAGAATTCAGAAGTAGACATGAGTAGAAAAAGATGTAAATTTACGGTCTCCCTGCTCTCTGCTGCTTACCTGACTCCATCACCCCAAAGAATGGCTTTGAAGGACCAAATATTTGCGTAATTGACACCTTGATTTTGGACTCTGGCCTCCAGAACTCTGATAAAATAAATGGGTTCTTTACAAGATTAAGACTACTAAAAAATGATGGAGACCTGCAATCTACAAATCAGAATGTTCAGATGCCAGAGAAGGTTTTTCTTTTTTTTTTTTTTTTTTTCTTTTTTGAGACGGAGTCTCGCTCTGTCGCCCAGGCTGGAGTGCAGTGGCCAGATCTCAGCTCACTGCAAGCTCCGCCTCCCGGGTTCACGCCATTCTCCTGCCCCAGCCTCCCGAGTAGCTGGGACTACAGGTGCCCGCCACCTCGCCCGGCTAGTTTTTTTTTGTATTTTAGTAGAGACGGGGTTTCACCATGTTAGCCAGGATGGTCTTGATCTCCTGACCTCGTGATCCGCCCGTCTCGGCCTCCCAAAGTGCTGGGATTACAGGCTTGAGCCACCGCGCCCGGCCTCCAGAGAAGGTTTTTCATAGCTGGACACATACAGCAAAGATATTCCAGGCAAGAGGAATTTCGGGAGAAAAGGCAGAAGGGCAGAAGGGGAGGTAACCTTAGGCTGTGTTCCATAAGCATTGTAATGTTTTCTTAGGGCTGCTGTGATAAGTTGTCACAAACTGGATGGCTTACAATAAGAGAAATGGCCAGGTGCGGTGGCTCCACCTGTAATCCCAGCACTTTGGGAGGCTGTGGCGGGTGGATGGCTTAAGCTCAGGAGCTCGAGACTAGCCTGGGCAACATGGAAAAACCCTGTCTCTACCAAAACTAAAAAAATTAGCCAGGCATGGTGGCTAGCATGTGCCTGTAGTCCCTGCTACTCAGGAGGCTGAGGTGGGGGTATTGCTAGAACCCAGGAAATCGAGGCTGCAGTGAGCTGAGATGGCACCACTGTACTCTAGCCTGGGTGACAGAGTGAGATAACCTGTCTCAAAAAAACAAAACAAACAAACCAAAACATAAAAAATAAAAATAAATACATAAAAACCAAGATAAATTTATTATCTCAGTTCCAGAGGCCAGAAGTCTAAAATCAGAGTGTCTGCAGGCCCAAGCTGCCTCTGCAGACCCAGGGGAAGTCTTTCCTTGCCGCTCCCTGGCTTCTGGTGTCGCGGCGCTCTTTGGTGTTCCTTAGTTTGTAGGTGTGTAACTCTAATCTCTGCATCCATCATCTCACGGTGCTCTCCCTGTGTGTCTCTGTGTCACTTCTCTTCTTACAGGGACATCAGTCATTGGATTTAGGGCCCAGCCTAATCCAGTATGACCTCATCTTAACTTGATTACATCTGCAAAGACCTTGTTTCCAAATAAGATCACATTCATAATACCAGGGGTTAGGACTTGAACTTATTTTCTTGGGGTGGGGGAGGGGGACACAATTCTACCTGCTATAAGCATTACATTGTCTCATTTATTTAAATGGGGGAAATTGTGAGGTATCTGGCTGTATGTCAGATAATGATATTTGTTTCATAAATACTGTTAACTGCCTTATGCAGAACACTTATTTGATATGGAAGGGTCCTCACCTTAGGAACTTGTGCTTTGGTAGAAAATACCAAAATACCATCAACAGACAACGATGCAGGATAAAATGAAGGACGAACTATAAGAGAACCAAGAAAAAGTCCATGGATAGGAGACATTTAGCTGGTGTTACGGAAGACAGGTAGCGGCACTGGCGGAGAGGAAGGAGAGGAAGCAGAGGTAAGAAAGTCACTTCAGGTATTATGGGAATGACAGTGAGGGACTAGTTCAAAGGCGAGAGAGTGAAGGATTGAGCTAGACAGTTTCCTTGAACACCAAGTAAGTGTATTAACCATTGCTTCTGCAGAGATTTTTTTTTTTTCTCGAGACACAGTCTCACTCTGTTGCCTAGGTTGGAGCGCAGTAGCACAATCTTGGCACTGCAACCTCTGCCTTCCAGGTTCAAGTGATTCTCCTGCCTCAGCCTCCCAAGTAGCTGGGATTACAGGCACATGCTGCCGCGCCCGGTTGATTTTTGTACTTTTTGTAGAGACGGGGTTTCACCATGTTGCCCAGGCTGGTCTTGAACTCCTGACCTCAGGTGATCCACCTGCCTCAGCCTCCCAAAGTGCTAGGATTACAGGCGTGAGCCACCGTGCCTGGCCGAGAATGAAATATTTAAAATAGTTTTATTTGACCTAAAGAGTAAAACATTAACGTAACTAAATGCAGTGTAGTACCCTGGGTTCGATCCTAGAACAGAAAAAGGACATTAGTGGCAAAACTGCAGTCCAGTAGTTTCCAGGGACTGGAAGGAGGGGGAATGGCAAATGACTGTTTAATGGGTATGGGGTTTCCTTTTGGGGTGATTAAAATGTTCTGGAATCAGATGGTGGTGATGATTGCACAACACTATAAATGTATGGAATGTTGATGGTAAATTTTTGTGTTATGTGTATTTTATCACAATTTTAAATTTAATTTATTTATTTTGAGACAGGGTTTCACTGTTGCCCAGGCTGGAGTGCAGTGGCACAAACATGGCTCACTGCAGCCTTGACTTCCTGGGCTCAAATGATCCTCCAGCCTCAGCCTCCTGAGTACCTGGGACCACAGGCATGTGCCACCATTCTTGGCTAATGTTTTTTATTTGTTGCCCAGGCTGGTCTTCAACTCCTGGGCTCAAGCAATCCCTCCTCAGCCTACCAATGTGCTGGGATTATAGGAATGAGCCACTGTGCCTGGCCTCATAATTTCTTAAAGACCATAAGACACATTAAAAAAAATCCGGCCAGTGTGGTGGCTTACATCTGTAATCCCAGCACTTTGGGAGGCCGAGGCAGGTGGATCAGCTAAAGTCAGGAGTTTGAGACCAGCCTGGCCAATATGGTGAAACCCCATCTCTACTGAAAATACAAAAATTAGCCAGGTGTGGTGGCGCAAGCCTGTAGTCCCAGCTACTTGGGAGGCTGAGGCAAGAGAATCGCTTGAACCCGGGAGATGGAGGTTGCAGTGAGCCAAGATCGCACCACCGCACTCCAGCCTGGGCGACAGAGCAAGACTCCGTCTCAAAAACAAACAAACAAACAAAAACCCTAAATGTCTGCAGTTTAGTTACTAGTATTGTACCAATGTTATTTTTTTAGTTTAACAAACATACCATGATCATCATGGTCAACATTTAGGAAGCCGGGTGAAACAGGAACTCCGTACTATCTTTGCAACTTTTCAATAAATCTAAAATTTATATTAAAAAGTTAATGTGGGCCAGGCATGATAGCTCACACCTATAATCCCTGCACTTTGGGAGGCTGAGGTGGGCAGATTATCTGAGGCTGGGAGTTCAAGACCAGCCTGGGCAACATGGCAAAACCTCATCTCCACTATTATAAAAATATAAAAATTATTTGGGCATGGTGGGGCATGCCTGTAGCTCCAGCTACTCCGGAAGCTGAGGTACAAGCAATCACTTGAACCCAGGAGGCAGGGGTTGTAGTGAGCTGAGATCATGCTACTGCATTCCAGCCTGGGTGGTACGGAGACCCTGTCTCAAAAAAAACACAAACCCAAAAAGTTAATGTGAAAAAAATCCATGATCCTTATTTGTCCTGATGCATTTGGGTGTTTGTGTGTTTATATATATCTATCTTTTAGAGTATAATTCCTTTGAGGCCAAAGGTATAATGTGTATCTCTTTGGTAAAATTCTTAAAATGTTAGTAAAATTTTCAGAATTTAAACATTGAACAATTGAGTTGGGTTTTTCTGAAAAGCCCTAAGTAGAACAGCTTTTCAATTAAGGTCTCTGGCTGCTGTGGAACTGGAGGGTAATTGGTGAGAGTCTCCTCTCTGGGGCCTGTCAACCCCAGAGTAATGACTTCTGGCCACTTCAGACCTGAGGTAATTTCAAACCAGCACAAGTTTCCATTTGTTCTCTTTATCTAGTCTGCCCTCTATGTTCAGTTATTCATGTGGTTCAATTACCCTGAGATCTCAAGGGAGAGAGGCAGGGATTTAAGAAGGAAAAGAACCGACACAGCTCCATATTTTATATGGTATACAATACGTAGGATGTACGATACTTTCTGCACACAATGGTGGTCCGTATCGCTGGGATGTGGTGACTCACACCTGTAATCCTAGCACCTCAGGAGGCCGAGGTGATTGGATCGCTTGAACCCAGGAATTCGAGACCAGCCTGGGCAACATGGTGAAACCTTGTCTCTAAAAAAAGAAAGAAAGAAAGAAGAGACTTTATAACAATTAAACCATCCTGGCTAACACGGTGAAACCCCATCTCTACTAAAAATACAAAAATTAGCCGGGTGTGGTGGCGGGTGCCTGTAGTCCCAGCTACTTGGGAGGCTGAGGCAGGAGAATGGTGTGAACCCAGGAGGCAGAACTTGCAGTGAGCTGAGATCGCGCCACTGAACTCCAGCCTGGGTGGCAGAGCGAGACTCTGTCTCAAAAAAAACAAAAAACAATTAAAAAAAAATTCCCCCCCAAAAATCTGCTCGTCAGCAAGGATCTGCAAGTGTCTGTGCTTTGTCCCATGCATATTTTCATTTTCTAAAAGGTTGATTTTGGTGAGGGTGCGGTGGCTTATGCCACGCCTGTTAATCCCAGCACTTTGGGAGGGCTGAAGGCGGGCGGAATCCAAGGTCAAGGAGATCGAGACCATCCTGGGACAATATTGGTGAAAACCCCATCTCTACCTAAAAATAACAAAATTAGCTGGCGTGGTGGCGCATGGCCTTGTAGTCCAGCTACTGGGCGAGGCTGAGGCAGGAGAATCACTTGAACCCGGGAGGCGGTGCCCAGGAGGTCGAGGCTGCAGTGAGCTGAGATCGCGCCACTGCACTCCAGCCTGGCAATGGAGCAAGACTCCATCTCAAAAAAAAAAAAAAAGATTTTTTTTTTTTTCTAAAATAGGTTGAAATTTCTTAACTAAAACCTTGGAAACTAGCGTTCTTGGTACATGACTTTGTATCAAGTCCTATTTTTCATTAAGTGGCATCTGTTGTCTTATTTGTGGGTTGACTCATTCTTAAAGGGATCGCTTTACACAGATTTGTTCATCAGCAAAAAAGCACACAAATGTAGGAATAATTAGCATTTTAGAAACAGTGAGGATGGCTCTATCCATCTACAAGAACTGGTGGGGTTGGTGTAAGACAGAATTGGCTAATAAGAGAAATAGAGCTAGAGAAATAGACAGAAGGAAACAAAAAATCCAGCCAGAACCAGTTAGTTCTCCTGTCATTTAGACAAGGTTTTACCAGTACTTGTGTGGGTTTGGTAGTTAACTGCAGAACCATATGTGCCTATATGTGTTTAATAATTGCAAATGTTTACTCTTAAATTCACTTGCAGTATCTAATTTATGAATAATTAATTCCACAAGCATGGGATTGGGGAACCTCAAGAAATATTTTTAATTATCTTTATTAAATCCTAAATGAAAAGCATCACTTCAGGTGTTAAGAACCCAGGATCAGGTCAACTTGTTTACATATTGTTTTGAACAGATGATAGTGGCTGTGTGACAAATTACCCCTAATTTAGGAGATTTAGAACCACAAACATTTATCTCCCAGCTTCTGAGGCTGAGGAATCTGGGAGGAGTTTAGTTGTAGTCAGACTGTAGGTCAGGGGCTGCAGTGATTTGAAAGTTTGCCGGGGGCTGAGTTCCTCCCAAGCTCACTCACAGTCTTTGGCAGCTCCTCGGTGTCTGTGGCTGCTGACCTGTTCTATTGGGCCTCTTCATAGCTTTCCTGAGTGTTCTCATGACATGAAAGCTGGCTTCCCCCAGAGTGTGTGATACAAAAGGAAACAAGCAAGCAAGAGGGCACCTGAGATGGAGGACACAGTTCCTTGTGTCCTAACCTCAGAAGTGACGTCACTTCGCCTGCGTGCTAGTGGTCACACAGACCAACTCTGGCTCAGTGTAGAAGAGGAAGCAGGTGTCAATGGGGGCCATCTTGGAGGCTGGGCTACCACCATGGCCTGTCAAGTCTTTGAGGTATTTATACTCTATTGGAAAACTTTAAAATAATGACCTAACAGCTTTAATTTTAAATGTCAGTATTTATGCTGAAAGTTTCAAACTCTGCTACTACTACATTAATGATGAAAAACTTTAAAGATATACCTAGGGGGTCTATAGTTTTTTTTTTTTTTTTTTTTTTTTTTGAGATGGAGTCTCCCTCTGTTGCCCAGGCTGAAGTACAGTGGCGCTATCTCGGCTCACTGCAACCTCCACCTCCCAGGTTCAAGTGATTCTCCTGCCTCAGCCTCCCAAGTAGCTGGGACTACAGGCACGTGCCACCACGCCTGGCTAATTTTTTGTATTTTTAGTAGAGACGGGGTTTCACCGTGTTAGCCAGGATGGTCTTGATCTCCTGACCTCGTGATCTGCCCACCTCGGCCTCCCAAAGTGCTGGGATTACAGGCTTGAGCCACCACGCCCAGCCAGGGGGTATATAGTTTTAAAAAATTATTTTGGTGCCGGGTGCAGTGGCTCATACCTGTAATCTCAGCACTCTGGGAGGCCAGGAGTTTGAGACCAGCCTGATGAACATAGTGAGACTCCATTTCTTTTTTTTTTTTTTTTTGGGATGGAGTTCGCTCTTTCACCCAAGCTGGAGTGCACTGGCCAGATTTCATCCCCTTGCGAGCTCCGCTTCCCGGGTTCACGCCATTCTCCTGCCTCAGCCTCCCGAGTAGCTGGGACTACAGGCGCCCGCCACCTCGCCCGGCTAGTTTTTTGTATTTTTTAGTAGAGACGGGGTTTCACCGTGTTAGCCAGGATGGTCTCGATCTCCTGACCTTGTGATCCGCCCGTCTCGGCCTCCCAAAGTGCTGGGACTACAGGCTTGAGCCACCGCACCCGGCCGTGAGACTCCATTTCTATTAAAAAAATGTAAAAATTAGCCAGGTGTGGTGGTGCATACCTGTGGTCCCAGCTACTGAGAAGGGTGAGGCTGGAGGATTGCTTGAGCCCAGGAGGTCGAGGCTGCAGTGAGCTCTGATTGTGTTCATGGTACTCCATCCTGGGCTACAGAGCAAGATCCTGTCTCAAAAGATAAAACAGAGCCAGGCGCGATGGCTCACGCCTGTAATCCCAGTACTTTGGGAGGCCAAGGCGGGCAGATCACGAGGTCAGGAGATCCAGACCAGCCTGGCCAACATGGTGAAACCCTGTCTCTACTGAAAATACAAAAATTAGCTGGGCGTGGTGGTGCATAACTGTAGTCCCAGCTACTCGGGAGGCTGAGGCAGGAGAATCCCTTGAACTTGGGAGGCAGAGGCTGCAGTGAGCCAAGATCATGCCACTGCACTCCAGCCTGGCGACAGAGCAAGACTCCATCTCAAAAAAAAAAAAAAAGACAAAATAATTAATCTGTCCAGTGCCCCCTCTTACCATATTCCTTTGGCTCTTTATCTCCCCCACGTGGTGCTCTTTTATCTTAAAAGTATGCACAATTGATAAATGAAAGATGAACTGCAAATTGGAATAATTTGGGTCCTGATTTGTGAATTGGAAAGATTACCTGAAATTTGGAATGCCCCTGGAAATCTAGGATTTCTGGTTATTCAGGCCAGGCGCGGTGGCTCACGCTAATCCTGGCACTTTGGGAGGTCGAGGCGGGTGGATCACCTAAGGTCAGGAGTTTGAAACCAGCCTGGCCAACATGGTGAAACCCCATCTCTACTAAAAACACAAAAATTAGCTGGGCGTGGTGGCGGGCACCTGTAATCCAGTTACTTGGGAGGCTGAGACAGGAGAAACGTTTAAAACCAGGAGGTGTTCAATCGCTTGCAGTGAGCCAAGATCACACTATTGCACTCCAGCCTGGGTGACAAGAGCGAAACTCCATCTCAAAACAAAAAATAAATAAAATAAATAAATAAAAGGAAAAGAAAATAAAATGCATCAGGAGCTTTTTTTTTTTTTTAAATGGCATTTACTAACCAGCTAAGTACCTTCTATGAGCAAGGCACTGTACAAGAGCTGTTGAGGATACCAAAATAACATAATCTACAATCTACTAAAGTTATAAGCCGGACAGTATGGTGACTGGATGTTCAGAAAAGAAACCAGATGACATTATTATTGTACACCAAAAAAAGCCCCCCAAAAACCATACTCAACTGTCACATTTTTATGGAATACAATTTTAAAGATTGTATACAATTTGCATATGAAATTTTGCTTACTTTTTAATTAGGTATGCCAGTGAGTATGTTTAATACATTTTATATCTCAGATGTACAGACCAGGTCTGGTTGATTTTAGCCAACAACGTATTGTTGAAAAAGATGCTATTTTACTGCGGCAAATCACCATTAACATTAATTTTAACCACAGTTTGAGTATTTTATTAGGAATAAGGCTTGAAACTTGAATAGGACTAGTATTTTATTCCTAACAATTTACCATTTCATAATAAAGGCTGTCTCACTCTTAAGAGGAAAACATATTATGTCCTACTCTTATAAACTTTGGTTGAACTAAATAAAACAGCAACATGTACCCAACGTTTTTAGATTTTTATTCAGTACCATAAACACTAAATTATACAGAGCTAAAATCATGCAAAAGATTGCAAAACAAACTGCCTTGGGAAATTTCCAGTCTAAGCTAAATGGACTAAGTATAGGATTGAATTTTAAGAAGTTGGTGGGAAGATTCCAGCTCTTGTACTCACAGGTAAGGTCCCAGGATTCTATTTGTTGAAATGTCTGCAGACCCACTCCCTACAGCAGGGGCATGGAGCAAATGTGCATTCAGGAAGTGCTTATTAGTCCCCCCAAAGCCTTTTTCGTGACAACAGACGGATGGAGGCCTCAGACGACTCTGGCGGTCAGACCCTGAACCAGATGCCTGAGCTGCGCTCGGAAGGCTCGTCTCGCAGGAGCTGGCGAGTGGCGAGGACTTCGGAGGCTGGGTTCGGGGCCCGGGGGGGGTCTCCGTCCGCAGGGCACTCTGTAGCTCGATTCATGTCCCCGCCCTCCCACCTGAGCACACTAGGCAGACACCCTGCGGCAACGGGCTAGTCGCGCCTCCTCAGCCGCCCTGGGCCGGTCGCTGGGCCCCAGGCCGCTTTTTACAGCTCCTTTAATAAAATGGACAGCAGGGATCCTAACCAGACGTGGGCACCAAGACAAAGGAGGTGGCAGACGCGACTGAAGGCCTGCTCGCTATCTCCCGCCTCCCCAATCCGCGGTCACCCGGGGACAAAGGCCACGCCGGACTGGGTGGAGTTGGGAGGTCTACGTCTGCGTCCAGTAAGGCGCCGGGCGAGCCCCAGCTGGACGCCACGGGCGGGGCCGAACGCGACAGCCGACCACAGAGACCCGCGGCGCACCGGCATGGGGCGTGGCAAGCGGAGCCTCCCGTGATGCCGCGCGGCGGCCGGCTTCCGGCTGTGGGTGGTGTGGGGGAACAGCAGCGGCCGGAAGCGGGCTGAGCCGGCCTCTGGTAACGCCACCTGCACTTCCGGAGGCGTCGATCCTGGCGGTAGAATCTTCCCAGTAGGCGGCGCGGGAGGGAAAAGAGGTTTGAGGGGCCAGGCCGGGCGGATCCCGTCCTCCCCCGATGTGAGCAGTTTTCCGAACCCCCGTCAGGCGAAGGCTGCCCAGAGAGGTGGAGCCGGTAGCCGGGCCGGGAACATGAGGCAGTCTCTCCTATTCCTGACCAGCGTGGTTCCTTTCGTGCTGGCGCCGCGACCTCCGGACGACCCGGGCTTCGTCCTCCACCAGAGACTCGGTAAAGACCCAGGCGAGTTGGCTTAGGCGGCTCATGGAGCGCTCGTTGGAGGGAAGAGCAGGGGAGCTGGGTCTATCAGGTGTTTGGGGGCGGGGTATTCGCGACGGTGGCGCGTCCCTAAGCTTTCAGTGTAGAAGGGGGTGTGGCTCTCGGAGTTTGGGGAAAGAATAAAGGAGATGGGCCTATCTCTGAGTGGGAAAGGGCTACTGGACGGGCTCCATGTAGTGACTGAGCGCCTGAGAGGGGTTTGCTCCCTAGGTTTGTGTTTGGGGAGGGTGTTGGGAAAGCGGTAAGGAGTGGGGCGGCTGGATCTTGTTTGGAGAGGGAGATGTGGTCAGGGTTCCTGCCTTAGTAAGGAACAAATCTAGTGTTGTGTGTTTCTACCAGAGGCAGAAAGGAAGGGCCCAAAGCTCCAGATTTCTTCCTGGTCCTCTGAGGAGGGAACTAGAATTTCTGCTGTAGGAGGTACTTATGCAGTAATCTGGTTGGGAGGCGGAGATTGGAGTTGGAGTCTTAAGAGTTGTGTTTTTGCGAACATCCTAAGCACGTTCTTGGTTATTTCAATTGTAGCTTATTGGAGGTGCTTGGGAGATGGGGGAAGGCGGAAACCTGCTAAGCCAACTCGTGATGCTGCCACTGTGAACGCTTTCCTTGCACTTTTAAACAAAGAAATTATCAGGAATGACGAGTTTGATCAGTTTAGAGGCTAGAAAGTATAGGGTTCCTATTTCATTAGATTTTCCACAGAGATTGGATTTTAAAGATGGACATGCATTAAGGGATCTGAACTTTGGTGGAAGTAAGTTTGTGTGAACTTTTAGTGTATTTTAAGATCCTTTTATCTTCCAAAAATTGACATGTAAGACACTTTGATTAGTAGTAATAAAGTGTGAAATAATGTTTTCCCAGTGTGAAATTGTAGGCTTGCATGGTTATACTGGTCCCCAAATTTCACCATGATAACGTGTAGTATTTTTTTCTTTGTATTTAGTGGACAGAAATTGTAATGGATTGATATGGATATTAAAGGTGTTGAGAGTGTTATCACTTGTACAGCTGCCTTATGATTATTTCCGATTGAAATGGATTACAAGTGACTCATGAAAGGCAAGGGATCTAGTTAGGAAGTGCTGAGAAGTGGTAAGTCAGTACAAATTGAAGGACATTTTGAAGTAGGGTTGTGGTTAGGATGGAGGGATAGGGTAAGGGTCTTCATTTTAAGGATAAATGTTAGTAAAAAGAATAAATGTCTATTTTGAGATGTTAAAATTATATTTGCACCACCCTGACACAACTGTTTCACTTACATTATTAATCTGTTGTTTGCATGACTCCTAAGGAAGCATACAGTTTAAAGAAAAACATTACTTTCTAGATCAATTCATAACATTTGCAGATCGTAAGGTTTTTTTAGACCTCTCCCCCTCCAAGACAGAGTCTTGCTCTGTTGCTCAGGCTGAAGTGCGGTGGCAGGATCTCAGCTCACTGCAACCTCCGCCTCCCGAATTCAAACAGTTCTCCTGCCTCAGCCTCCTAAGTAGCTGGAATTACAGGCATGTGCCACCATGCCTGGCTAATTTTTGTATTTTTAGTAGAGACAGGGTTTCACCATGTTGGCATGGCTGGTCTCTAACTCTTGACCTCCTGATCCGCCCGCTTGGGCCCCCCCGAGTGCTGAGATTACAGGCGCGAGCCACTGCTCCTGGCCCATATGTTTTTTATTTGAAAAGTGCAGAAGAATGCATAGACTTTCCTTTTGTTTTTTTAAACGAAGTGTTTGAAGAACACATACTGTCTGCTAAGTATTATATGTGGCATTGGAAATACAAAGATCAGACGATATCCATCTTCAAATGGTTGTGGCATAGTGAAATAGACATCCATTTAGGACATTTCTAAAACGGCAAAGAGGAGAGTGCTAGAGTATATTATAGCAAGTATTATCACCAAGGGCCACTGGACCCAGCCTAGGAAGCTTAGTGAAGCTTCCTGGAGGAGGTGATACTTGAGCCCAGACTTTAAGGTTAAGTAGATGAAGAGGAAAGATAAGGGCACTCCTGATGGTGGAACTTAGAGACTATTAGGACTTAGAGACTGATATGAACCTTAGAGATCAAGTCTAGTTTTCAAATAAAGGAGGAAGAAAAGTGAGTCTCAGGAAGGTGCTGTCAGTTGTCAGGTTCACTCAGTGATGAACATAGGCCTTGTGGGTATTTTTCTTTTGAAGAATGACTTTTTTTTTCAGTTTGTTTGACAGCTTACGATATAATTTGTTGCTTAACTTAACCCCACCATTAGATTGAGTTGGTCGAGACTAGCAAATAGTTTCACAGTTGAAAAGCATGGTTTATTATTTATTTTTTATGTCTATTGTCCTACAAATGTTACTATACTGCAGTACTAAATATTGATTAGGCATATGACAACATTTTTCTGAAAGGCAAAAAATACATAATAATTGAAGCCTGGCTTTTAGAGTACTCTGTGGGTCACCAAAAATGATTTCAATTGACCTGTTATGAATTGCATAATTTAGGAAACTTATGAGTCATAAGAGCTTAGTCATGATGATATCTTGTTGAAGTTGCAGCTGGGGTGTATAAGTCTCACTTTGATTTCAAAATTGTTTTCCCTTTGTGTTACTTTTAATAAAAGAGGATGTAGTGGGTGGGAGGAAAAAATACAGGTCACCATGAGGGATGAGAAAGTTTATATCTGAAACATGTATTTTGATTTTACCTTGAGGTTATTGGCATGGGGATTCTCCATATTGCAGTACCGATTTCATTATTGACAGCACCATTTTACTCAGTATTTTGACATCTGGCTTTCTCTTTTGATGTTAATTTTGCTTACTGGCTGCATTCCTTTGAAACCTAAATGCTTAACTGCCCTAACTGTTCCAAGGGAGATTTAATGTAACTCTTTTATACTAGTCTAAGAGAAAAACCGTATTTCAAGAGTAGAAAGGAGAGGAGTTAAGCAGAGAATTGTGATGGGGAAACTGGAGAGATCCTTTTGACTTTCACAGGATTTCCTAGAACATTAAATGTAGGTTTCCTCCAAGGCCAATTGTGGTTGATTTTTGGATCCTTCACTATTTTCTTTTGTGAGAATATAAATGTGTACAGCTGGAAGTGTAATGTGAAGAAAGTCTGTAAAAGATTGATAGGAAAGGAGGACAGGAATGGGCTTCATTGAGGTAACGGAAGTGAAATGAAGGGCTTTTCATATATGGGTTGAACATCCCTAATCTGAAATGCTCCAAAATTTGGAACTTTTTGAGTGCTGGCATGACACCACACATTACCCCGAACAAATGATTTTTTCACCATATTAATGGTATATTTTTTGCTGTGTAGTACTTATGTGTGAATAGGTATAAGAAAATGATTACTTATTGGTAGCATGTAGAATCAGTCAGGAATGATGGTGATGCCAAACCACAGATTATATATGTGGGTGGCCGAGACAGTGACACCTTTGCTTTCGAATGCTTCATTGTACACAGACTTTTTTTCATGCAAAAAAAGTTACTTAAAAATATTGTTGAGGCCGTACGTGGTGGCTCACGCCTGTAATCCCAGCACTTTGGGAGGCCGAGCTGGGCGGATCATGAGGTCAGGAGATCGAGACCATCCTGGCTAACACTGTGAAACCCTGTCTCTACTAAAAATACAAAAAGTTAGCCAGGCGTGTTGGCAGGCGCCTGTAGTCCCAGCTGCTTGGGAGGCTGAGGCAGGAGAATGGCGTATACCCAAGAGGCGGAACTTGCAGTGAGCGGAGATCGGGCCAGTGCACTCCAGCCTGGGCGATAGAGCGAGACTCTGTCTCAAAAAAAGTAAATAAATAAATGAAACATAAAGAATTTTATATTTAGATTTGGGTCCCATCCCCAAGATACCTCATTATGTATATGCAAATATTTTAAAATTTTAAAAATTCTGAAGAATGAAACATTTCTGGTCTCAAGCATTTTGGATAAGGGATGCTCAATCTGTATCTCTTTATTTACTCCTAAAATCAGCCAAGGAAATGGGCATCTCTCTGTTCCCCCCGTTTCCTTTTTTGTTGTTGTTGTTGTTGTTACATGAGTTGTACTGGTTTCACTTCATTTGACAGTGTTCTGCTAATGACTAGACATGTATCTCTGACCTAGACTCATTCTCTGGAGCTCATATTCAGCTGCTCATTTGGCACTTCAAATATAACATGTCCAAAATTAGTTACCCTTTTTTTTTTTGAGAAGGAGTCTCACTCTGTCACCCAGGCTGGAGTGTGGTGGCACAATCTCGGCTCACTGCAACTTCCGCTTCCCAGGTTCAAGTGATTCTCGTGCCTCAGCCTCCCAAGTAGCTGGGATTACAGGCACCGGCCACCACACCTGGCTAAGTTTTTTTTTTTTTTTTTGTGGAAGGAATCTGGGCTCTGTCACCCAGGCTGTTAGTTTGCTTGTGGCCGGATCTCAAGCTCACTGCAAAGCTCCGCCTCCCGGGTCACGCCATTCTCCTGTCTCAGCCTCCTGAGTAGCTGGGACTACAGGCGCCGGCCACGGTCGCCAGCTAGTTTTTTTGTAAGTTTTAGTAGAGACGGGGTTTCACCGTGTTAGCCAGCGGGGGATTGGTCTCAATCTCCTGACCTCGCTGATCCGCCCGTCTCGGCCTCCCAAAAGTGCCTGGATTGACAGGGCTGAGCCACCGCCGCCCGCATGAGACTCCATCTTAAAAAAAAAAAAAAAAAAAAAAAAAAAAAAGACAAAGAGTAGAATGAGTATCGGATACAGGTTTAGCCTGGGACTAGGCAGGGCTGCTGGTAATTGTGGAAGTTGTCTCATTGCCTAACCTGAAACTTGCATCCTGGTTACTTGTCTTGCTGAAGAGCCTTGGCTCAGGTTAAGTCCTGGGTCTGTTGAGGAGCTCTTGATAGGGAATTAGTTGAAGCAGCTCATACTCCAACCTCCTTTACTGGTATAAATTCATAAAATTGTTTAGTTCCCAGGCTCTGGGGTCCCTGGCCTAGCAGAAAGCACTGCTCCCTTTTTCTCATTCCTTAGTCCCAACAACCCGCACCTGGCACTTATTACACGTGGCCTGCTTCCTTGTCCTGTGTGTTTGGGGAGTGCTGAAGAGGAAGGCTTCTGTATCCTTAGCACAAACACAGTAAACACCTCACAGCAGTATGGGGTTTATGTTTTCCATTTCTGATATCAGAAGTAGGAGCATGACACTGATAGTGTCTTTTTGGGGGAACTTTTTGTACTTTATGCAGCAGATCAGTGAAGAGTGAGCAGAGTACCTTGGGGTTCTGCAGTACACATGCAAGTAGTATTTTAGGAAAATGCAGTTTGCTGCAAAAATAAAAGAAATTGATATAAAAAATCCAGAAGCCGGGCACAGTGGCTCACAACTGTAATCTCAGCATTTTGGAAAGCTAAAGGGCAAGGATCACTTGAGCCCAGGTGTTTGAGACCAGCCTGGGCAACATGACAAGACCTTGTCTCTACAAAAAAATAGATACAAAAATTATCCAGGTGTGGTGGCATGTGCCTGTGATCCCAGCCACCTGGAGGATTGCTCATGCCCAGGAGGTTGAGTCTGCAGTGAGTGGTGATTGTGCCCTGCACTCTAGCCTGGGCTGTAAACAGAGCGAGACCCTGTCTCAAAAACAAAACAAAACAAAAACCCACACGTTTCCAGAACCTTCTCATATAGCACTTTATTTACATTGTTCTTAAATACATTTGGGACAGTTATATACATACCACTATACATATGTGTATATGTGTTGATATACACACAAAATTATATACATAATTTTTGGTTTTGAGACGGAGTCTCACTCTGTCGCCCAGGCTGGAGTGCAGTGGTGCGATATCAGCTCACTCACTGCAACCTTTGCCGCCCAGGTTCAAGCGAGTCTCCTGCCTCAACCTCCTGAGTAGCTGGGATTACAGGTGCCTGCCACCATGCCTGGCTAATTTTTGTATTTTTAGTAGAGACTGGGTTTTACCATGTTGGCCAGGCTGGTCTTGAACTCTCCACCTTGTGATCCACCTACCTTGGCCTCCCAAAGTGCTAGAATTTCAGGTGTGAGCCATTGTGCCCTGCCATATACATAATTTTTTAAAGTTTTACGATTAGTTTGAGCTTAAAAATGTCAGCTCTGGGCTTATTGAAGAAAATGTGGGTATACTTTACGTCGGTGCATTAAAGTCAGTGGCCACAAAAGCTTATCCCAGAGATAAAACAATTCAGATAGAAGTGGGGGAGTGGAAGGTTTATCAGATCTTCTGTAGGCAACTCCACAGCTACAACCAGAAGGCTATTTTGTTACAGGCCTGAAAGCCTGATTTTCTCTTTGTTCTTCTTTGAAAAACTTTAGAAGGAACAAAGTATTGGCTACTTTTTACCACTGATGCCAGTGTTAAGAATCTTGTGATTACGTAGATTTACTCTCCCTGCTGAAAATCACTGTATGGCTCATCAGTAACACAACTGCAGACATGATGACTTAATGCAAAGGAAGTCCTATGTAAATGAGCAATGAAATTGCAACTATATATAAGGAACAAAATAGAATATGAAACTCCAGAATCTTTTTTTTCATTTTCTGTTTTTCCCAAGGCTCTGTCATTCAAAACTCCAGAATCTTTCAGCATCCAATTGCCTCCCAATATCAGCCCCTCTCACTTGTTTTTTTTTTTTTTTTTTAAATCACAGTGAGCCACAACCTTAGGAGTCTTTTAGTGGTTTCTACTTGGTTTGCTTTGCAGCCTACTAGCAGATTTCCTACATTCCAGTCTTCTTCCCCTCTAGCGCATTTTCCACACTGCATTCATTATGAAATTTCTTTCTTTTTCTTTGGGATGGAGTCTCACTGTGTCGCCCAGGTTGGAGTGCAGTGGCGTGATCTCGGCTCATTGCAAACTTTACATCCTGGATTCAAGTGATTTCTCATGCCTCAGCCTCCCAAGTAGCTGGCATTATAGGCACCTGCTACCATGCCCAGCTAATTTTGTATTTTTAGCAGAGACAGGGTTTTGCCACGTTGGCCAGGCTGGTCTCTAACTCCTGACCTCAAGTGATCGCCCGCCTCGGCTTTCTCTTTCTCCCTCTTTTTTTTTTTTGGATTTTGAGACATAATCTGGCCCCGTCACCTAGGCTGGAGTGCAGTGGCACGATATCAGCTCACTGCAACCTCTGCCTCCTGAGCTCAAGCCATCCTCCCATCTCAACCTCCTGAGCAGCTGGGACTGCAGGTGTACACCACCATGCCTGGCTAATTTTTGTATTTTATTTTATTTTTGTTTTTGGTAGAGACGGGGTTTTTCTCTGTTGCCCAGGCTTGTCTTGAACTCATGGGCCCAAGCGGTCTGCCCACCTTGACCTCCCAAGGTGCTGGGATGACAGGCATGAGCCACCACAGCTGGCCCATAATGAAATTTTTAACTTACAGCTATTGCCGTTATCCAAAACCCAGAATGCCTGATTTCCTTCCATAGTCCTCCATGACCTGACCTGTGCCTGACTCTCCAGCCTCACACCTCATCATATTCTCTCTGTATTGCTCTGCACTGCAGCCTCCTTGAGTTGCTTTCACTTCTTTAAGTGTTGTGTTCTGTTTTTTTGTGAACTTCACCATATGTTATGCCCTTGACTTAAAGCCTCTCCTTTCTTTTCCTTCTCTGGGGTGCTGCTTCATCCTTTTGGTCTTCAAAACTGTTTCCCTGGGAAAACATCTTTGACTCAGCAGGCAGGGATCATGCTCCTGCTGTGTCTGTGCATAACTTTCTGCGGCTACTTCTGTCTTGGTCTGTGATGTACTTTATAATAATTTTGGTCTTTCCTTCATTGTCACAATACCGGAAATCTATTTCTTTTTCTCTGTGTTGTATCCTTAGTGCCTGAAAGGTAGGAGCTTCTTAATAAATATTTGTTGAATAATCAAGTAAATGGAGTCTGGTGGAAAAGAGAAAAAATAAGTGTAGAATGTGTGTGCAAGAAAGGAGGGGAAGGGGGATGAAAAAGATAACAAAAGCACATAAAACAACAAATAGCAAAAACTACAAAAAACAAAAAGCAGATGACAAAAAATAAAAAAGATAACAAAATGATGATTGCTGCGGCAACTTGTAGAAAGTAAGGAAGGTGCTCTCATTCTAGAGAGAAGTGGGCAGCCATTGTAGTTTTTTAAAGAGAGAATACGGGCTGGACTTGGTGGCTCACGCCTGTAATCCCAGCACTTTAGGAGGCTGAGGCGGGTGGATCACGAGGTTAAGAGATCAAGACCATCCTGGCCAACATGGTGAAACCCTGTCCCTACTAAAAATACAAAAATTAACTGGGCATGGTGGCGTGCACCTGTAGTCCCAGCTACTTGGGAGACTGATACAGGGGAATCGCTTGAACCCAGGAGGCAGAGGTTGCAGTAAGCTGAGATCACGCCACTGCATTCCAGCCTGACCACAGAGTGAGACTCCATCTCAAAAAAAAAAAAAGTATATGGCCAGGCACTGAGCTGAGATAGACAGTGTGGCAGTGTCTGGTATTAACTGTAATAAACTCTACTGTAAGAAGCAGGTGGTTTATACTTAAGTTTATTGAGAGAATTGGATATGGATAAGAGATAAAAAAAAAAACTCTTGGGAAATGGGGAGAAATATAAATTCTGTTGGAAAGGCTGTAAAAAATTGAGATTACTAATGGTTAGAATTTTGGAAGTGAAGTGCAGTAGAATATTGAGTACCCGAGAGAGGATACTTGTTAGTGAAAACACAATAGCAGTAGTATGTAGCTACAGTTTGGCTCCAAAGGAAGAAATATTTTTACTATAGTTTGTAATGGCTTCAGAATCTCCAATTTGAGATATCCAGTCATTAAAAGAGAATAAATTACAGTTGAAATGCATTAGTTATTTTAAAGTGCTTTAGCAAGTTACATTTAAAAAGTGCTTATTATAGAAAATATACCCAAAATAACCAATGATGTTACTGTCTTATGCTTATTTTTTCTAGACCTATTTTTATACATAGTTAAGATTATACAATATGAATATTTCTGAAATCTATATTTAACATTATAACGTATGTATTTTTCTATGTTCGTTCATTCATTCATTTTTTCTTTTTTTATTTTTGAGACAGGGTCTCATTCTGTCACCCAGGCTGGAGGGCAGTGGTGCAATCTTGGCTCACTGCAGTCTTGACCTCCTGGGCTCAAGCGATCCTCCTACCTGAACCTTCTGAGTAACTGAGACTACAAGCACATGCCACCACGCCTGGCTAATTTTATTTTTACTTTTTGGAGAAATGAGAGTCTCACCATATTGCCCAGGCTGGTCTTGAACTCCATGGGTCAAGCAGTTCTCTCACCTTGGCCTCCCAAAGTGCTGGGATTACAGCCGCGAGCCACCACCCTCAGCGCCATGTTCTTAAAAACCTTTTGTAAAGGACATTTAAAATAGTTACATATTTTTTCCCCTGTCTTTGGAAGTGTTACAACATCCAACCATTTCACAGTTACTAATTTACCTTCATTCTGGTTTTTGTCCTTGAAAATAAGGCAAGGCTGAATAATGAACATCTTTGTGGCTAAAGTTTTTTTCTTTACTTTGAATTGTTTCCTTCCTTTAGCTTAGTTCAGTGGTTTTCTTTTTTCTTTTTCTTTCTTTTTTGTGATGGAGTCTTGCTTTGTTGCCCAGGCTGGAGAGTAGTGGTGCCATCTCGGCTCACTGCAACCTCCACCTTCCAGGTTCAAGCAGTTCTCCTGCCTCAGCCTCCCGAGTAGCTGGGATTACAGGCGTCTGCTGCCACACCCTGCTAATTTTTTGTATTTTTAGTAGAGACAAGGTTTTGCCATGTTGTCCAGGCTGGTCTTGAACTCTTGACTTCAGGGGATCCACACAACTCGGCCTTGCAAGTGCTGGGATTACAAGTGTGAGCCACCGCACCCAGCCAATTCAGTGGTTTTCATACTTGAGTGTGTCAGCATCACCTGGAAGCCTTGTTAAACACAGACTATTGGATCTCACTGGGTGAATTTCTGTTTGAGTAGGTCTGAGGGGAGACCTGAGCATTTGCATTTTTAACAAATTCCCAGGTGGTGATGATGCTGCTGGTTTGGGAACTACACTTTGAGAACGACTGGGCTGTATTATTGACAATGAAATTACAATGTTGAGGTTAAGTTCCTAAGTCAGTAGGAGTGATTATGATCTTGAATGAAACTGAGTTCATGTACCAGCCTGTATCAGGGAAGTTGAAGAACTAAAGGACCATATTGCATTTCAGCACTGAGAATTTGTGCAGTTTGTGAACATGTGAGTGCTGATATGTGCAAGGCTTTTGCTGAGTATTGTGAGGCAAGGATGTTGTAATGAATAAAATATAGCCCTTTTTGGCCCTTTTTTTTTTTTTTTTTGAGACGGAGTCTTGCTCCATCGCCAGGCTGGAGTGAAGTGGCGTGATCTCGGCTCACTGCAACTTCCACCTCCCAGGTTCAAGCGATTCCCCTGCCTCAGCCTCCTGAGTAGCTGGGACTACAGGTGTGCGCCACCACGCCCGACTAATTTTTTGTATTTTGGTAGAGACCGGTTTTCACCATGTTGGCCAAGATGGTCTCGATCTGCTGACCTTGTGATCCCCCTGCCTTGGCCTCCCAAAGTGCTGGGATTACAGGCTTGAGCCACCACGCCCAGCCCGGCCTTCCCCCCGCCCCCCAGAGATGGAGTCTTGCTTTGTCACCCAGGCTGGAGTGCAGTGGTGCAATCTCAGCTCCCTGCAACCTCTGCCTCACAGGTTCAAGCAATTCTCCTGCCCCAGACTCTGGAGTAACTGGGATTACAGGTGTGCACCACCACGCCCGGCTAATTTTGTATTTTTAGTAGAGACAGGGTTTTGCCATGTTAGGCTGGTCTGGAACTCCTGGCCTCAGGTGATCCTTGGCCTCCCAAAGTGCTGGGATTACAGGTGTGAGCCACCAGGCACGGCCTCATTTGAGGAAACTTTTGATATCAGAATCTTAGGTTTTTCATTAGAGATTGCCAGATTTCCATATTCCTCTGGAAGGTGAAGGCCTAATTGCTAACATTCTGGAAGCCAGTTAGGGTAGGAGGGTAGGGTATTGGGTAGAGGATAAAGAAGGGATTTGGGAAATGCGGGGGTAGGGGGATGTCTCTTGGCAGTTGTATGGTTAAACTGAGTTTTTGTTTTATTTATTGATAGGTGTTTTTCAGGTAGATGCGATGTTTTGATACCTGTATGCAATGTGTAATGATCAAATCAGGGTGATTGGGATACCCATCATTTGAAACATCTTTTCTGTGTTAGGAATATTACAAGTCTTCTAGCTATTTTGAAGTATACAATAAATTATTAACTATAATTTCTGTACTGTACTATCAAATGTTAGAACTTATTAATCAAACTGTATTTTTGTAACCCTAACCACTTTCTCATCTCCACCACTCCCACTTCCCTTCTCAGCCTCTGGTGACCATCATTCTGCTGTCTACCTCCACGAGATCCACTTTTTTAGCTTCCACACATGAGTGAGAGTCTTTCTTTTAAAACTGGTTTTGTGAGCATATTTAACATTAGTAGCAATAAACTTGTATTTTCAGCTGCTGTTGCTGTATTTTGAGGACCTTCTAAGTCCATTGGAAGGATTTTGAATACCGTAGTGTCTGCAGTGATATTTGTTGAAAGAAAGGGAAAGCATCAGTGCAAATATTTTTAAACAGTTTTAAAGAGACTTAAGTCACCCAATTTGTTTTCTAAAATCCTTCTAATTTTGGAAGAGGCAGTGGAGTTTCTGTTGATAAAAAATGATTTTTAGTTTGTGCTTGGCACTTCCTAATGGATTACATCAGGAAAGATTTATTGTCTGGCACTCTCATTTTAACGATATTACAATTGATTATTAGGTTTAGATGCTAATACCTTTTTTACCTTTATTTCAGAGAAGCTTGATTCTTTGCTCTCAGACTACGATATTCTCTCCTTATCTAATATCCAGCAGCATTCTGTAAGAAAAAGAGATCTACAGACTTCAACACATGTAGAAACACTACTAACTTTTTCAGCTTTGAAAAGGTAATTTGAATTATTCATGGAATAATGTTGGGGCACTGGGGGCTTGGTTTAGCAAAAACAAAAAAGTAAGGGTATCTACTGAAATCTTGGGAAATTACATTTTAAAGATTTGTAATTAATGTAATTATAGTCTGTTATATATACAGTGGTTTTGAAGTATAATGCTTATTCTAAAACTCATACTGGGGCTGGGTGCAGTGGCTTACGCCTGTAATCCGAGCACTTTGGGGGGCCAAGACATGTGGATTGCTTGAGCTCAGGAGTTTGAGACCAGCCTGGGCAACATGGCAAAACCCCGTCTCTACTAAAAATACAAAAATTAGGCATGGTGGCATATACCTGTAATCCCAGCTACTTGGGAAGCTGAGGCAGGAGAATCGCTTGAACTGGGGAGGTGGAGGCTGCAGTGCGCCGAGATGGTGCCACTGTACTCCAGACTGGGCGACAGAGTGAGACTCTATCTCAAAAATAAATAAATAAATAAATAAAATAAAGTTCATACTGATGAGTATTTTTAAAAAAGTAAATAGGTGTTGCAGAGGTCTTAATGATGGTAATGATGTTTCGAAAATTCTAACATAATTTTAGTTAATTGAATGTTTATAAAACCTTTCGTTTTTGTTGCTACTTTAGAACCATCAGCCATATGCTAAATATTATCTTTACTTGATGTATGAAAAGATAAAGATTTTGTTCAGGACTCCACAGCCTGGTGGCGAGCTGGGTCTAGAATTTCGTGTTCTATTTATTTACTTTAGTTAGTTTCCAGGATTCTTTAACCTGCTTCATATTAATTTATTTTTAAAGACAGGGTCTTGCCTTGTTGCCCAGGCTGATCTTGAACTCCTGGACTCAGGTGGTCTTTCCATCTTGGCCTCGCAAGGTGCTGGGATTACAGGTGTGAGCCAACATGCCTGGCCCAAATTTAATGTTCTTTCTACATTGAGTTCTTCTTACTTCTTAGCATAAATTGATTGATATGTTCTGTTTCAGAAGTGATTTTAATACCATGTGTTGTTTTGCACATTGAAATGTTAGATAATTGCAGGCCTCTTTTAAAAGTCTTTAGGGGCCGGGCGCGGTGGCTCAAGCCTGTAATCCCAGCACTTTGGGAGGCCGAGACGGGCGGATCACGAGGTCAGGAGATCGAGACCATCCTGGCTAACACGGTGAAACCCCGTCTCTACTAAAAAAAATACAAAAAAATAGCCGGGCGAGGTGGCGGCGCCTGTAGTCCCAGCTACTCGGGAGGCTGAGGCAGGAGAATGGCGTGAACCCAGGAGGGGAGCTTGCAGTGAGCTGAGATCCGGCCACTGCGCTCCAGCCTGGGCGGCAGAGCGAGACCCCGTCTCAAAAAAAAAAAAAAAAGTCTTTAGGAAGCTTTATTCAGTATCAAAAAACAGACACATGGAGAATGTAAATTGACTGAATTATTCTTTATTTTATTTTATTTTATTTTTTTTGAGAATCTTGCTCTGTTTTCCAGGCTGGAGTGCAGTGGTATAATCTTGGCTCACTGCAACGTCTGTCTCCTGGGTTCAAGTGATTCTTGTGCCTCAGACTCTCAAGTAGCTGGGACTACAGGTGCACACCACCACGCCTGGGTAATTTTTGTATTTTTAGTAGAGACGGAGTTTTACCATGTTGGCCAGGCTAGTCTTGAACTCCTGACCTCAAGTGATCCACCGTCTCGGCCTCCCAAAGTGCTGGGATTACAGACATGAGCCACTGCGCCTGGCCATCTGCGCCTGGCCATCTTTATATAGGACAAGCCTTCTCAACTGTGTTAAAAAAATAAAAGGAATATGTGCATCTGGTTTAAAAAACAAGCCATGGAGGATATACAGAGTTTTTACTTCTAACTCTGTTACACTTCTCAGACCCAGAGGGGTTTCCTGTGTAAACTTCAGATTTTTAAATTAAATTAAATTAAATTAATTAATTAATTTATTTTTTGAGACAGAGTTTTGCTCTTGTCGCCTAGACTGGAGTGCAATGGCACGATCTCAGCTCACTGAAGCCTCCACCTCCTAGGTTCAAGCGGTTCTCCTGCCTCAACCTCCCTAGTAGCTGGGATTACAGGCGCCCACCGCCACGCTCCAGCCCACTAATTTTGTATTGTTTTTTTTTTTTTTTTTTTTTTTTTGAGACGGAGTCTCGCTCTGCTGCCGCCCAGGCTGGAGTGCAGTGGCCCGATCCTCAGCTCACTGCAAGCTCCGCCTCCCGGGTTCACCATTCCCTGCCTCAGCCTCCCAAGTAGCTGGGACCACAGGTCCGCCCGCTCACGTCGCCCGGCTAGTTTTTTTGTATTTTTAGGAGAACGGGGTTCACCATGTTAGCCAGGATGTGCCGATCACCCCCCCTCTGACGTGATCCGCGACCGTCTCTTCGGCCTCCAAAGTCTGGATTACAGGCTTGAGCCCGCGCCCGGCTAATTTTTGTATTTTTAGTAATGAGATTGAGAGTTCACCATGTTGGCCAGGATTGGTCCTGAACCCTGACCCAGGTGATCCACCTGCCTCGGGCTCCCAATGTGCTGGGATTACAGGTGTGAGCCACTGTGCCCGGCCCAAAATATTTTAATGCATATTTTTTGCCTGTAGGTCTGTGTGTGTGTGTGTGTAGGTGATATAGATAGCATATTTTACCTCATTTTCTTTCCTTTTCTTGTTTTTTCTTTTTTTTTTTTTTTTTGAGACGGAGTCTCGCTCTGTCGCCCGGGCTGGAGTGCGGTGGCCGGATCTCAGCTCACTGCAAGCTCCGCCTCCCGGGTTCACGCCATTCTCCTGCCTCAGCCTCCCGAGTAGCTGGGACTACAGGCGCCCGCCACCTCGCCCGGCTAGTTTTTTGTGTTTTTTAGTAGAGACGGGGTTTCACCGTGTTAGCCAGGATGGTCTCGATTTCCTGACCTCGTGATCTGCTCGTCTTGGCCTCCCAAAGTGCCAGGATTACAGGCTTGAGCCATCGCGCCCGGCCTTTACCTCATTTTAAACAGCTGCATAAATATTCCTATTGCATAGAACTGTAACAACATACTGACTAATACACTACAGATGGATAGTGTTTAACCAAAGTGATTTTTTTAATATAACAAACAATGCTCTAGTGAGTATCTTTGTAAGTGTATACCTTGGTGAGGTGTTTTTATAGGATATATTCCTAGAAGGAGAATTATTGGGACAAGGATATGTATACTATGTTTATTGATATTACTCTTTCCTCCCAAAGAGATTTGACCAATTTATTCTTCCAGCAGCAATATATGAGTTTACCTGTTTCCTGTTATCTTTGCCAATACTAGGTTTATCAGCCTTTAACTTTCACCCCTCTAAAGGGGATGGTATTTTATAGTTGTTTTGATTTTCATTTTTTGTGACATTGAGCATCTTTTTAATTTCTATTTCTGTAATTTATATTTCTGTAAACTGCCTTTTTATATCTTTTGACTATTTTTCTATTGAATTTGTCTAACTACTGAATTGTAGCAGTGCTTAGTATATTAAGGAGATTGGTCCATTGTCATATGGTTATTTTAGGCAAATTTTTAATGCAAATTATTTTAATTTTTCCTAGCTATTGTAATTATCCTTAGGTTATTTTTTAATGACTTCTTTCATTAGATTTTAGGTCAGAATATTACAGGATTGGTTATTAGCTTTCAACTTAACACCAAATTTGAGCAGATTGGTAATAGCTACAGTTAATCAGGTGCTTATTTTCTGTAATTTACTGGCACGTTACAGAAGTTATCTCTAAAAGTGATTCCTTTTTTGAAGGAACAACAACAACAACAAAAACAAAATTAAGGCTTAGAGAGCTTAGTGACTTGCCCAAGACTACTCAGTTAGTAAATGACAGATGCAAGATTTGAACAAAGGTTGGACTCCGAGGCTTGTGTTATTTCTGCTATACTGGTGGGGAATTTGGTGAAGAAGTGGATATGATAGCAAGAGATGAGTAGGAGCAAAGGAAGAGTGAGGAAACTATAAAATGAAAATAACTCAAAGTTTAGCTTTTTGGGTTTCTTTTAAAGTTGGGTTTGAGGTGGCCTGTAGAATCCGTATTCTAGAGGCAAAAACTTCCATAGCCTTATATATTTCTCTTTCAAATTTGGTAGATGACATTGATTCCTTAAGAAAATATTAAATTGTAGCCACTTGTTATCTTTTCTCTGTGTAAGAAAGCAGGGAAGTATGTAATTTGTTTTACAAAGTTTCCATACGAAATATTTAATGGGAAATTTATCTAATAGTCTATGGAATTTTATACCAGGGTGTTTTAAAATAGGTTATTTCCTTTAATCCCCAAAACCATTCAGTTATTAGGTGATATTATTTCCATTTGTAGATAAATACTTAGGATTCAAAGATTAAGGCCAAAGTCAGACAGTGAGTAAATGAAGGTAGGACTTAAGCCAAGTTTGTCAGACTCCAAGCCTTTCTTTTCTATCATATTGTGTTATTAAAGTTTAAAACAACAACAAAAACAAAGATAGCTGAAATAATCAGTTTGTTTCAGGGCTGAATTAACTCTGACACCACTCATTACCTGATGGTAAATGAGAAGATTCTGTTTTTTGATAGCAGTGGAAGGCAAAGTAATTCAAACTAAGCTCATTGCATTAAATTTGGACGTAACTATTAGAGGTTCAAAAAGCTTGGAAATACTGAGAGGTTGTATGAAGAGTTGAAGTAACTTAAGAAAAAAAGAAACTTGTTTAAAATTTGCCTTACAGGTTTCATTTCCTTTTTGTTATAAATCAAGAAATTATTGATTTTAGATAAATTACTGAATTAGAAAATTATTGATTTAGATAAATCAAGAAATTATTGATTACAGGCTGGGCGAGATGGCTCATGCCTGTAATCCCAGCACTTTGGGAGGCCGAGGCGGGTGGATCACGAGGTCAGGACCATCCTGGCTAACACGGTGAAATACAAATAATATAGCTAAAAATACAAATAATTAGCTGGGCGAGGCGGCAGGCGCCTGTAGTCCCAGCTACTTGGGAGGCTGAGGCAGGAGAATGGCGTGAACCCGAGAGGTGGAGCTTGCAGTGAGCCGAGATTGCGCCACTGCACTCCAGCCCGGGTGACAGAGCAAGACTCCGTCTCAAAAAAAAAAAAAGAAAAAAATCAAGAAATTATCTTATTTTAAATAATGAAAAGCTGCAGATACTGTTTTGATACTTTTTTGATGTTGCCTGAAGTTTTTTGGAAAAAGTTAAATGTTTCTCCTAAAAGTGAAATATCTCAGATTATTTGAGGAGGTCTAGAACTGATAAAGAAATGAAAGTGATATACCTGACTAAACGGACCATTAAAAATGATTAGGAAAATAATGTTAATTCAAACTGGTTAGCTGGTCTTTAGTTACTGTAAATTCTTAAGTTGAAAGTCAGAAAGATAAAATGTTAAAGAAATTTGTAAGAAAATGACTTCACGTAATTTTGGGAGGATAAAGCAAAAGAAGTTTTGACATATTCTGTTGGAAGTTTTGTGACTCAAAAGCTAATACTGGAAAATCAAAAAACATGAATTTTATCATTGCTTGGTCTTTAGAGCAGATTCTTAATGTAGCAAATGAAAAATGCAGTTCCATTGATTTCTTTCTGAAAAGAACATTAAGTAATATTGCAACTCTTAGCTTTCAAACAAAGTAATAAGACATTTATAGTAAGTATGCTTTTGAAAGTTCTCAACACAACTGGAGGGAAAAATCGTAATGAGAATGTGTGGGAAGATATGTTTTAGGACAGCAGAAGAAAATGTTCCAAGGATTTACGAAATAATGTTCTATTGTTGTCTTTTCCCTTTGACCATTAAAAAACCGCAAGCAAACTAAAATTACCTTGTTATGCTCAAAAAGTTAAAAATATTTGTTGCCATGGAGATAGTCCCAGTCTAGATTTCTTTCCGGTAGTTTAAAGACTTTCGCAATCCCATGGGGAAGTAATATATTTTCAGTACCACAGCTGACAAAATTTGTTTCTGTGGGTGAGATGAGTAATATACCTTTCTTTGTCTTTGGTGTTCATGGACACATTGAAAGGCTATAAATAATAATGGAGAAAGTCTTGCTCACCACTCCTAGTTCATGTAAGGACCTAAAGTCATAGAAAACAAAAAGAATAGTAGGCCCACTAAAGAACTGGAATGTATCCCTCCCCTCCCCTCTCCCCTCCCCTCCCTCCCCTCCCCTCCCCTCCCCTCCCCTCTTTCCTGTATTCCTGGTGCGAGGAAGTTCTGATGGAGTTTATATTCTAGCTTCTGTCTTGGATACCTTGTATTTATTTTCCTAATGGTAATTGTGGATTACTGTTTTGCGGGATATGTGGTTTTGAGGAGGAAAAAAAGCATGAGTACTTTTTTTGTTTTTGCCACAGAGTCTTGCTCTGTCGCCCAGGCTGGAGTGCAGTGGCAGGATCTCCGCTCACTGCAAGCTCCGCCTCCTGGGTTCACGCCATTCTCCTGCCTCAGCCTCCCGAGTAGCTGGGACTACAGGCAACCGCCACCACGCCCGGCTAATTTTTTGTATTTTTAGTAGAGATGGGGTTTCACCGTGTTAGCCAGGATGGTCTCGATCTCCTGACCGCGTGATCCGCCCAGTGCGGCCTCCCGAAGTGCTGCGATTACAGGCCTGAGCCACCGCGCGAGGCCACATGAGTATTTTTAAATATAGAAAGCAGCATTTATTAATTTTGCACAGCAATAAGAATTTTCTCATAGTCCACCCAGCTTGATAGTTAGAGACAGCATAATACAGGGTTTTGAAATAAACCAGGTTTATTTCCCAGTTTCACCATTTACTAGCTGTGTAACTTTGAGTAGGTTGATTAGCTTCCAAGCCTCAATTTGTACTTGTGTGAAGTGGAGGTAATAGATGCATAGTACCTAACACCAAGTAGGTGTTCAGTAAATGGTGTATAATTGGATTAGTTTTTAATAATGATTTTTTAGATAATCAGGATTCCAACTTAACTATTCAGTCATGTGTATTTCTTTATTATTCAGTATTTTCCAGGAGAGATGAATGTGTAAGTTCTTTGGATATGTTTTCCCTAGTGTGAGTTTATTTTGGTCTGCTGTTTTTATAGCTAAATAAATTAGTCCGTTTGTCTTTACAGGAGATATATTGCTCTAAGTACCTAATAAGACTTTAGTTGTAACTTGCATAGTGTCTTATTAATGTCAATGCTTCTGGCTTTTTAAGAAAGTTTAATTATATGAAAATGAGACTTATAATTTGTGTGCTTAGAGTAAAATATGAATGCATTTTTCTTTAGGCATTTTAAATTATACCTGACATCGAGTACTGAACGTTTTTCACAAAATTTCAAGGTCGTGGTGGTGGATGGTAAAAATGAAAGCGAGTACACTGTGAAATGGCAGGACTTCTTCACTGGACACGTGGTTGGTTAGTATGGAGCTTGTTGGTTTGCCCCTGTGTCTGGTGTGTTAGGTCTCCAAATCTAACTTGATTGCATATTCTTTTCTGGTGCAGGGTAGTGGGGACGGGGTGTCATAGAAGTGCTATTCTTTGCCTGTTTTCTTTGAGGTATATAAGTTTAGAGGTGGAAATATTCTAATAGGAGGAAATGAGTATTATCTAAATGTCATACTAACTGGCTGGTTTAATGATTAAAATTAAATTCCTCTTAAGTGATAGGAATTTAACCTTTTCATCAGTGACTGTAAACTTTCTTTATATTTTAAACAGGAAAGCTTGGAGATAAAATACTTTGTGATCTTATTATGTATGTATTTGAGAAAATCTATCAAACAAGCAATTGCAGTTTACTTTTGACCTTTTCTGCAATGAAAAAACAAATGGCGTTCAAATCCACAAATAGTACAGTTCCTAGGCCTGTACATTCCAAATCATGCTTTCTGTCTCTCTTAGTTCTTCCTTTACCTAAAAGTAGATAAAATTATTCCAGAAGAAAATCTTAGTATTTTGTTTGTTTTGGGAAAGGGATAGGATTCAAGTGACTAAACTTGAGGCTACCCCTTAGGAGGTGAGATTATCCAGCTGCTTTCTTGGGCCTTTATTTCTTGTTTTGCAGAGCTGTCACAGTACTAGGCAAATTCCACCCTGAAGGATTTAATTTTTATTGAGAGTAATGCGTAGTTTCTTATTTGATGTAAGTATCTTTAAATAATAAATTTTTTTTTCTCTTAAGGTGAACCTGACTCTAGGGTTCTAGCCCACATAAGAGATGATGATGTTATAATCAGAATCAACACAGATGGGGCTGAATATAACATAGAGGTAAATTTATATGTGAATTTTTTTTCAGTAGCTTATATCCCTGATTTTCAAAAAGCTGCTCAGTTCTGCAAAGGTGAAAATTAATTATACTTATTTCTTTTCTCTTTTATTTGAAGTCTTTTACCAGGAAGGTAGATTTTTTAAAAAGGATAATCTCTAAGAAGCTGTCTTATGATATACCCTGTATTTCTAAGTACCATAATTGGGATGGATAATAGGAAGAGAAAACTTTCCCTCCTGACTCATTTTTAAATTCTTTCTCAAATAATCAATAAGTGTAAACATCCTCAGAAATGAAAGTGAAGTATTATTTTTCAATTTCTCTTGTTTTTCTGCTGGACACACTGGAAATGCTAGATCAACGAAAGGTGATAGTTCATAGTCTGAGAAGTTAAAGAGGAAGCTAGGAAAGTCAGGTTGTAGCCGGGCGTGGTGGCTCACGTCTGTAATCCCAGCACTTTGGGAGGCCGAGACGGGTGGATCACGAGGTCAGGAGATCGAGACCATCCTGGCTAACACGGTAAACCCCCGTCTCTACTAAAATACAAAAAATAGCTGAGCGTGGTGGCGGGCACCTGTAGTCCCAGGTACTCAGGAGGCTGAGGTAGGAGAATGGCATGAACCCAGGAGGCGGAGCTTGCAGTGAGCCGAGATCGCGCCACTGCTCTCCGGCCTGGGTGACAGAGCGAGACTCCGTCTCAGGAAAAAAAAAAAAAGGGAAGTCAGGCTGTGGTTGCTCTTCCACTGAAAGAGTAGCAGTAGAAATCAAGACCACAGTGGCTGCATTGGTTAAGACACATATCTGTCAGATGCTAGTCTACAAAACAAAACGTTTACTATGTAATTGTGAATTGAAGTTGATTCTGTGTTTCTTGAAAAATGAGAAAACTCTGGGTAGTGGTGGTGATATCACTAAAATGGATCACCTGTGGGAAAACTGAGTCAGATAGGTCAAAATGAAATGTTCAGGTGTATTTGAGTGCTCGATAGGGGTAAAACAGTCTGCTGGAGGTATAAATACTATATATTTTAATTATATCCGAACTACGCAACTGTTAGTCTTTTGACTATTCATTATTGTGAAAAAGAAACCTATGGCCTTGCAGTATGTTATAGTTTGTTAATGTTTAAACTATTTAATGTCAATGTTTTGAGGAGTCTAGCTTACCAGAAAGAGTCAGAAATTTAGTAGAAAGTAAAGGAACTAATATTATAAATGCATTCATTCTAGAATAGGCAAAGCATCCCCGGGATGTCTTAAATTTGCTTGTTCTTTCAAATCAATTTATTTTTTAAGAATACCTTTATTTTAAAATATATGCTCATTGCAAAATTTGGAAACTAGATTATCTGTACTTGGACAGATAACTACTATTGAATTTTGACAGACATCCTTCCAAACTTTTTTTTTGTGTGTGTATATACAAATAAATATACCCACTATTTTTTCCTGCATAAGTAGGACTATACAATATGTACAGTTTGTCTTCACATATTTTTCGTTTAACAATATGATTATGAACCTTTTCCTGTTAATATAGATCTAAATTAGGGTATTTTTTTTGGTTTGTTTGTTTTTTTGCGATGGAGTTTCCCTCTTGTTGGCTGGAGTGCAATGGTGCGATCTCAGCTCAGCGCAACCTCCACCTCCCGGGTTCAAGCGATTCTCCTGCCTCAGCCTCCCGAATAGCTGGGATTATAGGCATGCTCCACCACACCCGGCTTATTTTGTATTTTTAGTAGAGATGGGGTTTCTCCATGTTGGTCAGGCTGGTCTTGAACTGCCGACCTCAGGTGATTTGCCTGCCTTGGCCTCCCAAAGTGCTGGGATTGCAGGTGTGATCCACCACTCCTGGCCTAAATTAGGGTTCTTTTTTTTTTTTTTTTTTTTCCTGTCACTAGGCTGGAGTGCAGTGGCGCAATCTTGGGTCACTGCAACCTCTGCTCCCTGGTTCAAGCAATTCTCCTGCCCCAGCCTTCCTATTAGCTGGGATTACAGACAGATGCCACCACGCCCAGCTAAGTTTTGTATTTTTGGTAGACGTGGAGTTTCACCATGTTGGCCAGGGTGGTGTCGATCTCCTGACCTTGTGATCGCCTGCCTCGGCCTCCCAAAGTGCTGGGATTACAGGTGTGAGCCACTGTACCGGGCCAATTAGGGTTTTTATAAAGGCTGCCTATTGCTCCATTGATACGCTGTAACATTTATTTAACCAATCCCACTTCATGCTCAACTGTTTTGGGTGTTTTTGTTTTGTTTTTTTGAGATGGAGTCTTGCTCTGTCACCCAGGCTGGAGTGCAATGGTGTGATCTTGGCACACTACAAACCCTGCCTCCCTGGTTCAGGCGATTCTCCTGCCTCAGCCTCCCAAGTAGCTGGGACTGCAGGTGTGTGCCACCATGTCCGGCTAATTTTTTTGTTTTTTGTTTTTGAGATGGAGTATAACTCTGTCACTCAGACTGGAGTGCATTGGCATGGTCTCAGCTCACTGCAACCTCTGGCTCCCGGGTTCAAGTGATTCTGCCGCCTTAGTCCCTCGAGTATCTGAGACTACAGGCGCGTGCTACCAAACCTGGCTAATTTTTGTATTTTTAGTAGAGGTGGGGTTTCACCATGTTGGCCAGGATGGTCTTGATCTCCTGACCTTATGATCTGCCAGCCTCGACCTCCAAAAGTGCTCGGATTACAGGCGTGAGCCACCGTGCCTGGCCTCAACTGTTTTGTTTCTAATTTTTGAAATAAAAGGTATTGTAGTGAATAGCCTTGGGCACACCTTTTGGTGCATGTGTTTAGTTGGAATAGTCTGGATGATAGGGAATAGTCTGGGAAGTTAAATGAAGAAACTGTAGGAAGCTCTGTCTAGGCTGTGCCAGGGCTTCAGATAAACTCCCATAGCTGAGTAGCTTAACACAAGCAAGGATTTTTCTTACTCTCTTGTGGCTTGATGTGGGTTAGGTGGTTCTCCTCTACTTTGTGGTTTTGACTTTTGGATACATGTCCTCTGTAGTTCTCATAGAAGGGAAACAGAGCTAGAGAATTAAACAGGATATTAAGGGCCAGGCTTGGAAATGACCTTCCATTCAATACATTCTAGAACACTTTATCTCTGACCTGCTATAAAAGAGAATGGGAAAGATAGTCATAATTTGAGCTCAGAAAGAAAGCAGTGTGGTCAACGCACAGCATTGTTTTTGCTGCAGTGCATATGTTTGCTTATTTCCTTAGAATAATTTATTCTTTTTTTTTTTTTTTTTTTTTGAGACTGAGTCTCGCTCTGTTGCCAGGCTGAAGTACAGTGGCGTGATTTTGGCTCACTGCAGTCTCTGCCTCCTGGGTTCAAGCCATTCTCCTGCCTCAGCCTCCCAAGTAGCTGGGATTACAGGCGCGTGCCACCATACCCAGCTAATTTTTGTATTTTTGGTAGAGACGGGTTTCACAGTGTTGGCCAGGATGGTCTCAATCTCCCGACCTCATGATCTGCCAGCCTCGGCCTCTGAAAGTGCTAGGATTAAAGGCGTGAGCCACTGTGCCTGGCCAGCTTATTCTTAAGCTAAAATTTGTGTCTTTAGGATCCAAGTTAAATTTGCTCAGATTACAATTTTTTTTTTTTTTTTGAGATGGCATCTCGCCCTGTCACCCAGACTGGAGTGCAAAGGTGCCATCTCAGCTCTCCATATCCTCCACATCCCAGATTAAAGCGATTCTCCTGCCTCAATCCCTTGAGTAGCTGGGATTACAGGCGTGTGCCACCATGCTGGGTTAATTTTTGTATTTTTAGTAGAGATGGGGTTTCACTGTGTTGGCCAGGCTGGTCTTGAACTCCTGACCTCGTGATCCGCCCATCTCAGCCTCCCAAAGTGCTAGGATTACAGGCATGAGCCACCACACCCAGCCAGATTACTCATTTTTTTCAAATACTTCCTTTTGGAAAAATAGGAATTCTGTTTCCACCCATACCTTTGTTTCACTAAGAATAAAAATAAGTATAACTAATATTTCATTATAAGATATTTACTTAGCTAGGCGCAGTGGTTCACACCTGTAAAAAGCACTTTGGGAGGCTGAGGCGGGTGGACTGCTTGAGTCCAGGGATTTGAGACCAGCCCAGGCAATACAGGGAGACCTTGTCTCTACTCCCCCACAAAAGAAAAAAAAACTTAGCCGGGCGTGGTGGTACATGCCTGTGGTCTCAGCTACTCAGAATGCTGAGGCGGTAGGATCAGTTGAATTCTGGAGGCAGAGACTGCAGTGAGCTGAGATTGTACTGCTGCACTCCAGCCTGGGTGACAGAGCGAGACCCTGTCTCACACATACACACACACAAAGATGTTTACTTACAATTATACTCATCAGATACCTTGAGGGATTTTTGCATGAAATTAATTTTTATTGAAAAATGATTTGTTATTTACAGTGGTGATTTTCATACTCTTTATAATTCTTTTTGATACTTTTATAGTTCATAAGTGTGGTGATTGGCTGTTCACACACATGTATGAGATGTGCCACCCTAGAACCTTGTTACAATGTTAGCACATTACAAGTCTGACATGAAAAAAAAAAATTCTTTACACTTACCTTGATGTAAAAACATTGTTCATCTGCACTAAGATCTTAGGAATATAAGTGAGCAGGAAAAAATATATATCTTGTTTTTAACATGTCGTCATTAAATATTTTATTTATGACAGAGTCTTACTCGGTCACTTGGGCTGAAGTGCAGTGGTGCCATCATAGCTCACTGCAGCCTTGACCTCCTGGGCTCAGACAATCCCTCTCTTCTGCCTCCTAAGTAGCTGGGACTACAGGTGCATGCCACCATGCCCAACTAATTTGTTAAATTTTTGTAGAGTGCATCAAATTTTTGATGCGGTCTCACTGTGTTGGCCAGGCTGGTCTCAAATGCCTGGCTGTAAGCAATCCTTCCGCTTGGCCTCCCAAAGTGCTGGGATGACAGGTGTGAGCCACTGTGCACAGCCATTAAATGTTTTAAACGGTCACAGACTTTACCATAGCTTACTATTTATATAAATAATCCTGGGTTAAACTTGCATGGTGAGATAATATTTCCCCCAACTTTTATTTATTTATTTGAGATGGAGTCTTGCTCTATCGCCCAGGCTGGAGTGCAGTGGCGCAATCTCGGCTCACTGCAATCTCCGCCTCCCAGGTTCAAGCATTTCTCCTGCCTCAGCCTCCCAAGTAGCTGGGATTACAGGCACACGCCACTGTGCCTGGCTAGTTTTTGTATTTTTGGTAGAGACAGGGTTTTGCCATGTTGGCCAGTCTGGTCTTGAACTCCTAGTCTCAGGTGATCCACCCGCCTCGGCCTCCCAAGGTGCTGGGCTTACAGGCGTGACTCACTGCGTCTGGCCTAATTTTTGTATTTTTAGTAGAGACGGGGTTTCACCATGTTGGCCAGGCTGGTCTTGAACTTCTGACCTGTGATCTGCCCACCTCGGCCTCCCAAAGTGCTGGGATGACAGGCATGAGCCACCGTGCTTGGTCTCCCCCAACTTTTAGTTTTGAAAATGTTCAGCTGGTGTGGTGGCTGTCATCCCAGCACTTTGGGAAGCTGAGGTGGGTGGATCACCTCAGGCCAGGAGTTCGAGACCAGCCTGGCCAACATGGTGAAACCTCATCTCTACCAAAAATACAAAAATTAGCCAGGCTTGGTGGCTTGCACCTGCAATCCCAACTGCTCGGGAGGCCTAGGCGGAAGAATTGCTTGAACCTGGGAGACAGAGGTTGCAGTGAGCTGAGATCCCTCCACTGTACTCCAGCGTGGGTGACAGAGTGAAACTGTGTCTCAAAAATAAATAAATAAATAAATAAATAAAATGTTCAAATCTACAGAAAGATTAAAAAGTACCCTGTAGCTACAGAAAGATTAAAAAAACAAAAAACAAAAAACAACCCTGTAGCCCTTAAACAATTTCTAACATAATGTCATGTTAACTTTCTGTCTTTTTTTCCTGAATCATATGCAAATCGTTTGCAAACATCATGACACTTCACCCCTGACTACTTCTGTATGCATCCCTAGGAATAAAGGCACTCTTTTCTATAGCTGTAATAAAAGTAACATACCTGAGAAAAGAATTCTACAGTATTATCTAATAATCATGCCATAGTCAAAGTCTCTAGTCATCCTCAAAATCTCCTTCGTAAACTTTTTTTTGGTTTTCCAATCCAGGATCCAATCAAGTTTTCTGCCTTTTAGTCAATTACTCATCAAATGATTTTTTCCAGCAACTTACTAGTAATAGTGGTAACAGGCTTAGCTTTTATTAATGACTGCTTTTCTTTTGAAATCTTAATATAAAACTAGATTTATTACCTACATAATCTTCATAATCTTCAAGTTAGGTATTATCACTGCTTTACCTAACGAGGGAGGTTATGCTGAGGGTACTTGTCCAAGGCACATAGTGAGGTACCGTTGAGGTTTGAACTCAGATACATCTGATCCCAAAGCCAACTGTCTTTTTCTGTGCTTGACTGGCTATACTAGGAAACAATCAATGTGAACTTAGAAATGTTTGACACAAAATAAAAAAATTTTCACTTCTATTCATAGGCTCAATGAACTTTACTAAATATGGAAGATTCCTGTAGCCCAGAAGTTGGGTTAGTTAACTTTTGAGGCCTCTGCCATCCCTGAAATTCTGTAACCATCATTTCTTACATCCACCTCATACATAGATTACCAAAGATGTGTATGCATATAATATTTAACAGTTTTATTGAGATATAATTCACATACTATATTATTCACCCCTTTAGTGTATACAGTTTTGTAGTTGTGTGTGTGTGGGTGTGTGTGTATTTTTGAGACAGAGTCTCACTCTGTCACCCAGGCTGGAGTACAACGGCACTATCACTGCAACCTCTGCCTCCTGGGTTCAAGTGATTGTCCTGCTCAGCCTCTTGAGTAGCTGGGATTACAGTTGCCCACCACCATACCTGGCTAATTTTTGTATTTCAGTAGAGATGGGGTTTCACCGTGTTGGTCAGGCTGGTCTTGAACTCCTGGCCTCAAGTTATCCACCCACCATAGCCTCCCAAAGTGCTGAGATTACAGGCGTGAGCTGTCATGCCAGGCAGTTTTCATATATTGATGGAGTTGTGCAAACACCACCATGTTCAATTTTAGAACATTTTCATGACCTGAAAAAGAAACGCTGTATCCTTTAGCCATCCTTCCCCCTTCCTCCCTAACTCCCTCAGCTCTAGGCAACCAGGAATCTACTCTCTGTTTAGATTTGTCTATTTGGGTCATCTCATATAAATGGAATTATATAATATGTGGTCTTTTGTGTGTGGCTTCTTTTTAATTTTTTAATTTTTTTGAGATGGAGTCTTGCTCTGTCGTCCAGGCTGGAGTGCAGTGGTATGATCTCGGCTCACTGCAACCTCCGCCTCCTGGGTTCAACTGATTCTCTTGCCTCAGCCTCCCGAGTAGCTGGGATTACAGGCGCCTGCCACCATACCTGACTAATTTTTGTATTTTTTACTAGAGTCAGGGTTTCACTGTGTTGGCCAGGCTGGTCTCAAACTCCTGACCTCAAGTGATCTGCCTGCCTTGGCCTCCCAAAGTGCTGGGATTACAGACATGAGCCACTATGCCCAGCCCGTGTGTGGCTTCTTTCACTTAGAATAATGTTTCCAGGGTTCATCTATGTTGTAGCATGTATCTGTATCTTATTTATTTTTATTGCTGAATAATACTCCATTGTATTGTATGGATAAACTGCATTTTGTTTATTCATTGATTAGTTGTTGATGGACATTTGGGTTGTTTCCACTTTTTAGCTATTATTTACATTACTGCTTGTGTTTTCATTTCTCTTGGTTATATACTAGGAGCAGAATTGCTGGGTCATATGGTTATTCTACTTTTAACCTTTGAGGACCTGCTATTTTCTAAAGTGGTTTTACCATTTTACATTCTCATCAGCATGTATGAGGGTTCTGGATTTCTCTACATCCTCACCAGTATTTGTCTTTGATCATAGTCATCCTAGTGGGGATACAGGGGTGTTTCATTGTGGGTTCTTTTTTCCCACTGGGGTTTTGATTTGCATGTCCCTGATGGAGATAAATATATTTTTTGTGTGTCCTCTACAAACCGCCTGGTTCTGATGAGACCAGTGTTCTTACAGAGAATAACTTTGCTTTGAAACAAAACAAACAACCTTTTGACTTGGGTAAAGTTTGGAATATATTAATTGTGATTTACTCTGGCCTTGTAACATTGTAAGTGGAGATTTTTTTAAAAAACTGCATTCGCTGAAACCAGTAATAAGGTTCAGACCTGTTGTTGCAAGTTCTGAGTTTTCTTTCATATAAATATATTTGTTCTTTTGTGTGGATAAAGCCTAACATGGCAAAAAGGTGTCAAACACCTAAGTATTAAGGAAGCTAAAAGGAAAATACTGCATGAACAGAAACCTTGTCCAATTTTCATTACTATAGCACCATCACCTATAACAGTGCCAGTATACAGTAAATATTACATAATATTTTGGAATGAATGAGTGGAAAATGATATGCGTTTTTCTCTTCTGCATCCTCTGAAAGATTTCATAACGTGCAAAGTATGTAAGGCTTTATTTGTATACAGATAAAATAATCAGAGTTTATGATCTACGTGTTTACTTACCAGCCTAGAAACTCCGTATGATTAAAAATTGAGATTATTTATTTTAATAACATGACTAATCAGTTTACTTAACCTAGAAATGAATGTTATCTAAGAACAAGCAAAGGATGTTAGAAGAATTTAGTGTTTAGGAATTGTTATATTTTTCCATTTCAGTCGTATATATTTTCTGTTTTAGCCACTTTGGAGATTTGTTAATGATACCAAAGACAAAAGAATGTTAGTTTATAAATCTGAAGATATCAAGAATGTTTCACGTTTGCAGTCTCCAAAAGTGTGTGGTTATTTAAAAGTGGATAATGAAGAGTTGCTCCCAAAAGGGTTAGTAGACAGAGAACCACCTGAAGGTAAGGCTTAAAGAGTGTATTTCAAATAAGAAAGAAACATATTACAATTGACTTCAATAGGAGTGGTTGTTATTTGATAAAAAAAAACATTATTGTCAAGTAACTATAGTATTTGGCATGAAAATAAGAGTTTTATTCCAGAAATTTTCAGCTTCTTTTGTCTGTAATGTAAGAGTTGAAAACTCTAGAAAATAATGGGAACAAGAAAGATTAGACTTTAAAAAAGATTAGGGAAAAGGGAAATGGAGTGATCCGAGGGAAAATATTCTTGCAGATATTTAGAAATGATAAAATAATAATGGTGGAAAGACAGTCTTTAGAGTTTATAAGAAATTAATTGGTAGCAGGAGAGACCTATGTATATACTGCTTAGAATACAAGAAGGTTATATCCATCTTGGGACAATCTATTTAGGGTCATTTAAAAAACATAACCATCTTGGAATTTTACTGCCCAAAACACCTCTGGTTAGGTTTTTTTGTTTTGTTTTTTTTTGCAGTGCAATCTCGGCTCACTGCAACCTTTGACTTCCAGGTTCAAGCGATTCTCCTGCTTCAGCCTCCCTAGTAGCTGGGATTATAGGCACGTGACACCAGTCCTGGCTAATTTTTGTGTTTTTAGTGGAGATGGGGTTTCACCGTTTTGGCCAGGCTGTTCTCGAACTCCTGGCCTCAAGTGATCCGCCCACCTCAACCTCCCAAAGTGTTGGGATTACAGGCGTGAGCCAACGTGCCAGGCCAAAGATGGTTATGTTGTTAAAATATTATTAAAATATATATTAGCATTTTAATATATAAATGAATTTTTAATTTGTTTCACAAGAAAGTTGTCCTATTAACACAAACTAATTTTCAATGTGAATATTTTGACATTTTTACTGTTACTTTGGTTAATTCATAACTTCTTGTTGTAGAATATGACTGACAGCTTCATAGCCCAGCATTAGGTGAATGTTTTACTCTGTTGAGCACTATTTGTTTATTTATTGTTTGATTTATTTAGAGATAGAGTCTCACTCTTGTTGCCCTGGCTTGAGTGCAATGGCATAATCTTGTCTCACTGCAACCTCCGCACCAGGGTTCAAGTGATTCTCCTGCCTCAGCCTTATGAGTAGCTGGGATTACAGGCGGGCGCCACCATACCTGGCTAATTTTTGTATTTTTAATAGGGATGGGGTTTCATCGTGTTGGCCAGGCTGGTCTCGAACTCCCATCCTCAGGTGATTCACCCACCTTGGCCTCGCAAAGTGCTGGAATTGTAGGCCTGAGCCAGCATGCCCGGCCTTACTCTGTTGAACACTTTTTAAAGTTTCTGTATTTGAAAAATTAAGGCGGCTCTTGTCCTTGGTTTTGAATTCTACAGTGTTTAAACTTTATGTTACTTTTCACTTTTCTGTCTTGCTCCAAATTGTTTTTTTTTGTTGTTCAAGATCCTTTAGTGATGTTAAGCTCACATAATATTTGTTTCAAAAATATATTAGATTTAAAGTGTTACCATAAAACTCCTTGTTTTGGTGAATTTTGATTTAATAGTGCATACAAATTCATATTAGAGCTTGTTCATCGAGTGAAGAGAAGAGCTGACCCAGATCCCATGAAGAACACGTGTAAATTATTGGTGGTAGCAGATCATCGCTTCTACAGATACATGGGCAGAGGGGAAGAGAGTACAACCACAAATTACTTAGTAAGTATTTGATATTGCATCAAGTAATTGAAAAAAAAATTCTTGTGGGTGGGTACATTCCATGAAACTTAATGAAACCAGATCTGTTCCAGATACTCTGTTATTTCCCTAAAATATTTGAGGGATATTCTCTGAGGTTTTTATGTTACTGTATGGAAATTATAGTTTCAGATTTATGGCAACCCATTTTACCTTCGAACTAGTATTTTCTGCATGTTAGAATTTATGCATATAGGGTTTGGGAGAGGTTATAATGTAGTCCTTCCTCCTTGATATAAGTGAGCTCTTTAAAAACATTACTGCTATCATGGAAGTGAACCTGTGGTGTCACATGTGAATGTAAAAATATTACATGAACCCATGTTTATCTTTTGCTTATATGTATATTTCAGAGAGGAAGGTGAGTTTTGTTCGTCATGTTAAAGACCTAGTCATTGGACTTCACTTGAAATAGGTGGGACTTTCATGGTCATAACTAGCTCTAGGGCACAGAAGTGAAGGCAAGATGTAAGAAGTGCTGATACTAGATTTTTAAGCATGAACTATTATGATTTTTTTTTTTTTTTTTGAGACGGCGTCTCGCTCTGTTGCCCAGGCTAGAGTGCAGTGGCGCTATCTCGGCTCACTGCAAGCTCTGCCTCCCGGGTTCATGCCATTCTTCTGCCTCGGCCTCCCGAGTAGCTGGGACTACAGGCGCCCACCACCATGCCCGGCTAATTTTTTTGTGTTTTTAGTAGAGACGGGGTTTCACCATATTAGCCAGGATGGTCTCCATCTCCTGACCTCGTGATCCGCCCTCCTCGGCCTCCCAAAGTGCTGGGATTACAGGCGTGAGCCACCGTACCCAGCCAAACTATTACGATTTTTAAAGTCTGGGAAATCATTTTTCGTTGACGTTTTTTGCTAGTATGACCTCATTCGTCATGATTACTTGGCACTGACCAAAATGTTGTTATTGAGGGAATAATGGAGAATGCAGCTATTCATGAAGCAAGAAGAAGCTGGGGCGGTAAAGATGTCTTTCTCATTGCCTTGCTTTTCCCATGCTGTCCATTTTATTCATACCCTCCCTTACCCTTCTTTCCCTTCCCTTCCACGTCAAGTGGATTTGTTTGTTTGTTTGTTTGTTTGTTTGACACAGAGTCTCACTGTGTTGCCCAGGCTGGAGTGCAGTGGTGCAATCTCAGCTCACTGCAACCCCTACCTCCTGGGTGCAAGCAATTCTCCTGCCTCAGCATCACAAGTAGCTGGAATTACAGGTGTGAGCCACAGCACTCGGCCCCATATCAAGTGAATTTATTATGAGGCTAGTAAGAGTCACTGTTATTCTTGTTCCTAAGAGAGAGATTCTTACTTTAAAAAGCTTCTCTCTTAATCTGGGTTTTGTATTAAGGGGCTCCTCTTATATTACTTCTTTGTTCATTACACTACAAATATGAATATAATGAGAGATCTAGTCTTAAAATTTGTATTTTTTACAATTTCTGAGACATAACTTGTTTCACAGTTGCTGGAACAAACCTTATCAACCCAGTTTTTGAATAGTAGAATATTCTCTTTGAGAAAAAGATAGGTAATTAGCATTTTGTTCTTTCTCATGTCGTTTTCCTTGGAAACGATACTGCCTTCCTTCTCCAGTTTTCCCAAATCAGAGAGCAAAAGAAGGAGGGTTGCTGAAATGAACCTTGTTCTTTCTGGCTGTCTTCTTACCCATTCCTCAGTGCTGAACTTTTCGGGGTGAGAGTAGGGGAATAGGGTTGGCAGTTGTCTGCCACTGCTCCTTACTTGTTTCTGGGGAAGACATTTGAGGTACTCACCAAGAGACAGAGTGAAGATGGAATTCTTTTTAGAAGGGAATACGATTGACCCAGGAACAGTGCTGGGGGGTGGGGGTTAGAAGCACTGACCTTCCCTCTGCAGTCAAAAATCCTCATGTCACTTTTTTTTTTTAAGACTCTGTTGCCCAGGCCGGAGTGCAGTGGCGAAATCGTAGCTCACTGCAGCCTCTATTGCCTGGGACAAAGCAGTCTTCCCGCCTCAGCCTCCTTGAGTAGCTGGGACAACAGGTGTTCACCCTTCCTGGCTAAGTTTTTTGATTTTTAGTAGAGATGGAGAATTTCTCAGGATGCCCTCAAACTTCTAAGCTTAAGCAGTCCTCCTGCCTCAGCCTCCCAAAGTGCTGGGATTACAGGCGTGAACCACTATGCCCGGCCCCTGTATAACTTTGATTCTCCAAAAATTTAACTACTAATAGTCTACTATTGACCAGAAGCCTTACCAATAAAATAGCAGTCGATTAACACGTATTTTTTATATGTATTATTACTGTGTTCTTACAATCATGTAAGTTAGAGAAAGGAAAATGTTATGATGAAAATCATAAAAAAAAAAAAAAAAAAAAGCTGGGCATGGTGGTGTGCGTCTGTAGTCTTCTGTTACTCAGGAGGCTGAGGTGAGAGGATTGCTTGAGCCCAGAAATGCAGGCTATAGTGAGCTATGATCGTGCCACTGTACCGTAACCCTGGTGACAGAGCAAGACCCTGTCTCTGAAAAAATAAAGAAAAATCATAAGGAAGAGAAAATACATTTACCATTCACTAAGTGGAAGTGGATCATCATAATCATCTTCATGTTGAGTAGGCTGAGGAGGAAGAGGAAGAGTTGGTCATATTGTCTCTGGTGACAGAGGCTCAAGGAAATCCACATATGTAAGTGGACACTTGAAGTTCAAATCTATGTTGTTCAAGAGTCAACTGTATTTCAGGTATATTGATTGACTTTTAAATTTAATTTTTATTATTGACTGAAACGGTAGTTTTACAAAAGCCTGTTACTTGTCATTTTGGTTCCATGTGCAATTGAGTACTTGAAATTTAGGTTAAACTATACCATTGTTTTATTCTGGTAACAGCACTTTAAGTTTGGGGCCAAAGGTTGGGAATACTCAGATACAGTAACATCTTAATGCTAGTTTTTGTGAAAGTAGAAACTTCTGCAATGGCCTCTAAACTGAGATTTTTTTTTCCTCCATAGATTTTATATTGCATTGCCAGGAGAGGTAAAGAGCTACATAATGTCTTTTTTCTTTTTTAAATACACACAGATAGAGCTAATTGACAGAGTTGATGACATCTATCGGAACACTTCATGGGATAATGCGGGTTTTAAAGGCTATGGAATACAGATAGAGCAGGTATTTATCAATAGATATGGCTTATATTACTCACTTAAGTTATGTACTGTAAATATTTGTCACTTGTATCCAAAACCCAAAAACTTGTCCTTAACAATAATTGTAAGTAAGTTTTCTCAAATGCCAATGATTTTTTTTCTGATGAATTGTGCAGTATTTTTGATGTTAATTAGTTCTAGATTGTGAAGTTTTCTGTCCTTAGTCCTGCTTTAGGTAGAAAGCCTTTTACGCTGCTGTGCTTTGTTCCTTCTTTGAATTTATGGCCTTTTTATTCTCTGTAGTTTCTTTCCCCCTCTGATTATGCTTAAGTCTTTCGTTAAAACTGTGGCACGTACCGTTGAATCCTTAGTCAGAAAATTTACTAAAAAATACTGGGTACCTTTGCAAGGCTGTAGTTATATATACAGAACCTTTAGGTTCTTTCCCCTCAGATATCTCCTTCTGATTTCTTGTAATCTCTTAACAGAGTATGTCTAGCAATGTTATATTAGTGTCATCTTAATATCTCATATGAAGAGTTATTTCAAATTGCTAAGACTAAAAAGACTTCTGACATAGGGTTTTACTTTGGGCAGAGAGACATTTTGATATGTAAGTTATATAAATTGTTATCTCTATTTTTTTCCAGGCTTTTGTAATAAACCATATTTTATAAGTTCTATAGTATAGAATTTAGAGGTTGAAAAAATTTTTTTAAAATCATTCACCATGTTTATAAATGTTAAACTTTGATATTGTTTGTATAAAACTAAGATTTTTTCCCTTTTCATTCTCTTTCACTGTTTTGCATTTTCTTTTCAAGTTATTATTTGAATAGGTAACATATACACAGTACAAAAACCAGTGAAAAGTAAGTCTCTGCAACCTGTTTATTGTTAAACCAGTTCCTTTCCCCAAAGACATTCATGTCACTAGTTTCATATGTATCTTTCTAGAGATGTCGTATGCATGTATAGTGTATGTATATGTCTGTATTTGACACAACGGTGCTATATGCAGTACACTTTTATACCTCGCTTTTCCATTTCACAGTATGTTGGAGAGTACTTCATGTTCATGCATGTAAAGCTGCCTCACTTGTTTTATTATAAATAGCTGCATCATGTTTGAGTTTTAGGGAACCTGTAAATTTTCTTTTTGCTTTAGGCATTTGGAACCAATTATAGAACACAGGAATAATATAGGAGATTAAAACATTAACTTCTTTACATCTGATGAAGGATGGATTGGAGGATGTGGTTTAGATGTGCATCATGGTGGTCTTCTAAGTAGTTCTGTCCCAGATTTCACCTTGACCAGCCACCATCAAAACTGCAGAGTCCACCCCAGTAAGCTTACCACACAGTGGCAGAGGAGACCAGAACAGGCAGGCAGGCAGGCAGGGAAGAGAGACACACAGAAACTCTGAGCTGAGCATAGTTTCCATCTTTCTTTATCTCACACTTACTAATGGGAGCCTTTGTTACTTTTTTTTCCCTTCTTTGCAGGTTTAATATGAATTTGTCTGAAATGCACATATAAGGAGAAGCCTCTATTCTTAGTCTTTTATTCCTTTGATGCACAAAGAGATATATATTTTATTTTTCTTTCCTAAACTGTTGACTATAGTTGTAATAATTATTTTAGGCGCCTGTAACCCAAGTTCTTATTTTTTAAAAATAAACATAGAGGATATGAAAATGTAGGAGTACATTCATATTATTATAAATAATTAATTGACATATGTTTTCCATACCACATGCTTCTGTTTGTTTCAAACATTGAATATTAGAACTGAAGAATTTATGAATTTTAGTTTTAAAATGTTTTTTTCTAGAATGATTCTTTTTTTGAACAGATAAAATAATGCAGTATTCAGAGTCTTCTGACTTATTTTGGAAGTGTTCTAAGTATATTATCTCTTTAAGTATAGATTCGCATTCTCAAGTCTCCACAAGAGGTAAAACCTGGTGAAAAGCACTACAATATGGCAAAAAGTTACCCAAATGAAGAAAAGGATGCTTGGGATGTGAAGATGTTGCTAGAGGTAGGTCTTGGAACCCTGGATATTAACACCACTTTATGATTTCTGCTATGTGGATTGTATGTGTTTTAATGAAGGAGCATAATGGAAAAGATGGAAACCCAGAAGCAATCTCCCCCAGCTGATCCAGCAGGAACCTCATCGCGTGTAATAGCATAGACAACAAATAACAAAAACTCCATGAAAAAAAAAGTTACAAAGCAATGCTGCTTCTTTTTTTTTTTTTTTTTTTTTGAGACAGAGTTTCACTCTTATTGCCCGGGCTGGAGTGCAATGGTGTGATCTCGGCTCACTGTAACCTCCGCCTCCCGGGTTCAAGCGATTCTCCTGCCTCAGCCTCCTGAGTAGCTAGGATTATAGGCATGCACCACCACAGCCAGCTAATTTTTGTATTTTTAGTAGAAACGGGGTTTCTCCATGTTGGTCAGGCTGGTCTCGAACTCCCGACTGTAGATGATCCGCCTGCCTCGCCCTCCCAAAGTGCTGGGATTACAGGTGTGAGCCACTGTGCCCGGCCAAAGCAGTGCTTCTTAACCTTAATATCTTTGAGGATCTAATGAGGCAATCAGTGGATCTTCTCTAGAAAATAACATGGATACCGAATATATAGAGTTTTTGCACACTGTTTTGTTAGTTCGGGACACTTAGTTCAGGGCTCTCTGAAGCTTGTCAATTTATCTTTTAGGGCAGTAATTATCAAACAGGTTATGAACATGTATTGGACAGTAGAAATATAGCTTGGAGATCTGAAAGTTCTCTACAGTAATTTAAAATTTTTGTGTTTTTATTCTGGCGATTAATCTAAAGATGGCTAACTTAATCATTTTACGTCATTTGGAGTCTTGCTGTATAACAGGATACTGCCATGTGATTCCAGTGTCTTGAGTTTGTGTGTGCTATTACTTTGGTGTAGAATGACTTTCTATGAAGTGATAGTAGTTATATTTTAATGTGTTGGTAAGTGTATTAGTTTCCTGTTGTTGCTTTAACAAATTATCACAAGTGGAGCAGCTTAGAACAACACTTACTTATCTCATAGTTTGCATGGGCTAGTCCAGGTATGGTGTGGCTCATCTGGATTCTTGTTCAGAGTCTCATGAGGCTGAAATCAAGTTTTCAAAGCTTTAATAGAATTAAAGGATATTATAACTCTTCATCCAGATGGAGAAGCACAACGTGTAGCACCTGTGTGGTGCGCATTCATACCCTGTCTAATTTGATCTGCTGAGCACCTGAAAGGTTGGTTGAGACAGCATCATTGTTGTGAAGAGGCTCAGCAAGTGTTATTGTTTATTCCAGCTGACATGACAGAGCAGCATAGGCTGGGGGACTTAACAGAAGTTGGGGTTTTCACAGTTCTGGAAGCTGGAAGTCCAAAATCAAGGGGGTCAGCAGGGTTGATTTCTTCTGAGGCCACGGTACTTGTGGTGTAGGTGCTGTCTTCTCCCTGTGTGCTCACATGGTCTTTCTTTCAGTGTGTGCGTATATTCTGATCTCCTTATCAGGACACCCGCCATATTGGTTTAAGGTCCACCCATATGACCTCAGTGTACCTTAATTACCTCCTTAAGGGCCCTATTTCCAGATAGAGTCACATTCTGGGGTACTTTTGAGGGTTAGGACTTCAACATTTGAATTTTGGGGTGGCACAATTCAGCCAGTAACAGTAAGATTAAATGACTTGTCTGGTTAGTCATACAACTGGTAATGGCAGAGGTTGAATTGAGCACAGATCTCCTGACTCCTAGAACAGCTGAACCACTGTGCCTGTGTGCTTTTCTGTGAGCCTCCAGACAGCCCATGGCAGGGGAGGAACCAAAGAGAAGAATGACTTACATTGACAGATGCTCTCCAATTTTCTTCCCTAAGGCTCCTAGAATATTCTTAGAAGCCTCACCCTTTTACCACGGAACTATCAGAATCCCCATGTAACCACACTTCATTCTTCATATAGGGCTCTCTGGCCTCTCATTTAAAGCATTTTAAACATTGAGGGTTTTGGCTAGGCATGGTGGTTCATGCCTGTAATCCCAGCACTTTGGGAGGCTGAGGATGAGGCTGGTGGATTGTTTGAGCCCAGGAGTTTAAGACTAGCTTGGTCAACATGGTGTACAAAAAATACAAAAATTATCTGGGCATGGTGATGCACGCTTTTGGTACCAGCTTCTTGGGAGGCTGAGGTGGGAGGTTCACTTGAGCCTGGGAGGTCGAGGCTGCAGTGAGCTGTGATTGCATCACTTCACTCCAGCCTGGGTGACACAGCGAGACCCTGTCTCAAACAAACAAACAAATTTAAAAAACCCCCAAAATTAAGGTTTTTTAAACTTGGAGATGCTGGATGGTTATGGTAGAGGTTTTTAAAGTTATGTATGAAGCCCTTTTAAGTTGAGAGAAAAAAATCCTCTCAAACCTGCAGCGTTGACTTAAATGGATGTAAAATCTTTATTTTAGTAACATAAAACTGGGTATATATGCTTTTCTATAAGTGTATATTTATATAAATGACTATATATTATGACGCTCAAAAAAGTTTAAGATTAAAATTTCTGTAAAACCAGATGAATCCTTGAAATACTTGAGAGGGATCTGTTTTGGTCTGGGGTGCTGCAATCCCCTTAACGAAATGGAGCATCTCTAATCCTAGGCTGTATGTCTTCAGAACAGCCCTCGGAGGAGCAGTGAGTTAGTTCTGAACAGCTGGAGCAAGCTCCCGAACTCTTCCCTTTTGTGCCCCTTGCCAGATGACAGTGTCGGCCTCTCACCGGTGCAGGTGGAGGAGCACTTTAGGGAAAGAGCAAAGCACTGCACGGGGTTGTGATTGCTGGTGCTGAGCTGCATGCTGTCATGGTTCTGTTCTGGAAGGTTTAGTTGATTTCGATTACATCTTTTGGTTTGATGTAATTGTTAATCTAAGAATGCTTTTTTTTTTTTTTTTTTTTTGGTCTTTCAAAGCAATTTAGCTTTGATATAGCTGAGGAAGCATCTAAAGTTTGCTTGGCACACCTTTTCACATACCAAGATTTTGATATGGGAACTCTTGGATTAGCTTATGTTGGCTCTCCCAGAGCAAACAGCCATGGAGGCGTTTGTCCAAAGGGTAAGTTTTTCCATTTCTTATATGAATATGATGCTGGGATTATCAGCTGATTGGATTATATTATAATTCTGTATTTAATAAGCAATTTATCTTTGTTTCCTTTTGACTTTAGCTTATTATAGCCCAGTTGGGAAGAAAAATATCTATTTGAATAGTGGTTTGACGAGCACAAAGAATTATGGCAAAACCATCCTTACAAAGGTATGTTCTTTTATTTTTAAAAGAATAGTGTTAAGAGTTTATTGTAGTAGAACCTCAGTTGTATATTTATGTAAATATTTTTTAAAAAATGTAATATATACTGTTTTTTTCATTTCTGCTTAAAGAAAATTTATATATTTTGTGAGATATATGAAAAGCTTAAAGAAGAAAATAAAATGGCCTGTCAGCCTTCTTTTGAAACATGTGAGGACCACTGCTTTTCTCGAACCCTCCATCCTGGAGCCCTCTGACCTGCAGCAACTCTTAGAGCTCCCTGTCTCCTAGTCCTGCAGTGCAGCTGTCATTCAAGGCATCCCACACCCTCTTATTTTCAGAACCCCATGGTCTCCCTCTTTCTCAGTGCCATCATTTTGGTGTAGTGTATCTTGCAGGAGCTTCCTAAGAAAAGGTATATGACCTGCATATTGTTGGGATTTCACATATCTGAAAATGTCTTTATTCCACTCTTAAGCCTGATTGATAATTTTGGCTGAGTATATTCTTAGTTCTCATGTTCTCTGTGGTCTTCTGTGCATGTTGCTTTTAAAGAATCTGAAGTCATTTTGAGTTCTTATCTTTGTATGTCACCTGTTTTTTTCTCTGGAAGATCTTAAGATCTTGTTTTTCTCCAGCTATGTCTGTTGAAATGTGTTTGACTACAAATAACAGAAAATTAAATAAGCAGTGGTTTAAATAAGGGGTTTATTTGTCTCAGTCAACAAGAAGTTCAGGGATAGCATTTTCCGGGTGGTACAGCAACTCAGAGGTGCCCTCAGTGGCTCAAGAACAAGCAGGAGGTCTTTGTCCTCATGCATGTCACCTCATGGTTTTAAGATGGTTCTCTTCTGTGTTAGAGAAAGGAGGAGAAAGAGAACATGGCTAGCCTAGTCTGGCCCTTCTAAAAAGCTTCTCTGGAGGCTGCATCCTGGCTTTTGTTTACGACTTACTGTACAGCACTGGGTCACGTGGCTGCCCTTAGCCTCAACGGAATGTGGAAAGGTGGCTGTTTTAGCTGAGTATATTGCTGCCCTGAACAAAATTAGGGCTCATTAAGGAAGAAGGGGAGAGAGATATTGGTAGGAAATATTAGTATCCGATATACTGATTTTAATTTTATTTAATTTTATTTTTTTTGAGACAGAGTCTTGCTCTATGGCCCAGGCTGGAAGGCAGTGGCACCATTTTGGCTTACTGTAACCTCTGCCTCCCAGGTTCAAGCGATTCTCCTGCCTCAACCTCCTGAGTAGTTGGGATTACAGGTGCCTGTCACCATGCATGGCTAATTTTTGTATTTTTGTTTTAAGTAGAGATAGGGTTTCACCATGTTGGCCAGGCTGGTCTCATGAACCCCTGACCTCAAGTGATCCACTCACCATGGCTTCCCAGAGGGCTGGTTGGTATACTGCTGTTTTGACTATCATGTTATACTTGGTGTATGTTTATACTTGGTATAGGGTACGGGAAAATATTTGCAAAAGACACCTCTTGAGAAGAGACTGCTATCTGAAATATACAAAGCGGCCGGGCATGGTGGCTCATTCCTATAATCCCAGTACTTTGGGAGTCCGAGGCAGGAGAATCACTTGAGCCCAGGAGTTTGGAACTAACCTGGGCAAGATGGTCAGACCCTGTCTCTACAAAATTAAAAAAAAAAAATTAAAAATTTCCATATGTATAAAGAACTGTTAAAATTCAACAGTAAGAAAATGAACAACGTAATTTAAAAATAGACAAAAGAGCAGAACAGATACCTCCAAAGATATACAGATAGCAGAGAAGCATACAAAAAGATGCTCAGCGTCATGTGTCATTAGGAAATTGCAAATTAACAACGAAGCTGGGTGCAGGTGGACATGCGTGTCATCCCAGCTGCTTGTGAGGCTGAGGTGGGAGGATTGTTTGAGCCCAGGAGTTTGAGACCATCCTGGGCAACATTAGTGAGACCCTGTTTCTATAAAAAACTTTTTAAGAAACCCAACAACAATACGCTATTACTAGTAGCCTATTAGCATGGCTAAAATCCCAAACACTGGCAACACAATTCCAACAAGGCTATGGAGCAACAGGAACTCTTCATTAATTGCTGGTGGGAATGCAAAAATGTAACAGCCACTTTGGAAGACAGTTGGCAGTTTCTTTTCTTTTTTTTTTTTTTTTTTTTTGGAGATGGAGTTTCACTCTTGTCACCCAGGCTGGAGTGCAGTGGCGTGATCTCGGCTCACTGCAACCTCTGCCTCCCAGGTTTTAAGCGATTCTGCCTCAGTCTCCCGAGTAGCTGGGATTACAGGTGCCCGCTGTCACTCCCAGCTAATTTTTGTATTTTCAGTAGAAATGGGGTTTCACCATGTTACAGGCCAGGCTGGTCTTGAACTCCCGACCTCAGGTGATCCGCCTGCTTCAGCCTCCCAAAGTGCTGGGATTACAGGTATGAGCCACCACACCCGGCCATAAGAATGTTTATGGCAGCTTAATTCATAATTGATAAAACTTGGAAGCACCCAAGATATCCTTTAGTTGGTAAATGGATAAACTGGCACATCCATACAATGAGAAAAAAAATAAAAAAGCTATTAAGCCATGAAAAGACATAGAGGAACCTTAAAAGCATACTACTAAGTGAAATAAGCCAGTCTGAAAGGCTACATACTATATGATTCCAAATATATGACATTCTGGAAAAGGCAAAACTATGCAGACTATAAATCTAGTGATTGCTAGATGTCGGGGGAAGGAGGGAAGAATAGGTAGAGAGCAGGGTAACTACTCTGTATGATACTTTAATAGTCAGTATAAGACATTATGCATTTGTTGAAACACAGAATATACAGCACAAAGAGTGAACCCTAACATAAACTATGGACTTCGGGTGATTTAAAAACAGGTGGTGGCAGGAGCCTATGGTCCCAGCTACTTGGGAGGCTGAGGTGGGAGAATCACTTGAGGCCAAGAGTTAGAGGCTGTAGTGTGATAACTGCGTCTGTGAAAATACCCACTGTATTCTGTATTCTAGCCTGAGCAACTTAGCGAGATCCTTTTTTTTTTTTTTTTTTGATACGGAGTCTCGCTCTGTGTCCCATGCTGGAGTGCAGTGGCACGATCTCAGCTCACTGCAAGCTCCCCATACCGGGTTCATGCCATTCTCCTGCCTCAGCCTCCCAAGTAGCTGGGACTACAGGCACCTGCCACCATGCCCGGGTAATTTTTTGTATTTTTAGTAGAGAAGGGGTTTCACTGTGTTAGCCAGGATGGTCTCAATCTGCTGCCCTTGTGATCTGCCTGCCTCGGCCTCCCAAAGTGTTGGAATTACAGGCATGAGCCACTGCGCCTGGCCCGAGACCCTGTCTCTTAAAGCAGAAACAAAAACAACAATGTAAAGTGGTATGAGAAAAGAAAAAGACACTAATTAGTTTTGGGGAACCTTTTAATTTCTTTCTTTTTTCTTTTTTTTTTTTGAGATGGAGTTTTGCTCTTGTTGGCCAGGCTGGAGTGCAATGGTGCCATCTTGGCTCACTGCAACCTCCGCCTCCCAGGTTCAAGCAATTCTTCTGCCTCTGCCTCTTGAGTAGCTGGGATTACAGGCATGCGCCATCATGACCGGCTAACTTTGTATTTTTAGTAGAGATGGGGTTTCTCCATGTTGGTCAGGCTGGTTTTGAACTCCTGATCTCAGGTGATCCACCTGCCTTGGCCTCCCAAAGTGCTGGGATTACAGGCGTGAGCCACTGTGCCTGGCCTTAATTTATAAATTTATTTTTTTCTTATGGTACTTTGTTTTAGGGGAAAAAAACTCTCAAACTGTTTTTCCTCTCTTCTCACATCACAACAATTATCATCAACATAGAAGACTTGTGTGACCAGACCAAATGTGTGGGGATTTTCCCCCACATTTCAAGCAATAGACATCAGCTAGGTGTCCTCCAATTCAATTCACTCTCCACCCGGAAATAGTGTCAGATCTCACAGCTTGAGGGTTCAGCTCCTCAAGACTGACTGTTCCCTCCTCCCCACCAGTTACAAGTCTGAGCCTCCAGAACTTCTGACCAACTGGCTTCAAGTTGGGGTTTCCACGATATCCTCTTTGGGTCTGATTAATTTGCTTAAGTGGCTCACAGAACTCAGGGAAACACTTATCTTAGTTTACGGGTTTATTACATAGGATATTTTAAAGGATGCAAAGAGGCCGGGTGCGGTGGCTTATGCCTGTAATCCCACTACTTTGGGAGGCCGAGGCGGGTAGATACCTGAGGTCAAGAGTTTGAGACCAGCCTGGCCAACATGGTGAAACCTCGTCTCTACTGAAAATATAAAAATTAGCCAGGTGTGGTGGTGCATGCCTGTAATCCCAGCTACTCGGGAGGCTGAGGCAGGAGAATTGCTTGAACCTGGGAGGCGGAGATGGCAGTGAGCTGAGATTGCACCACTGTACTCCATCCTGGGCAACAGAGGGAGACTTTGTCTCAAAAAATAAAAAATAAAAAAAGAAGGGATTCAAAGAAATAGCCAAACGAAGGGATACATAGGGCGAGGTCTGGAAGGGTCCCGAATACAGGAGCTTCTGTCCCCATGGAGTTGGGATGTACCGCTCTCCTGGCACGCGAATGAGTTCGGCACCTTCCTGTCAACCTCCACATATTCAGAATGCTCTCTGGAAGCTCTCTGAATCCTGTTATTTGAGATTTTATGGAGGCTTCATTACATAAGCATGAATGACACCTGTGTAGAAATGTGATTGAACAAAATGGGTATGTTCTCATACTAATCAACTGAGTGGGGAAACCCACCAAGGCCTGTCCAGGTTCTCCTTGACCTCTCTGTGCAGCATTCCTTCCTCCACAGTAAAGGGCAGGACCCTCTCTAGAATGAGAATGGGGATCTCTTGACCCACAGTCAAATTAGAGTCCCGCCTTGGATCAGGTAAAAGGAGGACAGGAGAAGGTCAGAGAGAGAGAATCTGTTTCCTGAGGACTGCTCCTGAGCCCTAAAGCACCCCAACATTGTAACAGAAGACTGTAACCAGGGCTGTGGAGGGTTATAAGCCAGGAACTATGGACAGAAACATATATGTGTGTATAATAGCGCATGCTCCTTTAGTTTTTTGGAGTCACAACTTCTTAATGGCTTGATTTCATGACATATTTTCTTTGGTCTTCTAGAACTTTCCTCTTAAAAAAACACATAGAGCAAAAACAAAATTTGATTTGAAATTTTTGAGAGATTTTTTTGAGTCATTAGCAAATCCACTAATGAATTTTCTCCAAGCAGTTAGGAGATATTTCTCTACATTACACCTTTGGGATTTGAGTGCTTTTGCTAAAAATTTAAGTTTTTTTTCCCCACTATTGTTTTAATATGAACATGTGGAAAGACTTCTTGTATAGAAAAATGACTTGCAAAATATTATTTTTTCAGGTTCCATGGAGTGATTTCCCCCTCTTAGGAAAAAATAAATCAGGAATTTTAAGTTTATATATATTTATTTCATTTTATTTATTTATTTTAAGACAGACTCTCAGTCTTTTGCCCAGGCTGGGGTTCAGTGGCCTGTCTCGGCTCACAGCAGCCTCCGCCTCCTGGGTTCAAGCTGTTCTCCTGGCTCTGCCTCGCAAGTAGCTGGGATTACAGGCACCTAGCACAATGCCTGGCTAGGTTTTGTATTTTTAGTAGAGACAGGGTTTCACCATGTTGACCAGTCTGGTCTTGAACTCCTGACCTCAAGTGATCTGGCCGCCTTGGCCTCCCAAAGTGCTGGGATTCCAGGACTTTGAGCCACTGCGCCTGGCTTGCCTGGTTAATATTTTTATTTTTGGAGAGATGGGCTCTCCCTATGTTGCCCAGGCTGGCCTCAAACTCCTAGAGTCAAGTAACCCTCCCGTCTCAGCCTCGTGAAGTGCTGGTATTATAAGCATGCAGTTCTTACTCTCTTGCTGATCTGATTATAAGGCTCTATTGAAGACAGCATAGGCCCAGCTGGCAGAAGTAAGTGATGGTTGGATATTGAGAAATAATGTTTTCTTTGCATGATCCTTAAGGAAGCTGACCTGGTTACAACTCATGAATTGGGACACAATTTTGGAGCAGAACATGATCCGGATGGTCTAGCAGAATGTGCCCCGAATGAGGACCAGGGAGGAAAATATGTCATGTATCCCATAGCTGTGAGTGGCGATCACGAGAACAACAAGGTATGTGTATGTTGAGAATTTTTTATGTGGTTTGGAAAGAGGCTGTGTGTAATGATCATAATGAGAGCTCAGAAACGTATTCCATTCCTAGGTGTTCCCCTAGGGATGGCTCTGCAAATTACAGAGTACCTTGAAACATGGCTGTATGTTTTGGGGTGAAGCACGGTCCATCTAAATCTGGTTAAAACTATCATTTGGACTTTGTTGTCAAGTTTAATGTGTAGATTTGAGCTCTAGGAAAAATTATAATAATGGCCTTTGTTGGAGTTCTGGATTTCAGGGTCTGGTGGGCTCAGGCTTTATGTTAAAAATTTCTCATTATTTCATTTACAAGTTGTGATTCATTTTAACTCTACTGTACAATTTACATGTTTTTTATTAACTTTTGCAGGTAAACACATAGTTTGCCTTACTACAAGCCTCATGGGAGAAAGGCCCTTGTCTGTCTTATTCATAGCTCTATCTCCAGTGCCTAGTAGGAGTATCTGGCATGTGACAAATATTTGTTGAATAATTAATTGAATCATTTACTATTGAGGGCTTCTGATAGAGTATACTAGTTGATTTGGGATACTGTAAAACACTTTCAGAGACTTTAAGAGTGCTTTGACTAACTCTTAGAGTCCGAACTAAAAGTTATGTTAATAAATACCTCGTTTGTTCATTTTATTTGAAGTTAAACAGCATAAAGCAGTGTGAGGAAAACAATAGCTGCACTGCTGAGTTAAAGAGGGTTGGTGGGGAGAGTTTAAAGGAGTTTGATTCTAATCACGAAAGATTGTGAAGTATTTGTCCTGACTCCTATTTTGAGCCAGGCTGTGGGCTATTGTGCAAGCCTACCCTGGACATAGAGGGAAGGATTACTTCTGCTTTTCCCTGGCTCTGACACCCTGCTTTCTAAAATTTCTGCCTCCTCTTCTTTTTGTGATCTTTGATTATTGCATCTCATTTTCTTTGGCTTTTTATGTATATTTTCTGCATCTCATTTTCTTTGGCTGTTATGTGTAAACAGTTCCTTCCTCTGTTACTTTGCATGTTATGTTTTATTTTTCCTCTGCCTGACAACTTGTGCCAGATAAACATTTTTCTACCCCTTTTTGTCTACTCTTCCAACTTGTCAAACTGTTGAATTTTCCTTCTCTTTTCAAAGTCTCTGCATTTCTAATCATGTTTGCTATAGTTCAGTGGTGTCCAATAGAACTTTCTGCTGTGGGATGGGGGATGTTCTGCGTCTGCTCTGCCCAGTATAGTAGCCACTGCCCAGTGGAGCAATTGAAATGTGGCTAGAAACTGAGGACCTGAATTGTAAATTCTATTTTATTTAAAATTTTTTTTTTTTTTTTTTTTTGAGACGGAGTCTCGCTCTGTCGCCCAGGCTGGAGTGCAGTGGCGCAATCTCGGCTCACTGCAAGCTCCACCTCCCGAGTTCACGCCATTCTCCTGCCTCAGCCTCCCGAGTAGCTGGGACTGCAGGCGCCCACCACCATGCCCGGCTAATTTTTTGTATTTTCGGTAGAGACGGGGTTTCACTGGGTTAGCCAGGATGGTCTCGATCTCCTGACCTCGTGATCCGCCTGCCTCAGCCTCCCAAAGTGCTGGGATTATAGGCATGAGCCACCATGCCCAGCCTTTATTTAAATTTTTAATAATGTTTGCCAGTGATGGGAGATGGAAATGGGCATTAACTGTAAAAGGATGTAAGTGACATTCCTGGAAAGATGGAAATGTCCTAAAATTGACTTATGGCAATAGTTTCAACACTTGGTAAAGTTATTAGAAATCACTGAGTTATATACTTGAAATGGGTGAATGTTGTGATATGTGAAATATGTCTTAATAAAGTTGTTAATAAGCCAACAAACAAAAACAGCAGTGTGGGAGCAGAGGAAAAGTAGTGCGGATGTAGAGGAGCTGTGAAGCCATGAGTTGATCATTGTTGAAGCTGGTGAGGGGCACCGGGGCATTCATGATACCATCCTGTCTACTTCATAGATGCTTGAATATTTCTGTAATAGAAAGTGTAAAATATGTGACTAGGAACAACATTTAAGTAGCCACATATGGTTGGTGGCTACCATATTGCATCCTGTTTCTCTGAGTAATAGGTTATATTCTTCTTGGTTATGAGGATAGTGTCAGAACTTTGGAGGGAAATGTTTTACTTTGCATGCTGCCTGAGTGGACATGCATGTTGCTAACTCTTCCTGCTACCAGTTCTGGGGCTCTTCAAAACAGCCCTGTAAGAACTTGCCAATGAGGCATGGTGGCTCACACCTGTAATCCCAGCACTTTGAGAGACTGAGGTGGGCAGATCACTTGAGCCTAGGAGTTCAAGATCAGCCTGGGCAACATGTGAAACCCCATGTCTACAGAAAATACAAAAATTAGCTGGGCATGGAAGCACATGCTTGTAGTCCCAGCTACTCAGGAGGCTAAGGTAGGAGGAACCTGGGGAGTTCAAGGTGGCAGTGAGCCAAGGTTGTGCTACTGCACTCCAGCCTGGATGACAGAGTGAGACTTTGTCTCAAAAAAAGGAAAAGAAAAAAAAGAACTTGCTAATGAGAATGGGGTCTGGGAAGAACTGGGTTTTTTTTTGTTTTTTTTTTCCAGGAGCTGCCAGTCTGTATCAACAAAGAACAATTTATTTGGTTTTTCCTGAGTACATCATATTTAGTCTGTGTTTTTCTAGTTTGGTTGCCCAAGTAGGAATCCCCTTGTAAGAAGATAATGTGCATCTTCTATGTTTTATTTATTTATTATTATTTATTATTATTTTGTTTGTTTGTTTTTTGTTTATTGAGATCGAGTCTCGCTCAGTCGCCCAGGCTGGAGTGCAGTGGTGTGATCTTGGCTCACTGCAAGCTCCCCTTCCCGGGTTCACGCCATTCTCCTGCCTCAGCCTCCCAAGTAGCTGGGACTACAGGCGCCCGCCACCACGCCTGGCTAATTTTTTGCATTTTAGTAGAGACAGGGTTTCACCATGTTAGCCAGGATGGTCTCGATCTCCTGACCTCGTGATCTGCCTGCCTCGGCCTCCCAAAGTGCTGGGATTACAGGCGTGAGCCACCACGCCCGGCTATTATGATTTTTTGAGGTGGAGTCTCACTCTGTCGCCCAGGCTGGAGTGTAGTGGTGTGATCTCTGCTCACTGCAACCTCCACCTCCCGGGTTCAAGTGATTCTCCTGCCTCAGCCTCCCGAGTAGCTGGGGTTACGGCGCCCACCACCACGCCCGGCTAATTTTTGTAGTTTTTGTAGGATGGGGTTTCACCATGTTGGCCAGGTTGGTCAACTGACTGGTCAACAAACTCCTGACCTCAGGTGATCCACCTGCCTCGGCCTCTCAAAGTGCTGGGATTACAGGCGTAAGCCGCTGCTCCCAGCCTATGTTTTAAATGAATTCCTTAATAAAAATATTTTTAACTAGATGAAAAGGGCTTACAGGACAAAACTAAAGTAGTTCCTTGACCTAGAAAGACAGAACCTGCCACTCTCAACTAGGCAAGCCTGTGAAGAGCAGTCTGCCGTGGGTGGGCTTCCTCCGTGGACAGATGACATTCGTGAAAAGGAGTGTAGGACCTTTGAGATTGTAACTTCTTAGGAAGGTTTGCTGGAGGGAAGAGGAGGTCATATGACAAGGATACAAACGGAAGCTGCCACATCTTCAGGGATGTGTAGGCAGAAAGCCAGAGTTGAGGGCTGGTCCTTTTTTTGTTACTGCTCTCCAGCTGCTTGGGAGTTGTAACTCTGACAAGTCAGTGAAGAAGTCTTCTTATCTGTTCACTGTGATTTTTAACTCCATTTTAACCTGATTAAATGGAGCCCAGAGATACATAATGTTGATGAATGAACCCACCAAAATGCCAACTACCTGAGGCCCAGATTAGAATAACCAGACCCCTTAGACATCTGTACTGTAAAAATAGATTTGGACCGGGCGCAGTGGCTCACGCCTGTAATCCCAGCACTTTGGGAGGCCGAGGTGGGCGGATCATGAGGTCAAGAGATCGAGACCATCCTGGTCAACATAGTGAAACCCCGTCTCTATAAAAAATACAAAAATTAGCTGGGTGTGGTGGTGTGTGCCTGTAGTCCTAGCTACTCAGGAGGCTGAGGCAGGAGAATCACTTGAACCCGGGAGGCAGAGGTTACAGTGAGCCAAGATTACACCTCTGTAGTCCAGCCTGGCAACAGAGCGGGACTCCATCTCAAAAAACAAAACAAAACCAAACCAACCAACCAGATTTGAAGATTTTTTTAAAAAGCCAGTTAGTATTTTTGTTTAAGATGAGGTCTTTGCTATCTTTCTGAAAGTAGCTCCTTTGATGTCTGATTTGGTAGTTACAGGCACCTTTGGAGGGTCTCATACACTTGGCTCTCAGGGGCTTCATGATTGTTGTCTGGGGTGAAAGTGAAGCCATTTTGGCATCTGCAGAGCACTTTGGAGACCCCGACCTAAGAAGTAACTATGCTCAGTTTTCCCTAAGCCTCTTTTTTATAACTTCAGGAGGTCTGGAAAATGACCTCAGTTTTAGAGCTCCTGATAAAACCCTCAGCCTTAAAAGGGAGTTATCCTAGTGGTTCTGTACTGCAGGGTGGGAAGCTAGTGTAGATAATTTTTTTGACACACTGGTCTTGCTGGTCGATGAAAATGTTTAGGTAACATTTTGGGATTTAATTTATGTAAAATGTACTATCATGCCTGTTATTAAGCTCAAATATTTAAACAACTTTAAACCTGGATCATCCACGTAAGTAGCCAAGGAAAGAGAAGAAACCCCTTCTCCTGCATTTCTGAATTGTTTTGTCTGGGACAACAGCACCCTACAGAGGTTCTTAATTCTTGTCACTGCGTGAGTGGCATGCCTGAGGTGGGGAGATTTCAAGTCTGATGGAGCTACGAGCTCTCTGTTGTGCTATTCTGCTTGTCCTCAAGTGGACTTTGGCTGGGATGTTTGGCCTCAGTGTTTGTACAGCTTGCTTATCTTCATAAGAAGAATTATAGATCCTTAACCAAGTTCACACCAACCATTTAGCATTCAATGGAAGGAGGTTCTCAGTTCCGTATCAGTGGCCTTTGGTGGGGACTGTGATGGCCTTGCCATCACTCCAGGGTGGCTCTGATGGTGGTTTTACATTAAGAGTTTGTCTCTAGAGAAGACACAAACATTGCATGGGAATACATTTTTATGATGTTATTTTGGGTCCTTATTGCCTTTTTTCTCTCAAGATGTTTTCAAACTGCAGTAAACAATCAATCTATAAGACTATTGAAAGTAAGTCCCAGGAGTGTTTCCAAGAACGCAGCAATAAGGTGTGTGGGAACTCGAGGGTGGATGAAGGAGAAGAGTGCGATCCTGGCATCATGTATCTGAACAACGACACCTGCTGCAACAGCGACTGCACCTTGAAGGAAGGTGTCCAGTGCAGGTGAGGAGTCTTTCCACAGGGATTTTGGGAAGCTGGTATAACAAGATGTCCAAAATAATAGAAGACTGAACTTGCAGGGGTTTTAGAATCAGCTGAAAGGGGCATGTATGTGTTTGTTTACATTTACCTCTTTTGCCCTTCACAGCAAGAAATTGCTTTCTGGGCTGGGCACGGTGGCTCACTCCTGTCATCCCAGCACTCTGGGAGGCTGAGGTGGGAGAAATGCTTGAGCCCAGGAGTTTGAGAACAGCCTGGGCAACATAGTGAGACACTGTTTCTTAAAAAACAAACAAACAAGAAGCTTTCTGGAAAGCAGTGTGACATTACGTAACAAAATCCTTGACCTTGCATGCTCCTTGGTTTAGCAGTCCTATAGTTAAAATAATTTTTTTTTTTTTTTTTTTTTTTGAGATGGAGTCTCACTCTGTCGCCAGGCTGGAGTGCAGTGGTGCGATCTCAACTCACTGCAATCTCTGCCTCCCGGGTTCAAGTGATTCCCCTGTCTCAGCCTCCTGAGTAGCTGGGACTACAGGCAGGCACCACCATGCCTGGCTAATTGTTTGTATTTTAGTAGAGACGAGGTTTCACCATGGTGGCTACAATGGTCTCCAACTTCTGACCTTGTGATCTGTCTATCTCAGCCTCCCAAAGTGCTGAGATTACAGGTGTTAGGCATTGTGCCTGGCAAAAAAATATTTTTTATTTTATTTTACTTTATTTTTGTTTTTTGAGATGGAGTCTCACTCCGTTGCCAGGCTGGAGTGCAGTGGCACGATCTTAGCTTACTACAATCTCCGCCTCCCGGGTTCAAGTGATTCCCCTGCCTCAGCCTCCCCAGTAGCTGGGACTATAGGTGCGCACGATCACGCCTGGCTGATTTTTTGTATATTAGTAGAGACGGGGTTTTAGCATGTTGGGCGGAATGGTCTCAATCTCCTGATCTCATGATCTGCCTGTCTTGGCCTCCCAAAGTGCTAGGATTACAGAGGTGAGCCACTGTGCCCGGCCTTTATTTTATTTTATTTTTTGAGACAGGGTCTCACTCTGTTGCTCAGGATGGAGTGCAGTGGCACGATCATGGCTCACTGCAGCCTCAATCTCCCAGGTTTAATCAGTCCTTCCACCTCAGCCTCCCAGATAGATAGGACTACAGGTGTGTGCCACCTGGCTAATTTTTTTTTTTGTTTTTTATAGAGATGGGGTTTTGCCATGTTGCCCAAGCTGGTCATAAAGTCTGGGCTCAAGTGATCCACCCTTCTAGGCCTCCTAAAGTGTGGAGATTCTAGGTGTGGGCCACTGTGCCTGGCCCAAATAATCTTTTTTATTTCTTTTATTTATTTATTTTTTTAAGGCAGAGTCTTGCTCTGTCATGCAGGCTGGAGTGCAGTAGCCTGATCTCGGCTCACTGCAACCTCCACTTCCTGGGTTCAAGCCATTCCCCTACCTCAGCCTCCCCAGTAGCTGGGATTACAGTGTGCACCACCACATGCAGCTAATTTTTGTGTTTTTAGTAGAGACGGGTTTCACCATGTTGGCCAGGCTGGTCTTGAACTCCTGATCTGCCCGTGATCTGCCCGCCTTGGCCTCTCAAAGTGTTGGGATTACAGGCGTGAGCCACCATGCCTGGCCGCCCAAAGAATCTTTTAAGGAAACAGAGATGTATAAGATTTTAACAAGGTGTGTTTTATGGCTACATCCTAATAGCAAAATTTTGGAAACAATCAAAATGACAGTCTTGGGATATGAATGTTATCATGATTCTATACACTGGAATAGTGTGGAGGAAGCAGGTTACAAGTTAGAAAGTTACCCAGTTTTTCATTTTTATATCCACTGTTAGACCAGTGCCTGGCTTAGAAGTAAAAGGGGTTAAACTTCAGTTTTCTGGTGAATAATTGAGATTTAACTGGATACAGTGCATATTAACACTGTAGATGCTGATGGGGAGTAGAGTTCTGGCTGCTGAGTGTCTTAGCTATGGATTGCTTTGTGGCCCCACCTTGTCTTTTTTTTTTTTTTTTTTTCTTTTTTTTTTTGAGACAGAGTCGCACCCTGTTGACCAGGCTGGAGTGCAGTGGTGCAATCTCGGATCACTGCAACCTCTGCCTTCCAGGTTTAAGCGATTCTCCTGCCTCAGCCTCCTGAGTAGCTGGGATTACAGGCGTGCGGCACCATGCCTGGCTAATTTGTATCTTTAGTAGAGATGGGGTTTCACCATGTTGGCCAGGCTGGTCTCAAACTTCTGACCTCGTGATCCACCCACCTTATCTTTTTTTAAGAGACAGAATTTCGCTCTTGTCGCCTAGGCTGGAGTGCAGTGGCGTGATCTTGGCTCACTGCAACCTCCGCCTCCCGGGTTCAAGCGATTCTCCTGCCTCAGCTTCCTAAGTAGCTGGGATTACAGGAGCATGCCATGACCATGCCCGGCTAGTTTTTGTATTTTCAGTAGAAATGGGGTTTCACCATGTTGGCCAGGCTCATGTTGAACTCTCCTGACCTCAGGTAATCCACCTACCTCGGCCTCCCAAAGTGTTGGGTTGGGATTACAGGCATGAGCCACCTCGCCCAGCCCATCTGGTCTTTTTTAAATTAATGCGTTAAATGAATGAAAACCAAGGATACCAAGATGTTTCAAAGGTGATTGCTGTATTCCCATTCTTTTCTACTACAGCGTGGCATTGATGTGACCACCACTGATGCACATTAGGAAGGGACAGAGTGTGTACAGGTAGCTCTAGCAGTGGAGATGTCTGATGATGTAGGAGTGGGGACGGAGCCAGGAGGTCTTCCCCTGTGATATTCAGGTCACTGTAATGTAACAGTAGCATTTGGTTTGATATGGGGCTGTAATTTGAATTGCTCTGTTCCTGTCTGCTCTTCTTCTCCAGTGATAGGAACAGTCCTTGCTGTAAAAACTGTCAATTTGAGACTGCCCAGAAGAAGTGCCAGGAGGCGATTAATGCTACTTGCAAAGGCGTGTCCTACTGCACAGGTTCGTGTTCTTGTTGCTTTCTTGGAATGCTGTGGTTCAAGTGTGTGCATGTCTTTGAAAACAAGATTATGTTTTGTTCAGATGAAACCCACCTTGTTTTTGACCTCATATGCCGGGTTGAGTTTCTGGCACTCCTTAGTTTGTGACACTTGGCTTTGGTGGGTTTAAGACCTGTTTTTATTTCTGTTTCATTTCCATCACTCTATTCTTTCTCCTCACGGACATCCACTGTACTGTGGCTAATATTTGCCTGGATATGTGTGTATCCTTGAAAGACCATATAGTGTTATTTTGTGTTTTTAATGTGTCAACATGATATTCCATGTTACATTTACTTTTAAAAAAATCAGTATCATGTTTTAAAGAATTATCTGTATTGTGCCACAGATAATTTAACAAGGTTTTTCATGGCTACATCCTAATAGCAAAATTTTGGAAAGAATCAAAATGACAATCTTGGGATAATGAATGTTATCATGAATCTGTACACTGGAATAGTGTGGAGGAAGCAGGTTACAAGTTAGAAGGTTACCCAGTTTTTCTATATGTATCTATATGTATTTCACTGTTGGGGGCACCTACATATTGTTTACTTATATGATTGGCTGTGTTTTACTTACAGTTCACCAAGTGGTAGCTACTTCCATTGCCTTCATCCCCTTGATATTCATACAATATCCTCCTACGTCCCTTCAGGAACCCGTGTGTTTCTTTGGGCACTGAGGAGTGTAATTGTGTAGTCACAGAGGCAGGATACGCTGGTCTCTAGAGCACCACTGCTAGGTTGCCTGTGTCTGAGAACTCCTGTATCCCAGTGTTCTGGCCAACACTTGGAATTACCCTGCTGTCCTATTAGCATGATGAGTATAAAGTAATCTCTTGTTCTTACATTTTTTTTAACAGCCCTTGTCCTAATGCACTTACTTACATTTTTCTTGAGCATCTCTTTATATTTTTCAGCTATTCAGATTTCTCCTGTGAATAGCCAGTTCATATATTTGGTTCATTTTTTAAAAATTGGGTTTCATGTTATTTCACTACTGTGGATTGGGAGTTCTTAGGTAATCATCCATTTGGTTTGCATATACCTCCTATCTGTTGCCATTCTCAGAACATAAATCTTTAATTTTAACGTAATCAAATCCATTTTTTTTTTTGTTTGTTTGTTTGAGACGGAGTCTCGCTCTGTCGCCCGGGTTAGAGTGCAGTGGCCGGATCTCGGCTCACTGCAAGCTCCGCCTCCCGGGTTCACGCCATTCTCCTGCCTCAGCCTCCCGAGTAGCTGGGACTACAGGCGCCCGCCACCTCGCCTGGCTAGTTTTTTGTATTTTTTTTTCTTTCAGTAGAGACGAAGTTTCACCGGGTTAGCCAGGATGGTCTCGATCTCCTGACCTTGTGATCCGCCCGTCTTGGCCTCCCAAAGTGCTGGGATTACAGGCTTGAGCCACCGCGCCGGGCCTATGTTTATTTCTTAAACACATGGTTCAGAAAAGCCATGATGGATGGTTAAAAAGATATTTTCCACAGCTGTTTCTATTAGTTTCATAAGTTTTCCTTTTACATTCAGGACTTGAATCTTTCTGGAGCTAACCTTTCCAGGTGTCCAGTATCTTCTGTTGTTCTTTCAATTGTTGCTTTAAAAATTTCAAAGCTACATTATTACTAGGTATATAAACGGACATATCTCTACATCTTTATTTGCTGTTCCTTACCAGTATATAATGTTCTTTTTTTACCCTTGTGATGTTTTTTGACTTAAATTGTCAAAAAGCAATATTCAGTTTGCTATTCTAGTTTTTTTGTTCCTCTGATACATCTATCCCATTCTTACATTTTTCAAAATTTGTCTCTCTTGGTTGGTTGGTTTGATTTTGTAATCACTTTATTGATACATAATTCACACCCATGCAGTTTGCCCATTTAAAGTGTACAGTTTAATGGTTTTTAGTATATTCAGATTTATGCAGTCATCACCACAATTAATTTTAGAACATTTACATTACTCCAGAAAGAAACCCTGTATCCTTTAGCTGTGATCCTCCAGTCCCACCATTCCCCGCAACTCAGAGCAACCACTAACCACCCTGTTCTTTATGGAGTTGTCTGTTTTGAACATTTCATATAAATGGAATTATACAAAATGTCGTCTTTCGTGACCACATATTGTATGACTGGCTTCTTTCACTGAACATAACATTTTCAAGGTTCATGTATGTTATAGCATGTATCAGTACTTCATGTACTTTTATTGCTGGGTAATATTCTATTGCATGGATATACCACATTTTGTTTATTCATTCATTGGTTGATAGACATTTGAGTTGCTTCCACTTTTTTGCTATAACAAATAATGCTGCTGTGAACATTTTTGTATGAGTTTTTGTGTGGACAATTCCTTTGGATATTACTCAGGAATAGAATTTCTGGGTCATATGGTCACTGTGCTTAATCTTTTTAGGAGCTGTCAGACTGTTTTCCAAAATGACTACACCACTTTTACAGTCTTAGCAGCATTGTATGAGGGTCCCAGCTTCTCCATATCCTCACCAACACTTGTTATTGTCTTTTTTATTATAACCATCCTAGGTTTTGTGATAAGGATGCAAACAAAGCTGGAGGTCTTCAGGGACCTAGTGAATGAAGTTATGTCTTATTTTGGCTTGACTTTGGTTTTAAGTGTGCATATTATGACATGTTGCTCATGTTTTTATGTTCTGGGATCTGTCACTATCACATTACTTTGCCAAATGTTAGGAACCTGAATATCTAAATCAAGCTTTAAAGAAGCATTTGCTAGCTATGCTCAATGTTTCATCTTCACTATAATAATAAACAGATTTAGAAAAATGCTTTCTTTTAAATAAATGTAAGTAAAACAATTTGAAAACATGTTTGTTCTTATCAAACAGCCTTTTGTTCCCTTGATATTTTATACAAAATAGTAGATAGCAGAGGATAAGTTCCTGATAGGGAATCAGTATTTTTTTTTTTTTTTTTTTTTTTTTGAGACGGAGTCTCGCTCTGTCGCCCAGGCTGGAGTGCAGTGGCCGGATCTCAGCTCACTGCAAGCTCCGCTTCCCGGGTTTACGCCATTCTCTTGCCTCAGCCTCCTGAGTAGCTGGGACTACAGGCGCCCGCCACCTCGCCCGGCTAATTTTTTGTATTTTTTTAGTAGAGACGGGGTTTCACCGTGTTAGCCAGGATGGTCTCGATCTCCTGACCTCGTGATCCGCCCGACTCGGCCTCCCAAAGTGCTGGGATTACAGGCTTGAGCCACCACGCCCGGCCATAGGAATCAGTATTTTCTAACGAGAAGGTAGAGAACAAGAACCTCAAAAAAAAAAAAAAAAAAAAAAAAAAAAAAGAAGAAGAAAGAAAAAAAGCAGTTAGCATTTCACAACCAGCAGTGGCAACATCACCTGAGAACTTATTAGAAATGGAAATTGTCAGTCCGCTCCCTGGATCTACTGCACCAAAAAATGTGGGAAGGGAGGCCAGCAGTCTGTACTGTGCAACCTTCTGTCAGGTGATTTCCATGCATGCTAAACTTTGGGGACCATGCTAAATAGATGATACTGTTTTCAAAATTATTTTCCCACCTGTCTAATACTCTGACTTTAGCCTTTTAGGAACACATGCTCAACAGATACTTATTGAGCATTTTTTATATTTATCAGGGGAGTATAATATACCAAAATACAATAATGATCCACAGTATAAACCTTCCCTGAGCTCACTGGACATCATACTTTCAGTAATAGTTTGTTAAATGACTGCTGACACAGTGAATGCCCAGTGCTCATGAAAGGTCTTACGAGAACAGAGGCAAAGTGCCTGGTTATCTGTTGGGTACTTAGTAAACCATCACTTTTGTTTGAAACTGGCCAAATATCTGTACATTTTGTGTTACTGCTCTGAAGCCCTTTAAGTCAGAATTCTTTTGATTGGCTTCATTCTTCAGCTGAAAGGCCAGTCCAGAGCTGTGGATATAGTCCATTGCTTTCATAAAGTGGTTTTTTTCTCCTCCTCTATTTGAGTTGACTTTTAGCTGCTTGTGCTGTTCATTTTCCAGAATGATTCGCTCATTCCATCCTGTCTCTCCCAGTTTAACTTTCTTTGGTGGCTTTTCTTTGGCATTACTGGCCTGGGCACAGTGGCTCATGCCTATAATTCCAGTACTTGGGAGGCCAAGGTGGGAGGATCCCTTGAGCCCAGGAGTTTGACACCAGCATGGGCAACACAGGGAGATCTCGTCTCTCAAAAGAAAAGAAAGAAAATTAGCCAGGTATGGTGGCATACGCCTGAAGTCCTAGGTACTTGTGACGCTGAGGCAGGAGGATTGCCTGAACCTAGGAGTCTGAGGCTGCAGTAAGCTATGATCACACCCCTGCCTTCCAGCCTGGGTGACAGACTGAGACCCTGTCTCAAAAGGAAAATAAAAAGAATAATTGATTTATTCAAGAAATATTTGTAGTATACCTAGAATATGATAGGGGTTGGAGATAACTTGATAAATAGACTTGATCATTGCTGTCATGGGGCTTACCAGTTTAGTAGAGGGAACACATAAAATAACATTAAATATATATAAATTGCAAAACATATGCAATGAAGGAGAGAAGGAGTGTGATAGTGCAAAATGGAAGTGGGAGGCCACATCCACTTAGACAGCATCCTCAGGGATGTCTCAGAAAACCTTTGAGACAAAACTGAATCCATAAGAAAAGTCAGCTAACTGCCCCAAAAGTGGAAACACCAGCATTCCAGGTAGAAGGAATAGTGTCTGTTAACATTGAAGGAACTGAACGGAGGTGGTAGCCAAAGCAGTGGGCTGTGGGAGAGCTGTGTGAAGTCAGGGCCAGACAGGGAAGGCCACGGGGCTCTTTTAAGCCTTCATACCAAGTTTGCCATTTATTCTAATAGCCCATAGGATATTCTTTTATATATGACTGTGAGATGCAGAAGTGGAGACCACGCATTCTAACGGGGGCTTGGGAGGTCAGGGACTCATGCAGCCTAACCTGGCACATAGCCGGGCACTCCCATTTAAATGCTGGTTGCTGGTGAGATGCAGGCTCTTGTCCTAGCTCTCTGTAGGTCACTTTTTGCTCTTTGCAAGGTAAGATGCTCACTTGTATGAGAAACAGCATATTATGCACCTGTAGAACTGGTGGACCTGCAGCTCATTCTTTTTGTTATGACTGGTGTTTGCTTCCAGGTAATAGCAGTGAGTGCCCACCTCCAGGAAATGCTGAAGATGACACTGTTTGCTTGGATCTTGGCAAGTGTAAGGATGGGAAATGCATCCCTTTCTGCGAGAGGGAACAGCAGCTGGAGTCCTGTGCATGTAATGGTGAGCATAGTTTTATGCCCACTCCAGCAGCAGGAAAAAACGTGGCCTTTGTCTGCCAGGTTCCCTTCCTCCATTTGGAGGTTGTGCTAATGAGAGCAGTGGTGAGATCCAAGCCGAGCATGAGGGGAGGGGGAAAGGCAGGGTAGTGTCTGGAGACAGGCATCTCTGCATGCAGATCCTGGCTCCTCCACCGTACGTGGGAGACCTGTCCTGTTGGTGTTTCTTCTTGCTGCATTTTCAGGCCATATGGCAGGCTTTGAGATGGGAGAGGAGGGAGTTTTGTTGTGGGTGAGTGAGTGAGTAGGTAGAGGTGTGTCCTAGCTGTCCTCTGCTCCATATCATACAAACCACGAAAGCAGCAGTAGCTATCTACATTACACTGGCATGGAACTAGAATACTCCTGCAAGAACTGAACCAGAGAGAGCTGATTCCAGGATCTGACCCCACTAGGTGAGGATTTTTGCAGTTATCAAGAAGGCTGAGTCTGCTCCCCTCTGATCTCTTAGAGCAGCCTGGGGCAGGAGCCTCTCTCCTGCTGGCCTGTCAGTTTTCCTTAGGTTTCTGTGCTATTTTGGAACTCCTGGGTTTGAGGGCATCCTCATGGACTGGTCAGGGACTGGCTGGACTCTGCTTCCCACCCCACTTAAACCATGGAGCATATGGGAGTCGATGAAGGAGTTCTGTTGTTTTCAAAATAGACAAAGAGCCAGGTGTGGTGACTCACACCTGTAATCCCATCACTTTGGGAGGCCGAGGTGGGTGGATCACTTGAGGTCAGGAGTTCAAGAGCAGCCTGGTCAACATGGCAAAACGCTGTCTCTACTAAAAATAAAAAAATTAGCCGGGTGTGGTAGTGTACACCTGTAATCCCAGCTGCTAGGGAGGCTGAGGCAGGAGAATTGCTTGAACCCAGGGTGCGGAGGCTGCAGTGAGCTGAGATCGTGCCACTATACTCCAGCCTGGGTGACAGAGCGAGACTCTGTTTCAAAAAAATAAATAAATGAAAATAAATAAATAAATAAGTAAATAAAATAAAAGACAAAGAACCCAGTAGTTAAATCACTGGGTTGGAAGCTTACCATCCATATAGTTGAGTAAGGAACTCTTCCAAGTTCAATAATGTGTAGGTAAAGAAGATAGGTTGAGGGCAGTGTCTCACATCTATAATCCCAGCACTTTGGGAGGCCAAGATGGGTGGTTCACTTGAGCTCAGGAGTTGTTTGAGACCAGCCTGGGCAACATGGTGGAACCTCATCTCTTAAAAAAAAAAAAAAAAAAGGTAACACATAATAGATGCCAAATAAAAAAATCTGTTCTGTTGAATGGCAAGAGGCTTGGGGTGCTCTGGAAGCACAGAGCCCAACACAGTAAAAGCCCAAGAAATATTTTATAAATTAGTGAATGATGGAAAGGTTTTCTTTTTTGTTTTTTTTTTGAGATGGAGTCTCGCTCTTGCCCAGGCTGGAGTGCAGTGGCATGATCTCAGCTCACCGCAGCCTCCGCCTCCCGGGTTCAAGTGATTCTTGTGCCTCAGCCTCCTGAGTAGCTGGGACTACAGGCAAGCACCACCACACCTGGCTAATTTTTTAATTTTTAGTAGAGATAGGGTTTTGCCATGTTGGCCAGGCTGGTCTCGAACTCCTGGCCTCAAGTGATCCACCCACCTTGGCCTCCCAAAGTGCTGAGATTACAAGTGAGAGCCACTGCTCCCGGCCTTTTCTGAAAAGGTTTTCTTTTTGCTTGTTTTTGTGTTCTAGTTGATTGATTTCTTCTCCTAAGTATAAATATGGTTTAATTTTCTGGCATTTCTGCCATTCCTATGTATGCCCACATGGCTCATAGATGCCCAGTGTTTTATCCCGTGATCTGTCAGAGCTGTTCTTGGTGGAGGAGTTGTGGAGCTTTGGCTGTAGGGCTCATGCCCTGGGGTCACTTAGCTCTCCACCCAAGGGTGGACAGCTGTGTCCCAGCTGCTCTCCCTTTCAGGGAGCCAGTGTGGGCCCTGAGGGGCACACTTTAGACTGAAAAGCCAAGGATTAAAGTGGGCAGGGTAACAAGAATGTTGGGACAAAGGGAAACATTTAGAAGAGCATTGTGAGAGGCTTGAAGTGGAGAGAATAGTTAGACTTTTAAGAGACGTCTTTAATCTAGAATGGATTTTTCTCTGTATTTTTTTTTTTTTAAACCTTGTGGCCTCTATCACTGAAGGCTGAGGGGTGTGACCTCAGAAACTACTCCTTGGTGCGGGCTATGGATAGTATTAGCTATTAAAATAAAAAATAAATGTGATTTCTTGCCTCTTTGGGACCATGGTCAGGGAGGAAAGACGAGACAGGAGGTCTCAGAACAATCCAGCTGTCAATGCGTGTTCTCTGTTCTAGAAACTGACAACTCCTGCAAGGTGTGCTGCAGAGACCTTTCTGGCCGCTGTGTGCCCTATGTCGATGCTGAACAAAAGAACTTATTTTTGAGGAAAGGAAAGCCCTGTACAGTAGGATTTTGTGACATGAATGTGAGTATTTATGTCCAGCTTTTTCTGTAACAGCCAGATAGCAAGTTTTTATTTTGTAAGTACTTGATTTTGCAAATAAAATGAAATCAAAACACAAATGGGGCTACATCCTTCTGGTCCATTGTATCTATGGGTATTACTTAGGAGGAGAAGACAGAGTGCTTTCAGGTCCCTGCCTGTAGTTTCCTTCCATAGTGGGAGGCTTCCAGCCCAGAGACTGAGAAGGACTGGGGTGGGGACTTTATGGTAAGGTTGGTTGGTTTTAGGCAGTGGGTCCTAATTATGTTTTCCTGGATTACTTACAGAATTGACTAAGATTGCAAAATTATTCAAGGTGTGATTTTGAAACAGGTGCTGAATGAGTAGGAAAGACGTAGAAGACTGCTTGACTTACTTAAGCCAGACCCTTTTGTTCTCTAGAGCAGCATAATTTTTCTCATGCAGAATGATGGGAGAGGGTTTCAAGGTTTAAGAGTCTTCACAGGGAGTCTGGCTGTGTTCTTCACTGTGCACTGTGTATGTGTAGAGTCCTTACTGGAATGCCTCATCTTTAGCAAACTGGTTTTCTTGATTTTTGTCTCCTGGTAATTCTAAATCACTTGTAAAAATGGACTAATTATCAAAGGGTTAATGACAGCATGTCCTACTTTCTGGGGTACTCATTACGCTGAAGTTATTGCCTTGTATCAGAGATGGAAAAATGTTTGATTTTAATGAAGCCCTTTACATGTCAGTTATTTTTATAAAGCTACATTGCTTCTGAATACATTGTGTTTGGGAATGATGCTGTATGTTTTTTCTTCTTAGGGCAAATGTGAGAAACGAGTACAGGATGTAATTGAACGATTTTGGGATTTCATTGACCAGCTAAGCATCAATACTTTCGGTAGGTGATTTCCCCAGATTATTTACTGAGAGCTGAGTTGATTTCTGTGATGACATTAGAAAAGTGTGCTTTCAGAGTGATATGCTCCAATTCTGCAGTAGAAGGTGGAAATATTCACTGCTTTTGTTATGAAACAACTTTGTTGGCTAGAATAAAATGAACTCATAGATAGTCTGTCCCCGTGGAGCTTGGAGGCACAGATTTTCTGACAAGGGAAATAAAGTCAAAATATTGGCTTCCTTCTTTACCCAAAAATATACATGTGACTAGCATAAGCATAGTTTAATGCTATAGACTGAATCCTGATTGATGTAAGAGTGTTTATTTGACTGAATGCTATATACTGAATCCTGCTTGATGTAAAAGTGGGCCTCATATTTTGCAGAAGCAGGCTATATCATGTCCTCACAGGTCCATAATTTAATCACAAATAATATCCAGGTAACAAAAAGTCTTCTTAAGCATTTACTAGTAGTAGCATTCTATATGATTAGTCTGTTGACACAGTTACTCCAGGTAGCATGTTGAATATTCTGCAATCTCTTCCTATCAATCAGCTAGTATACGAGGGCTGTTTCTTTAAAAGCACTTGGTAAGGAGAGATGGTCTGGTGTAATATAGGCAGCATGGACACTCTTCTCAATACTGTGTCGGTAGGAGTGTCTAGCCAGCAGCTCGGCATTTGACACAATGGTAGTATCCTAACAGCATTTCACTTTAGATTTATTTGTGAAGTACTTGGTCAAGACATTCACTGTTTGGAATTGTTCACAGGAAAGTTTTTAGCAGACAACATCGTTGGGTCTGTCCTGGTTTTCTCCTTGATATTTTGGATTCCTTTCAGCATTCTTGTCCATTGTGTGGTAAGTCACCAACTTTTAAGTAATTAAATATTTAAATTTTGATCAACTCCAACCATGTAATCTTTGGAAAAGATAAAACTTCTTCTTAGCAAAGTCTGGGCTGATATTTCCAATAACTTTGTTTGGTGTTATTCCTAGGGGAACATGTCTTATGGAAAGCTTACCTAATGGTCTTTTTTAAAAAAATACTATTTTTGTGTGTTGGTGTTTTAATATATAAATTTCTTAGGAATTTTATACTTCTAAGCATAGGAGACTGTCTAACTGGATTTGTCCAGGTCCTTTGATGAGTAAAGCCCTTAATTAAGGGCATTTCCAAGCTGACTTTGTTGCAATAGAGCAAATATCAAACTTCAGCATTTCAGATGTTCCCCGTATATCATATAGATTATTGGCAGCAGATGGCTATGTCTTCAGCCTTCTGCAGAAGTAGGATGTAAGGACTGGGGCCCAGCTGTCATATAGAATATTTACATCTTCCCCCCAAAATAGGAGTAAGCAGTCTTTTCTGTTCTCATTCAGAATCAGTAACAGCTACAAGTTGAATTGGGCTTTGACTAAGGAACTCCTGGTCCTTTATAAATTTGAGGCCCCCTTTCATAACTGTTCTTACAAATCCATTCACTTGCATCTGTGGGGAATGGGGATTTGTCTGCTGTAGAAATGAGAAAGTCAGACCTAGGCTTCCAGATTTGTTTTTATTTTTTATTTATTTATTTATTTTTGAGACGGAGTCTCGCTCTGTCGCCCAGGCTGGAGTGCAGTGGCCGGATCTCAGCTCACTGCAAGCTCCGCCTCCCGGGTTCACGCCATTCTCCTGCCTCAGCCTCCCGAGTGGCTGGGACTACAGGCGCCCGCCACCTCGCCTGGCTAGTTTTTTTTTGTATTTTTTTAGTAGAGACGGGGTTTCACCGTGTTCGCCAGGATGGTCTCGATCTCCTGACCTCGTGATCCGCCCATCTCGGCCTCCCAAAGTGCTGGGATTACAGGCTTGAGCCACCGCGCCCGGCCCTGGCTTCCAGATTTGTTTTCCCAAACTCTTTCATGGTGGCTTTGCTATGAGCATTTAAAAATTCCAGCACAGGCCGCGCGGTGGCTCAAGCCTGTAATCCCAGCACTTTGGGAGGCCGAGACGGGCGGATCACGAGGTCAGGAGATTGAGACCATCCTGGTCTCACTACTAACACTTTCACTAACACAGTGAAACCCCGTCTCTACTAAAAAATACAAAAAACTAGCCAGGCGAGGTGGCGGGCGCCTGTAGTCCCAGCTACTCGGGAGGCTGAGATAGGAGAATGGCGTGAACCCGGGAGGCAGAGCTTGCAGTGAGCTGAGGTCCGGCCACTGCACTCCAGCCCGGGCGACAGAGCGAGACTCCGTCTCAAAAAAAAAAAAAAAAAAAATTCCAGCACAACTCTGATGACAAAGTTCATGACAACTCTGATGCTGCCTTCCTTTCCTGCTGGCTTCTCCTGCCTAGGGGCCATCTCACAGAGCAGCTCTTTCTCGGGGTGGTGAGCATGATGGGTGTAGGGAGGAAGATCTCTAGGGAGCGCTTCTGCTGAAGAAAGCTGAAGGTGATGTGCCTGGCTTTGACAGATGTCTCTGGATGACAGTGCCATCCATCATGATTGCTTTTATTGGAGGATGGAACCTATTTTATTTACAGGGAAGTTGCACACGTGGATAAGGCATGACCCTTGATTTCAGAGCAAAGCCTCTGACAGGAGGGAGGGCCATGGCTTGTTTCTGGCCATAGAATACATTGATGGTATCCAGACAGGAAGCCTAGTCCTGGACAGAGGTCCTTGCCCTTTGTTGCCTATTATGCTTCAGCCACAGGCAGGGATGGGGCAGCAGATGGCCATGTGGTCAGCCTTCTGCAGAAGTAGGACGTAGCGATTGAGGCCCAGTTCCTCCAGCAGAGCATGGTCCACAGAAACTAGAGACAGCTAAGAAGAGAGTGAGGCCGTGGGCCAGGGCAGTGTGAGGGAGGCTGCAGACCCAGCCACCTAGGTCTTCCTACCAGTCACCCTTCCAGTCAGTGCGGTCCTGGTGTATCCAGCATCTGGGACATTTGTCGTTCCATGCATAGGAAGATGCCCTTATTACTCCCCTGCTCACAGAGGGATACATTTCTCAGAAAACATAGCACTGAAACCTTGCCTCTTTATGTACTTAATGCCAAAATGCATTTCCTTTGAGTGCAAAGCAAACACTTCTAGACTGGTGGCATAACTAAAGCTTGGGTGAGAAATGGATTATCTGTTGAGCCTGCTATCCTACAACTCGGGTTCTAAGTTCTTCAGTTAGTGTTAGGAGTAGCCTGTGAGGAAATAGTACTCACTAACTGAATTGTATTTGTAGGGAATGACCTTTCTTCTTGCTCTTTCTAGGATAAGAAATTGGATAAGCAGTATGAATCTCTGTCTCTGTTTCACCCCAGTGTAAGTATACCACATGAAATAAACATAATCTTCGCCTGGTCTTTGAGGCCCTGTTAGGCAAAGACCTTCAACTGACCCAGCAAGAGCTTTCATTGGCTGATGGGAGGTCATGCTGCAGCAGGAAGGGTCTAGGGTGGAATGTTTACCCTCCTGACAACAGTGATGGTGAGCTTTGATCAGTCGCATGGATGGAGATTTAAAGAGCCGTGCTGTCCCCTTCCCAAGCCATAAGGAGCAATTTAGCCATTCAACACTTAATATTTTGAGATCAATCTCTTGGGCTCTTACTTTGAGAGGTTTGAATCCTCTTTTGGGTCTTCAAATGGCAAGTTTTCAGGATGCTTGAAAGCTAGTAATTACTGTTTTTGCCATTAAAAGTAATGTCATTAATTCCTTTTGCACCAGCCTAGTATTTTTTAGTCACTTCTTAGGTTGAGTGAGCCTCACCTAGCACTTTTTAAGCAAGAGGCATCACAGTACCAACAGAATAAGAGGCTGTTTGATGGGTAAGGTTGGAGCTGTGAGGACCACTGATTAATCTTTTATTCCCATCAATTGAACCCATGTCTTTGCAGAATGTCGAAATGCTGAGCAGCATGGATTCTGCATCGGTTCGCATTATCAAACCCTTTCCTGCACCCCAGACTCCAGGCCGCCTGCAGCCTGCCCCTGTGATCCCTTCGGCGCCAGCAGCTCCGAAACTGGACCACCAGAGAATGGACACCATCCAGGAAGACCCTAGCACAGACTCACATATGGACGAGGATGGGTTTGAGAAGGACCCCTTCCCAAATAGCAGCACAGCCGCCAAGTCATTTGAGGATCTCACAGACCATCCGGTCACCAGAAGTGAAAAGGCTGCCTCCTTTAAACTGCAGCGTCAGAATCGTGTTGACAGCAAAGAAACAGAGTGCTAGTTTAGTTGTGAGCTCTTCATAGATTTGACCTACAATCACAGCTTATATTTGTGAAGATTGGGAAGTAAGGAAGTGACTTAACAGCAGATGCTGGTCATGTGTTTGAACTTCCTGCAGGTAAACAGTGCTTGTGTTGTTTGGCCCTACTCCTTTTGAAAAGGTAAGGTGAAGGTGAATCTAGCTTATTTTGAGGCTTTCAGGTTTTAGTTTTTAAAATATCTTTTGGCCTGTGGTACAAAAGCAGAAAATACAGCTGGATTGGGTTATGAATATTTATGTTTTTGTAAATTAATCTTTTATATTGATAACAGCACTGACTAGGGAAATGATCAGTTTTTTTTTTATACACTGTAATGAACCGCTGAATATGAGGCATTTGGCATTTATTTGTGAAGACAACTGGAATACAAGAGGTTTTTTTTTGCCTTTAACTAAAAACAAAGGAGATAAATCTAGTTCTACATTGTCTCTAAATTGTGGGTCTATTTCTAGTTATTACCCAGAGTTTTTAAGTAGCAGGGAAAATGTACATCTAAATTTAGAAATCATTTGGGTTACTATGGCTCTTCATAATTCTAAGACTAGTGCTCTCTAGAAATCTAACCACCTACATTACAGTGAGGGCTATACATGGTAGCCAATTGAATTTATGGAATCTACCAGCTGTTTAGGGCCCTGATTTGCTGGGCAATTTTTCTATATAAGTATCTTCATGTATCCCTGTTACTGATAGGGATACATGCTCTTAGAAAATTCACTATTGGCGGGGCGCGGTGGCTCATGCCTGTAATCCCAGCACTTTGGGAGGCCGAGGTCGTGCCACTGCACTCCAGCCTGGGCTACAGAGAGAGACTCTGCCTCAAAAAAAAAAAAATTCACTATTTACAAAACCTAGAATATTTAAAATACAAAGATTGCCTGTTTTCAAACACTAGTGAATAAGAGGGTGAGATATTTCTTAACAACAACAACAACAGGTTGTTTTGAATAGGCTGAGGTGTGATGAGCCAGCCAGGAGACAGAATACTACCTGCTCTTAGGGTTGGGGGCTGTCCCCACAAGCAGATATTTGAATTACTCTTACTTTATTGCTGCAGGATTCTGGATGGGCTGCATTTACTGTGTGAAGGATAAAAATCATTAACCTGAATTCTGATTTCTATAAATTGCCATTAAAAGCTTTTCCCCCTAAGAACTGGAATGTGCTCACCAGCTAAAACATTTTAACTTGTAAACTTTGAGGGCAATTAACCAAGCCTGTGACTAATCATATCTCCTCCCATCCCCCATTTCCAAGGACATTTGTTACTCAGATACTTGTTATACTAATACTTGAACTTGTACCTTATGGTATTTGCTATCTTTTAACTAGTCATGATATTCTTATGCTTCACACTTTTGGAATTTGATACAAGGTGAGTGGGGTGTGTGGGTGTATGTATGAGTGAAACTGTTCTCAAAAGAATGTAAGAAAACCATTTTTATAAAATTGTGACTTTAAAAAAAAATAGTCTTTACTTCATCATTTATAGAATTAACAAGCTGCTCAGGGTGTATTTTGTAGCTGTAGCACTGATACCTGCATTAACAAATACTGTCAAAACACAATGGACCTAAGTACAAAACTTCCCTGAAAAATCCTGATACTTTTATTATCAGTGGCAAAGGTTTAAGCCTGAGGGAAAAAGGGTACCTCTATGTATTGGTAACTCGGAGTTCTGTAGATTAACAAGCAGACTTGGGTCTCCTGTGATTGGCTAATGGTCTCCATCTCCCAGCAGACTTAATTCAGGTTTTGCTTCTGCTACATCCCGCCAGTAAGGAAGCAACAAAGGCAGAGAAGAGACCTTTTTCTCTATCACAGGCCAGAGATGCGAGAACAAAAATTCATTCCCCTTTGGAGACAAATGTAGTCCATCTGATAAATAAGATGAGAAGTCCTAGAAGGGAGAGAAATTGGTTAAAGGTGGGTAACTGGCCAGGTGCAGTAGCTCACCCCTGTCATTCCAACACTTTGGGGCCAAGAATACTGGAGGACAGGAGTTTGAGAGCCTGTCTCTATAAAAAATTTAAAAAATACAACAATTAGCTGGGTGTGGTGGCAAACAAACACCTGTATTCTCACCTACTTGGGAGGCTGAGATGGGAGGATCACTTAAGCCTAGGAGTTCGAAGCTACGGTGAGCTATCATCGCACCACTGAGCTCCAGCCTGGTGACAGAGTGACTGTCTCCCCGCTCCCCCCCCCCAAAAAAAAAGTGGGGGAGGGAGGGTAGAACTTTTCTAAATGCCAGCGTGTACCATTCTCTCAGTTGTGGCCCTGCGAAAGAAAGATCACCAGCCCCTTTCATTGTAGGCATCTGACCAGAGTGGTCCTGGACTACAGTAGCACTGATGTGCTATTTACATAGGTGTTTGAACACACACAGAACCCTTACTAGTGCTGTAGTGCTAGCTCCATATTATAGTTAAGTTTCATGAAAGTCACTCACCATTAAGTGAGCTGGGACCTCATTCCAGGTCTTCCGAGTCATATGACATGATTCTCAGGTTATTTCAAAGAACCTTAACAGGTAAATATAGTCTAGTAACGTAATCAGCAAAAAATGAAAAATTTGGTATTAGGAGTGTTCAGGGGCCCCATGAGTCAATATTGTTTTTGACTCTAGGCAGGTTTTTAGGTGGAAAGAACTTGTACCATCTAACGTAGAATAGTAATTGCTGGGACACGGGAGTCCAGTCTCCCTCCCGCTCCCCTGAACTCAAGAGTATATATTTAAAAAGATATATGTATTTTTGGAGACAGGGTCTTGCTTTGTTGCCCAGGCTGGAGTGCAGTGACATGATCATGGCTCACTGCAGCCTCAACCTCCTGGGCTCAAGCGATCTTTCCACCCTCAGGTCCCTGAGTAGCTGGGACTACAGGCATGTGCCACCATACCTGGCTAATTTTTGTGCTTTTTGTAGAGATGGGTGTCTCATTTTGTTGTCCAGGCTGGTTTTGAACTCTTGGGCTCAAGCAATCCTCCCACCTTGGCCTCACAAAATATTGGGATTACAGGCATGAGCAGCTATACCAAGCCCTGAACTCAAGAATTTTATCCACATAGCCATCTCTTTCTTCGGGAAGAATCTTACTAGCCAAGAGCTCTGTTAGAATCTGGGTGGCCAACTAGCTTATGTGACTTTTTTTTTTTTTTTGAGCTGGAGTCTCACTCTTGTTGCCCAGGCTAGAGAGCAATGGTGCAGTCTCGGCCTACTTCAACCTCCGCCTCCTGGGTTCAGGTAATTCTCCTGCCTCAGCCTCCCAAGTAGCTGGTATTACAGGTACCCGCCACCACGCCTGGCTAATTTTTGTATTTTTAAGTAGAGATCGGGTTTCACCGTGTTGGCCAGGCTGGTCTCAAACTCCTGACCTCAGGTGATCCACCCGCCTCGGCCTCCCAAAGTGTTGGGATTACAGGCATGAGCCACCGTGCCCGGCCTTATGTGACTTTTAATAGACCAGAAGTTTAGATGCTATCATATAATACTAGCACTTCTTCCTCGGCCTTGGTTTTCTCATCGAGACAGTTGGAGATGAGATGATCTCTAAGGACGACCCTCCCAGTTTTGTATTAGATTGAAAAAGACATGTGAGCAAAACTAGCCCAGTAGTTTGCAGTTTCCTTTCCTCTAGTAGCATAACTTTTCTACATAATCTAAGGTGGACTCTTAGACAACAGAACTCTGGATGTTGACCCCTTTGGCACTCAAGCTGCCAAGGCCCCTCCTGATCTGGGAATTCTGGAAGGTTCCAGTGCACTCAGGGTTTCAGAGGAAGACTAGAAGCCTAGGGTCCAGATTTACTTAGGCTCTCAGAGCCTCCAAAGGTGACTAGTGACTCAGCATCCACGTGGTGGTATGACTTTCCCACTGGTGACTATTTTCCTATTGCAGATGTGTAATAAATGTGTAGGTCATTGGAAGGATTGGTATGGATTAATATTTAGGGGAGAGGAAAAAGTTGGCACTTGGGTTAGTAATTCTTGGTTGTTTTCTATGTTGCTTTGTCCAAGTAGCCTAAACCTAACAGCTAGGAATAGAGGAAGCTGGTGGGGCTGTGAGTCTTCCTGTTTGTCCAAAGAGCTTTCCACACACTGGATCCTTCCTTTCCCTGAGTACTTCAAATATCATCAGTCCCGTCCAAGCTTTCTCTCTGGATCCCAGCACAGCAATGAAATGGCCTTTTATGTGCCCTGCTGAACAAGCTCTTTACAAAATAGTGCAAGGTCACAGAAAAATTTAAAAAGACCAGTGGCTGTCTACCCCTCTTCACCAGTATCTGTGTGGAACCTGAATTTAGCCATACCTTTCCTCGCCCTAACCTCTGGCCACCACTGACCTGTCACTGCAGTCTTGCCTTTTTTTGTGGGGGGTGGGGTGGGGTTAGACAGTCTCCCTCTGTCCTCCAGACTGGAGTGCAGTGGTGTGACCTCTGCCTCCCAGGTTCAAGCGATTCTCATGCCTCAGCCTCCTGAGTAGCTGGGATTACAGGCGCCCTCCACCATGCCCAGCTAATTTTTGTGTTTTTAGTAGAGACAGGGTTTCGCCATGTTGGCTAGGTTGGTCTCCAACTCCTGAACTCAGGTGATCCGCCTGCCTCGGCCTCCCAAAGTGATGGGATTACAGGTGTGAGCCACTGTGCCCGGCCCAAGTCTTGCCTTTTTGAGATACCAAACCGATTGACTTATGTAGTATGTAACCTTCAGAGACCAGCTTCCTTCCCTCAGTGAAACACCTCTGAGAGTCACCCACATTGCTGTGCATGTCAGTCCGTCCTCTTTATTGCCGAGTAGTATCCCATCCATGGGCACACCAGTTTCCCTATTCATCCACGGAAGGACACTGGGGTGCTTCCATCAGGTAGGAATAATGCTGCTGTCAACAGTCACACCCAGGTTCTGTGTGAACCTAGTTTTCATTTCTCTGGGGCAGATAACCCAGGAGTGGACTGCCAGGTCCTCCCTAAGTCTATGTGTGACTGCATAAGAAACCAGCTGTCTCCTGAGTGGGTGCACCATTCTATGGGACCTGCTTTTTATCTTTTATATTTGTGCTTTCAGGCTTTAAAACAAAGTAACTTAATTAGAACTACATATCTCCCACAGTTTTATTAACCAATACTGTATTTAAATTCATTGTTTTACCTATTAGCAAGTTTTAGCTTTCTGCCATTCTCTATATGAAAGAGGAACTTGGCCTCGATGTTCATAAATATGAGCCATGTATTGCTCATTTACGCCACTGTGTACTAACTCCTAGCCAAGGAGCCTGGCTGAATAAGCTGCTGGACTTGTGACCGTCCTGAAACCTCCATTCCTCCCCTCCCCCAAGCCTTTTTGTTTTCATTGGCTTAAAGGGATGACTGTCTTAGCTAAGCAGAACCTTTCTAGGGAACCTCGTTTACTTCTGTGTGATCCTATTTACCCCGAGAGTACTGAGCAAGCCACCGTACCTGGCTGTCCTGCATCAGGGTCCACAGGTTAAGTACATCAGTCCCACAGTCTTGGGCCACTTGTAAACACGCATTGGCATATTCACCAACAACAGAGTTCAGGCGATTTAGTTTGCAACCTATTGAAGAGAAGAAATCGAGGTGGCAGTTGATAAACCCAAGTGCTGGCCCTTGTGTAAGTTCTACTCCACTCATCTAGACAGTTTCGAAATGCCATCAAATATTGACCCCACTTGGGCCAGCCCCAGGGTTTAGGGTGTATGTTGATGAGCCTTGCAGGTTACTGGTGTGCTGCTCTACCCAGCAGAGGACAAGGTACAGTTGTAAGGAGCCTTTAGTGGTAACCAGAGCCTTCGGAAGTGCCAGGGAGGATGTTTGAGAGGACACCTTGAACACAGGCACAGAGGCAGAAAAGGCCCAGGAGGGCTGGGCTGCTTGGAGAGTGCCGGCTGCAGGAGCTGGGCTGGGGGCGGGTAAGGTCTGCACTGGTAGGAAATGCCAGGCCATGGAAGCTGAATGCTGTGCTGACACCGCTGGCTTCTTACATGAAACAGCTGCACCACAGCACAGCAAAATCATCTGTAGGCTTCAAAGATCTACATTTTGATGCCTACAATTTTTACTAAATAGCTGTGTGTCTTAACAGCTTGCTTAACCGTCCTGAAGCTTTCTGCATCCTTATGACAGTGCCTACCTAGTTGCAGGAATATTGACAGGATTAAGAGACTAAACTCCAGCAAAGCAACTAGCACAGAGCGACTGAGTGTATCTAACAAGTGCAGGCTGCCTCATCCTCCCAGGGAGCGGCACCAGGGAAGGCTGGAGTGCAGTATCTGGGGATTGTGCTAGGTTGGTTTGGAAGGTGGGGCTGGGGCTAGGGGAGAAGGCTCAGGAGGCTGCAAACAGGACAGTGAGGGCTGGCAGGAGGCGGACTACAGAATGGTATTAAAGAGAAAGCATGAGGTTATGGGCAGCTGGACATGGGCCACAGGAAGACCTATGCTGGCCCAGGCTCTGCGTCACAGAGATCTATTCACCGGCTTTCATACTTGGGATCAATTGTTTATAAAATTCACCTAGATTATAACTAGCTACCCCATCCCTACAAAAAAAATTAAAAAATTAGCTAAGCATGGTGGCACATGCCTATGGTTCTAGCTACTTGGGAGGCTGAGGCAAGATGATCACCTGAGCCTAGAGGTGGAGGCTGCAGTGAGCTTTGAGCAAGCCACTGCACTATAGCCTGGGTGACAGCTGAATCTCTAGGGGACCAGTTATTGAGACCCCTCCTCTACCTGCTTTGCCCATCGCTGACCTTTTAAAAAGTCTGCATTGGGCTACCTTCAAGGCTAGAAAGGGGAAATGAAATTAAACATTCAGAACTTCATATATACTATTTTCCTGGGAAACAAGACAAAAAGAAGTCTGAACAGCTTCTGTGGACCGTGTTATGTAACATTTTTCCCTTCTGTGAAAGCCAAGATGACAATGCCCCCCAATTGGTTATGGCTGCAGGCCCAGAAACAAGCTGGGGGTCTGCAGTTGTCTCCAGTGGAGCTCTGTGGGCCTTAAACGCCTCCCCTGCAGAACACTCTGGTATTTCACAGCAATAGGGCCCGTCTGCCCTGATGTGTTGCCAGAGCCTACTGTCACCATATCCCACGGGCTGGGGTTTCTCCCCAAGTTTGTCTGTGCCTCCAGTGTGTGGCACCCCTTGACATATGCTGTTTGTGACTTGAGAATGCATTGGATCCTCCTCTAAGGATGACAGACCCTTTGAAAGCAAGTGACATAGCTACAACCCAACTGAACTATAAACTCGTATAACAGTAAGGACTTAGCTCTGAAGTCACACTTCCTGGATTTGATTCCTGGTTCTGTTACTGGCTGTGTGATCTTGGGCAGGTTCTGTCTTAGCCTCTCTGAGACTCAATTTCTCCACTCGTAAAGTAGGGACAGTAACAGTCTTCCATAAAGTTATGGGATGTGTGCTATAGTGTGTATAAGAAACATCCGGAGAGCTGAAAATGGGCCCAGAAATCTACCTAAAAATAATAGTTAACTTTGAGTCAGACCATACTTTGAGAAATAGCTGTTCTGTGTTACAGAGCCAATATTTTGTCCTAGAATGTTCTGGGTAGCTTAGAAAACTTCCAGGCCAGGCGGGGTGGCTCATGCCTGTAATCCCAGCACTTTGGGAGGCTGAGGCAGGCAGATAACCTGAGGCGTTGGAGACCAGCCTGGCCAACCTGGTGAAACCCGTCTCTACTAAAAATGCAAAAATTAGCCAGGTGTGGTGGTGCATACCCGTAATCCCAGCTACTCAGGAGGCTGAGGCAGAATTTGCTTGAGCCCAGGAGGCTAAGGTTGTAGTGAGCTGAGATCATGCCACTGCACTCCAGCCTGGCTGACAGAGCAAGACTCTGTCTCCAAAAAAAAAAAAAAAAAAATCATCTTCCATAATGCGCATTTTCAACATTAACATTCAGCTGACCCTTGAACAACACAGGTTTGAACCGTGAAGGTCCACTTATGTGCAGAAGTTTTTCAATCAAAGGTGGATGGAAAACACAGCACTTGAGGGATGTGAGACCCAAGTATATGGAGAGCTGCTGACTCCTATCCGATCATTCCTATCCCAGCTTCCGTGTGCCAGGAAAAGCCTCAGGTGTGGACTTCCAAGTCAAGGCACATTAGCCCCCAGGCCCAGCCCCCACAGAGCACCACAGCTCTGCAGAGTTGTCAGTGGCCTTCATGTGCACCTTGGAGCCTGGCAACTGTGAAGGTCAGCAGATGCCAGGCTCCCGGTTCCCTCCTGACCATCCAAAGCCAGAATCCCTTTTCTATGTCAAAAAAGGTCTCAGGTATGACATACTGGAAGCTATACTTTTATTAATAATTTTGGATGATTGAAAACAGACTGGAATGGACATACTGAGCCCCTAAGAAACAGAAGCCCCAGGCAGGAAACCACTGTTCTATCAGTTCTTCCCTCAGCATTGCTATCCAGATTTGCTGAGATTGGCTGTGGTTTGTTTACCTTGTATGATGCACTCTTTTTCCCAGGCTGTTTCACAAAGTGGGGTCGGCGTGATGAGAATGACTCGATTCTCAGGGATGTCCACAGACTTCAGGTACTGCACCATGCTCTTTAAATTCGCAGCATACTCCTCCAGGGGAATGTGCTGCTTGGGATTCTCATCTGCTCAAGAGAAACATGAGTACTCACCAGATGCATATTTATTATAAGTGACCATTCAGGTGAAGACACTTCTGCAAATGCCAGTTATTCATGATGTCACTGGGGGATTGTTTAACACCAAGGACACAAAGAGAAGGTTTTCTCCTTAATGAGTTCAATTGTATAGTTCTTCATAAAACAAGACTTCAAAAGCTCTAACTGGGGCACTGTAACTACTCTTGTCTTTTCTTCACTAGTATCCAGATGGTTATTAATTACATTGAATTTATAAAGAAATTAAAGATCCCAGCCTGTTAAGTGAGACGGCCTAGGTTCAAATCCTGGCTTTGTCACTCCTCGCCACAGAACCACGGATACTTAGCCTTTCTGTACCTCATTGGTAAAATGGAAGACGGTAATAGGGTCTCCCTCCTAGGACTGAAAATCAAAATAGCTAAGAGTTTACAGCACTGAGAGCAGGTGCCTTCACAAAGCAAGTACTCAGTCTAAACAAACGGCACCCATGACTACTACTACTGTTACTGCAAAGGAGTATTTTCTAGACAGGCTCTCACTGAAGTATTACAAGCGTCATTATATACCATTTGCTAACCACATGTAAGTATAGTATCAAGAAAAAAAAAGTCACCAATGATCCTGCCACCCAGAAAACCACTGTTGGCATTTGGATGTATATCTTTCCAGTCTTTCCATGAAGATACGTATACTTTTACAAAAATGAGTTTGCACTGAAGATTATATTCACACTGAAGACTTTATATTTTGCTTTTCTCTACAGATTGTTTTAGAGACGGGTTCTTGCTCTGTCACCCGGGCTGCAGTGTAGTGTGATCACAGCTCACTGTAACCTGGAACTCCTGGGCCCAAGCAACCCTCCCCTCCCAGCTCAGCTTCCTAAGCTGGGACTAGCCGGGACTAGCATGCATCACCACAATCGGCAAACTTTGTTGCTGTTGAGACAGAGTCTCACTCTGTTGCCCAGGCTGGTCTCAAACTCCTGGCCTGGCCTCCCAGTGTTGGGATTACAGGCATGAGCCACCATGCCTGGCTCACGTAACATATGAGCTTTTCTGTGTCCCTAAATAGTCCTCAAAAAATGGTATTTAGTTGTAGGGTGACCACACGATGTTCGTTTCCTTACTGTACAGCTTCTAATCTGCTGTTATAAATAGCAATACATGGCCAGGTGCGGTGGCTCACGTCTGAAATCCTAGCACTTTGGGAGGCCAAGGCAGGTGGATCACCTGAGATCAGGAGTTCGAGACCAGCCTGGCCAACATGGCAAAACCCTGTCTCTACTAAAAATACAAAAATTAGCCAGGCGTGCTGGCAAGCACCTGTAATCCCAGCTACTCGGGAGGCTGAAGCAGGAGAATCATTTGAACCTGGGAGGTGGAGGTTACAGTGAGCCGAGATCGTATCACTTCATTCCAGCCTAAAGAGTGAAACTTTCTCAAAAAAATAAAAAATAAAAAGCAATACACAGAAATCTCTGCACACACATCTGGCTGCGTATCTGAATATTTCCTTAGGTTGAATTTCTACACGTGGGCAGTTCCTTGGCACATACCGCCTCACAGCTTTCCAGAGGATTACAAGCTATTCTCTCACCAGGAATATAAGAGTTCCAATCTTATTTCATGCCTGTCAGCTGTATGTATTACTGCTTCATACTGCTTTACTACGAGTCAAAAATCAAAATACCTTGTTTTAATTGACATTTTTTAAGTTTTCACACATTTTCAAATATCTGTTTGCTGTTAAATTTCTCCTTTTATCTGTTCCTGTCCTTTGCCTATATTTTCTATTGGAGTTATTATTTTTCTTACTGATTTCTACACTAAAGACATTACTCTCTTGTCTGCCACATTTTTCGGATATTTTCCTTAACACATCATTTTCTTTTTCAGTTTTTTCCTAGCCTAAGCTATTTTAAGTTTATTTTATAAACCTGTTCTTCCTCTGTGGCTTCCTCCACTGCTCTTATACTTAGGAAGTGTTCTTCCTTATCCTAAATTTGATAAGAATGTATCTTTTTAAAAAATTCTGTTTTGCATTTTCTTATGGTTTTTGGCACAAGATAGAAAGTGAAGATTAATTTCTTCCCAAATATAATGGTTAACGTGCAGGCTCTACCGATGCCTGTAATCTGTATTATCTTTCTTGTAGGGAGCAAGAATTCCTCTTACTGCAGTTGTGTTCCTTCATGTCCAGCCTCAACTCAGATGCCTCCCAGTGTGCCTGTGAACAGCAGACCACACCACTTCTGTGACACAAGTAGGAGCACAAAAGAAATCTCTGGAAGATGACTACCTAACTTCCCAAAACAAAGGCTGGTTTTTCTTGTTTATAGAACGCAGAAGGCTTTCTTCAAGAGTAGAAAGGGAAGAAAGGCCTCTTACACAGCTAGCTTTCCTCTAGTCACAGCAGCAATTCTTCAGCAATCAAGGAGAGACCATCTCCTTTTCCAAACCCACACTCAACCACTGCCCAGGATTCAAGCCTAACTGAGGTCAGGGTGGCTGCTCCCGAGATACCCTCCCTAAGACACACCACCAGCCGCCATCAGTGTGATGCAGCCACAAGGTATCCTTAAGCTTTCTGCTGCCAAATGCATCAACTAAAGAGAAAAACATTACAAACTTAGCATAGCACTAACAGACTAGAAAATATTTAAGTGTTTGCAAGATTAGGACTGCCAGCATGTAGAAACCAGGTGGAGAATAAAATCCACCAGTGTTAAAGCCAGGAATACATATAAACTCAAGGAGCTTGGCAAAACTGTATCTATTGGGAGAAAGTAAACAGTTGAAAAAAGTATATTAAATGTAAGTTTGCTGTAACATAAAAACGATTAAAAGTGAGCTAGAAGAACATAAAAAATGCTTTTACCTTTTAATGCACTGTCATTGGCCCCAAAGAAAATTGTAACTGCTACTGGGATGTCCAAGCTGTTTCCTTTCCTGATTAATCTTGGAAGGATAATTTTGGCCCATCTGGTATTGTAACCTGAGAATCCACGATTCAGAACATCACATTTTCTGAAACGAAAAATTTTAAAAGATGAATTGTGGGCAAGAAGTGTTTATGGTCCCAGTAACCAGCCTTTAGTGAGGGTGTGCTCTCTGGGATTCTGAGCCCGTCACATGTCTCTGAGCCACCCCCAGGTTTCACTTTGATAGGAGTAAGAACACAGTTGAAGCATGCTAATCTTAAGCCTTTCAAAGATATACATAAATACGCCATACTCCTCCATGAGAGGAGTAATTTTATATAAAGGGGCTGTGATGAAGTCTACAGCCTATTTGACTTCAAGCATGGTATAGTGGGGTGCTTTTAAAATGGAGTTCACAAAAGAGAATCTCAGCAAGTATCTCAGGTAAAGTCACTAATATCCTGGAACTTAGTTTAGTTTATATTTAAATAGTCTATAGAATATTTGAGATTTCTGGTTTGATTAAATAGTTTTAGTAAATGTATTGTTTCAACTTAAACCGGTTCATTAGTAGGCTTTTGTTTCCTTCTTAAAATAGTTGGATACACAGTACTGTAGGTGTAATGGAGGAAAAAAAAAAAAAAGCCAGGTTGTCTGGATTTATTCTCAGCTCTATCTGTGACTAGGCATGACCCTGGGCGTGCTGTGAGCCTTCCTCACATGTCAAGTGAGGAGACTTCCAGTGAAGGAACAGGAAGTAGGTTTAAAACCCCTCAGAGAATACCAGTCACATAAGAGGGACTCTTGTTTTCTTAGTCTTGGTAAAATGATATGATTTGGGATTTGCTTCAGAATAATCCAGAATAATCCATAGCAGGAGGGATGGATGGGCTCATTTCACTCTTTGCTTCTGTAGATATTTAAAGTTGTCCATAAAGTTTTCTTAAAATGACTCCTGGGGTTCAATTTACGATTAGTAAATCAATATGGTTCATCTTGGTGTATTCACATTCCTATATGTGCATAACCAAGCAGAGAAGCTGGAGCACTAGTGGAGAACTGCAGGCCACAGCGTTAGGCAGTGGGCTCCAAAGCAGCACAAGGGGACACTTTTTATGACACTACTCAAAGTTCTCAGGTGACATTTATAAACTGGAGAACAATAACCAAAACTCAGCCTTCCCTCAGAGTGAGATTGCTTTTGTCTGTAATGATGATAAAACGGTGACGAGCCACTTTACAGAGTGAAATCACGATACGTTAAAATGAAGCTCTGGGCTGGGTGTGGGGGCAAATGCCTGTAGGTCTCAGCTACTCAGGAGGCTGAGATGATGGTGGCTTCAGCCCCAGAGGTGGAGGCTGCAGTGAGGCCTGATCACACTGCTGCACTCCAGCCTGCGGGAGAGTTTTCGGGCCTCTGAGCCCAAGCTAAGCCATCATAACCCCTGTGACCTGCACGTATATATCCAGGTGGCCTGGAGCGACTGAAAAACCACAAAAGGAATGAAACAGCCAATTCCTGCCTTAACTGATGACATTCCACCATTGTGATTTGTTCCTGCCCCACTCTTATCAATTGACCTTGTGACATTCCTCCCCTGGACAGTGAGTCTCAGGAGCTCCCCACAGAGCACCCTGTGACCCCCTTCCCTGCTAACAATAGATAACCACCTTTAACTGTAATTTTCCACTACCTCCCCAAATCCTACAAAACCGCCCCAGCCCATCTCCCTTTGCTCTTTACAGACTCAGCCCACTTGCACCCAAGTGAATAAACAGCCTTGTTGCTCACACAAAGCCTGTTTGGTGGTCTCTTCACACGGACGCGTGTAACAAGAGACCCCGTCACAAACAAAAACCATCAAAACCCAAAATAAAGTGCGGCAGAATTGTGACAAGGTGAGTCTCAGCCATGGCAGCACTTCAAAAAAAAAAAAAAAAAAGGCAAAGTAGCTTCCTACCAGTGTGGTGTGGCAGTAAAACTGCAAGCTGGACTTGGATCTGTCTGCCGTTGACCAGCAGAGAGGCACTGGCCATTTACTTGATTTGTCTGAGTCTACCCAGCCATCAGAGCTCAACCCTAAAATATCTAATTGGTCAGACTGAGTGAAGACTAAATTTTTTCAGTTCCTTCTCCTATGTATGATTAGGGAAGGCAAGCAAAATTAACAAAGGACAAATGTTCTGTTCAGAACTATCCATCCGTAAGATGGATCCCTAAGACATTTTCCATCTGCAAGTACTCAAGTATCGGAAACCACTCTCACCTGACCAGCTTGTCAGCCAGCGATGCTCCCCATCCACCCTGCTGGAAGGAAAACTGGAGGAAGAAAAGCCCATTATTACTAATGACTGTAACGGGGCATCTCAGCAAGGGCAGCTCTGATTGGCAACTTCTGTTTTCTCGGCACTCCCTTCTTGGCTTTGATTGCTTCACTGTGAGGTCATTTTGGGGATTACAGGTAAGTACACCTGGCAGCACTTTAGCAGAGGGGGATTTTTCTCAATCATAAAGCTAAACAGCCTGTAATCCCACTTTGAGAGGCCGAGGCGGGCGGATCACATGAGGTTTGGAGTTCGAGACCAGCCTGCTCAACATGCGAAACGCCGTCTCTACTAAGAATACAAAAATTAGCCCGGTGTGGTGGCGCACGTCTATAATCCCAGCTACGCGGGAGGCTGAGGCAGGAGAAACGCCTGAATCCGGGAGGCAGAGGTTGCAGTGAGCCGAGATCGCGCTACTGCACTCCGGCCTGGGCGATAGGGAGCGACTCTGTCTCCAAAAAAAAAAAAAAAAAAACCCCGGGGGGGTGGTGGTGGGGGGAAGCTAAACAGAAATCTAAGTTCAGGAAATAAAGTCAAAGGTCAGTGAGGAAATTGAAGGCCATGCCGCCTCACTGCTTTGCTGGTTACCGGGCTGAGGATGAACACTTTTTCATACACATTCCCATGGAATTCGGGAAGCCCTGACTGCCCCATATGCCTAAAACTAATGTTACCAGTTATGGGCGTACACAGATCCTAAGAGGAGGACACACGCAGGAATGGACTTTCTCCTCCCTCCCCGAAGAAAGAACCTGCATTTAGAAGACCGTTCCCTTCACGGGAGGTGAGGGGATCTTGGATGAAGGGATGGTCCTTTTCTACCTAATTCCTGAAGGCATTTTACTTCCAAAGTCAACCCCTAACGGCCCCACCTGTGCCCGCAGGGAGTGCGGCGAGCGGGTTCACGGCGCCTCCACCCGGAGGCGACCGCGGGGCCTCCTGGGACACAGCGCGCGGTCGCCCGGAGCCGTTCACAGGGACCCGAAGGGGAAAGGCCGCTGCCCAGGAGGGCGCTGAGGGGACGACCGCGCAAATCGACCCGGTGGGAGGCGGCGCGGGGCGGCCAGCGCGGCAGTGTTCCCTCGCGTCTGTGCCGGGAGCCCGGGCTCTCGAGGACACCGTCGTGGCCTCCGAGACGCCGCGGGCGCGGAAGGCGCAGCCACCAGGGGACCCGTCGCTCCTCCGGGGTCGCCACCGGCGTGGCCAGGCCTCCGGCCCGGCCGTCTCAGAGGCCGAAAAGGACGGCGAGGAGCCTCGGCAGCGACCCCGCAGGGAGGCCGGGGCGGAAGGCCGAGCGTCGGGGCGGCGGTACCTGGGTGATGGAGTCCCCGAAGAGCAACAAGCGAGGCCAGGGCAGGGCGCTCCCGCAGCCCGCGGCCTCGCACAGCGCCATGGAGCCGCCGGTCGGGGCGGGGCGAAGCCGCCAGCCGGGAGAGGCGCTTGCGCAGTGGCCGCCCGTGGGTTCCAGGGGCAGGGCTCGGCCGGCTCCTAAGCACTTTGGTGAGGCACAAAAGTCGTTGCCTCTCGGAGTCCGGAGTCCGTTTGCAAGAAGCTCGGCCTCCGCGCTTGCTCACTCACAGCAAGGCTGCCCCCAGGGAATCCGAAACCCGCGTCCCGCCGCGTGGTTCCCAGAAGAAAAGCGGTTCGGGGCCGCCCTAAGCGCACCCCGCGCTGCGCGGGTGCAGGTGCGTTCGGCAAAGGGCAGGAGTGTGTCCGCAGGACGAGCGGCGGGAACCACAGCTGACCCTTGGTGGGGCGGAGGGCTGCTCCAGGCCCCCCTGGAAGAGGTCGTGGGGTGCGCGCGCGGCCTCCTGCGCCGGGCGTCACAATGGAGGGTCTGTAACACTCAAGAGGACGCAGTCACTGCGGAAACCCTGGCAGTACCTCGTGGTTCTGCGAATGATAAGGGAAGGCAGCTGCACCTTCAGTGCGCGCGCAGCCGCTTTTCTTTTTCCCGCCGTTGGGTGGATGCGCGGATACAGAACCCCGCGGACACAGAGCACTGAGTTACTTCCAAGGGATTCATCTGTTAAAACGTGGTTGTAACGCAACGTTCTTACCTCAACTGTGCAGTGAAGTTCGGCGGCCGAGCTAAAAAACGGGTGGGAAGGATGCTTTGAAATCACAGGGCTGTAGATGAATAACAGAAGGGCCAGGGGAGCCGGCGCAGAGACCGACCCCGCTCCCTGGGTCGGGGCGATGGGTATAGAGCACGACCGTCTTTAGGTTACTCATCCTAAGCTCGTTTGGATCACCTGGGGGAGCTTTACAACTAAGATCCAACCAAGGGCCCTTGCTCCAGCCCGACTAACTCACCTCCTGTTAGCAGGACTTGGGTACAGGTGCACTTGTAATGCACCCCGCGTGATTCCCACCGGTAGCCCAAATTGAGAGCCCCTGCTAGAGTAAGCAAAGGCGCCTGGACTTCATCTTTATCGCAACGGCTTCATTAAGGCCTTCAAGCAGCTGAGGCTTGAGGCCAAGTCTGTTCCAGGAATCAGCTGTAGGGGAGGAGATGGAGGGGGTTGCAGGAATTCCGAGGGGAGAGAAGACTTGGACTTGAACAGCAGCAGTGGAGATGAAGACAGAGATTCAAGTGCGACTTAGAATCCTTCTTATGAACTCAAATTGGTTACCCCAGGGGAGAGGGTAACCAGCAGCGGTTGCTGTCGGCAGATCTTGATGGTTTCGATGGGAACTGCACATATATGCCTGGAAGAAGAATCCATAAATTCTAAAATAATGGGCAGTTTATTTAGTAGTTCTAGAATAATGGACAAATTAGTTGGCAATTTAGCAATATTCAGGCTGTTGGAATAAAGGCCATTTGACATCAAAAGTAAACAGGCTCCCCCAGAGAAACGAATGCATTTTATTTTAGGTAACAGAAGCACAGTCAAGTATTTTTTAAAAGTTCATATACAGAAACAGTCTCAGTGAACTGGCGTCAGGGCCTCGTACAGTCTCTGTGCAGCCAGCTCCACCATTTCTCGGAGGGATTCATCATCTTCGCTTCCCTCTTCACATTCTACAGTCTGAAAGTGAGGCACAAACAAGACTTTGTTAGCATTAAGTCTATAATCGTTATATGGAAGATAAATGAATACTCTTAGAAAACCATCATCTCATAAAAAATTAGCCAGGTTTGGTGGCGTGTGCCTGTGGTCCCAGATACTCAAGAGGCTGAGGTGGGAGGATCACTGAGCCGGGAGGTTGAGGCTGCAGTGAGCTGTGATTGCACCACTGCACTCCAGCCTGGGCGGCACAGCCAGACCCGGTGTCAAAAAAAAGAACAATCATCTCTGTGGGCAGAGGTCACAGTGGGACTGATTACCATGAAACAGAACGGCTGCCCTACACACTTGTGGGCGTGCAGTGCTTCCTGACAGCACACGATGGTCCTAATTAGTGATGATTTGATGCAGGGGGGAAAGACTGGGGAAAAGTCTAGTAAACTACATTTACATCAAAGCCCACATTTTGATCCAGTAAATGATACTCCAGGGAAGTTCATCTATGCCACACAAATTACTTGGCAAGGAATGGATGTGGCTATCTACTCAACATTTGGTATTGAATTTGACTGAAAGTCACTAACAATCTTCTAGTTACTTTGTTTTTGTTGTTGTTGTTGTTGTTTTGAGACAGAGGCTTGCTCTGTTGCCCAGGCTGGAGTGCAGTGATGTGATCTCAGCTCACTGCAACCTCCGTCTCTCGGGTTAAAGTGATTCCCGGGTTCTCCTGCCTCAGCCTCCCACAGTGCTGGGATTACAGGCACACACCACCACGCCTGGCTAATTTTTGTATTTTTAGTAGAGATGGGGCTTCACCATGTTGTCTACGCTGGTCTCAAACTCTTGACCTCCGATGATCACCCACCTTGGCCTCCCAAAGTGTTAGGATTACAGGGATGAGCCACCATGCCTGGCCTCTAGTTTTTTTTTTTTGGAGATGGAGTCTTGCTCTATCGTCCAGGCTGGAGTGCACTAAAGTGATCTTGGCTCATTGCAACCTCTGCCTCCCTGGTTCAAGCAATTCTCCTGTCTCAGCCTCCTGAGTAGCTGGGACTACAGGCACCTGCTGCCATGCCTGGCTAATTTTTTTGTATTTTTTTAGTAGAGACGGGGTTTAACTGTGTTGCCCGGGCTGCTTTAGGATTCCTGAGCTCAGGCAATCCGCCCGCCTCAGCCTCCCAAAGTGCTAGGATTACAGGTGTGAGTCACCGCACCCGGCATTTTTTTTTTTTTTTTTGAGACAGTCTTGCACTGTTGCCCAGGCTGGAGTGCAGTGATGCGATCTTGGCTCACTGTAAGCTCCGCCTCCTGGGTTCACGCCATTCTCCTGCCTCAGCCTCCCAAGTAGCTGGGATTATAGGCGCCTGCCACCACGCCCGGCTAATTTTTTGTATTTTTAGTAGAGACAGGGTTTCGCTATGTTGGCCAGGCTTGTCTCGAGCTCCTGACCTTGTGATCTACGTGCCTGGGCCTCCCAAAGTACTGGGATTATAGGCGTAAGCCACTGTGCCTGGCCTCTAGTTACTTCTTAAAGCTCAACTACAAAACACTATATGCTGTTTAAAGAAGGTTTTTTTTTTTTTAGATGGAGTCTCACTCTGTCACCCGGGCTGGAGTGCAGTGGCCGGATCTCAGCTCACTGCAAGCTCCTTCCCCCGGGTTTACGCCATTCTCCTGCCTCAGCCTCCGGAGTAGCTGGGACTACAGGCGCCCGCCACCTCGCCCGGCTAGGTTTTTTTTGTATTTTTTAGTAGAGATGGGGTTTCACCGTGTTAGCCAGGATGGTCTCGATCTCCTGACCTTGTGATCCACCCGTCTCGGCCTCCCAAAGTGCTGGGATTACAGGCTTCAGCCACCGCACCCGGCCTAAAGAAGGTTTTTATCATACCATAAACATTTCCCATTAAAAACTAAGGAAAGAGGAAAAGACCACCTATGACCTAATGATAACTACGGTTACCATTTCAGTGTAGTAACACATATATATAATTCTATATATATATATATATAACATATGTATTAAAAACAAAAAAAGGATAATTTCTTATATGTACTATCTTGTAACTTTTTTTTTTTCACTCAACAATGTATAGTGGACAACTCTGCACATGAATAAACCTGCCTCATCTTTTGCTGGTACAAATGTATGGGGCACATGTGCAGTTTTGTTACATGTAGAGAGAGCTCAATGGTCTAGTCAGGGCTTTCTGGGCACCCATCACCTGGACAGCAAACACTGTCCCCATGACCCGCCCCAACACCCTTCTGAGTTTCCATGGTGTATCATTCCACTCTCTATGGCCATTTGTGTACATTTTTTTAGTACACTTCTCAGTGAGAAGATGGGATACCTGACTTTCTTTGCCTGGCTTATTTCACTAAAGATCTCCAATTCCATCCATATTGCTGCAAGGGACATAATTCCATTCTTTTTGATGGCTGAATAGTATTCCACTGTATACATATACCACATTTTCCTTTTCCATTCTTCTGCTTATGGACACTTAGGTTGAGGCCATATATTTGCTATTGTGAATCGTGCTGCAATTAACATATGAATGCAGGTATCTTTTTTTTTTTTTTTGAGACAGAGTCTTGCTCTGTCACCCAGGCTGAAGCGTAATGGTGTGATCTCTCAGCTCATTGCAACCTCTGCCTCCTAGTTTCAAGGGATTCTCCTGCCTCAGCCTCCTAAGTAGCTGGGAATACAGGCAGCTACCATCATGCCTGGCTAATTTTTTTTTTTTTTAAGAGACGGGGTTTCTCCATGTTGGTCAGGCTGGTCTCGAACTCCTAACCTCAGGTGATCCACCCGCCTCAGCCTCCCAAAGTGCTGGGATTACAGGTGTAAGCCACCGCACCTGGCCTCTCAAACCTTATTGTTTGGAAAATCCACTTGGATCTTGCTGGTGCAAACAGAAGAGCAGCTAGAGAGTCAACTAGATGCCAAACTAGAGAAGGTCTGAGGTGAAGTAAGCTGTATGATGCGAAAGGACAGCAATGGAGTGGCATACACGGGAATCTTGTACTATGCAGTGACCCGGAAAAACACGGAAAACTTCAAACATAATAATATAGAAAGAACAACGTGAAAAAAATGTTGGAAACACTGGAAGCAAATGCCAATATGCAAAAGTAGACTGTTGAGTGAGAGCACAGATTATTTATGCCTTCTCTTTACTTCCCAAATGTTATGAAACGTAGGAAAGAGCAGCTACATACCCGTGTCTCCAAGTTAAGGTTGGCAGTTTTCCCGTCCACTGTGACGCTAAGAATAGAGTCGTCCTTGACACTTACACAGTCTTCTCCAAATATGTCCCTTAAAATAAGCAGAAATGCAGGATTAGTGAAAAAGCCCAGCTTTACATATTTGAGGAAAAAAATAAAACTGAAGATAGGTCCTAGTTCTAAAGTAGAACACTGTATTTACTTTTTTTTTTTGAGGTGGAGTCTTGCTCTGTTGCCCAGGCTTGAGTGCAGTGGCTAGAGTCCAGCTCACTGCAACCTCCGCCTCCCAGATGCAAGTGATTCTCCTGCCTCAGCCTCCCGAGTAGCTGGGATTACAGGTGTGCACCACTGCAGTTGGCTAATTTTTGTATCTTTAGTAGAGTCAGGGTTTCACCATGTTGGCCAGGCCGGTCTTGAACTCCTAGCCTCAAGTGATCCACCTGCCTCAGCCTCCCAAAGTGTTGGGATTACAGGCATGAGCCACCATGCCCAGCCTGTATTTATTCTTGAGACAAGCTTCTTATTTGCCTTGATACAGCTTATTAAGTTTATAAAACAGGGAAAATGTACAGCTATTATTCAAGAATGATCTATTTAGCAGGCATCATGCTAGGTGGTTTATATACACTATCTTAACCTAGAATAATTTTGGTAAGGATCCTCTTTTACATGTGAAGAAAACAAGACACAGAAGTTAAGTGATTTGCTTAAAGCCTCAGAACTAGTCAACAGCTGAGCTGGCATTCAAATCCAGGTATCTAGGTTTAAACGGCTCCCAAGCCCACTAGCTGTCCACTCCTACTTTAATTAAACTCGGTACTTACTGAGCATCTTCTATGTGGCAGGTGCTGTGCTAGGAGCTGGGGATACAAAAGGCACTAAGACATTGCCTCTGTCATCGAGAGAAACAGTTTCGATCATTAATTTCAACATCGTCCCCACTGGCACAGAGGTGCTGGGAAACAGCAGTCCACCAGCAGGCTGAGTGCAGGTAAGACAGGCAGGCAGTGACTCTACAACCCACAGACCATGGTCAGCCCAGGACAGTTAAGCACTGACAACACCGTATAGTAAGCTGGGGAAGGGGGCAGTGGGAATCAACTGCTTGCATCTTCAGGCAGTTACTGTTCATCATATGTGTGAATAAAGTTAGCTGGGACCCTAGCCCAAAGGAAAAGATTATATTTTATTTATTTATTTTGACACTGAGTCTTGCTTATTGCCCAGGCTGGAGTATATGTCACGATCTTGGCCCACTGAAACCTCTGCCTCCTGGTTTAAGCAATTCTCCTCCCTCAGCCTCCTGAGTAGTTGGGATTACAAGCACCTGCCAGCACACCTGGCTCATTTTTGTATTTTTAATACTTTAGATGGGGTTTTGCCATGTTGGCCAGGCTGATCTCAAACTCCTGATCTCAAGTGATCCACCCGCCTTGGCCTCCCTAAGTGCTGGGATTGCAGGTGTGGGCCACCGCACCCAGCCAAAAAGATTATATTTTAAATACAGAAATGTATTCAAAAGGATAGGAAAAAAAGGTTTTATTTCCATGTGATCCACTGTTGGCTTGTCTAAAGAAACCAATACATTTACTCCTACCTAATCCTAAGTATTTAAACAACTGGGGAAACAGCTGCATTTTTAAGGGTATGATTGGCTTTGAAGTTTCAGGACATGGGAACCTCCCATTCCTGGGTGGAATGGAAGCTGTCTCATACTCCTGTTCCTCAGAGTTGAATAGTTCTTGTGTATTTGTGAGAGGTGAGGGAGAGGAAGGGGAGGCAGGAGGAGTGGTGTCAGGAGGACAGGGAAGAAGGCCAGAGTGAAGGTCCAGTGGAAGAGCCACAGCCTCCCACAGACTGCCCTCCCCACGCCTCCCGAGGACCAGCTGCAGCAATGGGAACTTCCACTCTGCACCCTGACTGCAGCACGTGGGAGAGCGGGGCCAGTGCAGGGTCACACAGGTTTTCTATTTCTGTAGAGCCCCTGGGAACAGAGCCACCAACAGGACTGTTGTAGTCAAGTCCCTGGTCACCAACACCCACCATCTACAATAGGGCTCTTTTTTTTTTTTTTGAGACGGAGTCTTGCTCTGCCGCCCAGGCTGGAGTGCAGTGGCCGGCTCTCAGCTCACCGCAAGCTCCGCCTCCCGGGTTCACGCCATTCTCCTGTCTCAGCCTCCCGAGTAGCTGGGACTACAGGCGCCCGCCTCGGCACCCGGCTAGTTTTTTGTATTTTTTAGTAGAGACGGGGTTTCACCGTATTAGCCAGGATGGTCTCGATCTCCTGACCTCATGATCCGCCCGTCTCGGCCTCCCAAAGTGCTGGGATTACAGGCTTGAGCCACCGCGCCCGGCCTACAATAGGGCTCTTTAACCTGGGGTCCCAGGATAGCCGGTGGGGAGGGGGTTGTCTAACCCCCTCGAAATCAAAGGTAGAACTGCATATATGTATGTCTCCTGCCCCCCGCCCCACAGCCTTACCTGACTGCCAAAGGGGCCAAGGATCTAAAAACGATTAAGATACTCAGACGTCAACAGTGGCAGAGTTAAGTCCTCTGCAAAATGAGTTGAGAGAACCAGAGGCTCCAGGGGTAGGAACCAGTAAAATCTGTGGCATTTTCAACAGCCATGGAAATCACTGTGCCTGCACTGTTAGCTGTTTTTGTATGAGAGGAATGTTCTTTAAAATCAAAGTGACAACACAGAGAATACTGTTTTGAAGATGTATGACAGCTTCTATAAGCCAAGTCATCATGTAAAGCCTATCTTTTTTCTTTTTTTAAAGCCACTAAACTGCTGCTTTAGTGGGCCGGGTGCGGTGGCTCATGCCTATAATCCCAGCACTTTGGGAGACAGAGGCAGGTGGATCACAAGGCCAGGAGTCTGTGACCAGCCTGGCCAATATGGTGAAACCCTGTCTCTACTAAAAATACAAAAATTAGCTGGGTGCGGTGTCACATGCCTGTAGTCCCAGCTGCTGGGAGGTTGAAGCAGGAAAATCGCTTGAACCTGGGAGGTGGAGGGTGCAGTAAGCCGAGATTGCGCCATTGCACTCTAGCCTGGGCAACAGAGTGAAATGAAAGTTTATGTCTACAAAAAAAAAAAAAAAAAAGGTTAGTGTAGAATTTTGGGGAAAGCAAGGAAGGGACAGAAATCATAAAAGCCTTCTAAACTAGGAGGACACCTTACTTTGTTAAAATGTCTAATGGGGTGAGGGCTCACGTCTGTAATTCCAGCATTTTGGGAAGCCAAGACAGGAGGATCCCTTGAGCCCAGGAATTTGAGACCAGCCTGGGCAACATAGGGAGACCCTGTCTCACCAAAAAAATAAAATTAAGCGGGCATGGTGGTGCCAGCCTGTGATCCCAGCTACTCGGGAGGCTGAGGCAGGTTGCCTGAGCCTGGGAATTGAGGCTGCAGTGAGCCGAGATCACGCAGCTGTATTTCAGTCTGGGCAATGGAGCAAGACTCTATCTCCCAAAAATAAAAATAACATAAAATAAAATAAAGAGAAATACTTAGTTTAAAGGTAATTCATCGCTTACAGACTATCTAAGAAGAGTCTAGAAGAACACCATTTTACAAAGAATTCACATTTTAACAATACATAAAATAATTCTTGAAGACACAGTAACATTCAGCTAAGATTTCTGTACTTGTCCTTGATAAGAATGTTTCAACCCTTGCTGACTGTGCCAGCATCCTGAAACACTGTATTACATGAAACACCAATGGCTGACCTAGCAGGCCACAGGTGAGTGCGGAGCTGGCAGGGAGCGGTTCCAACCCCTCTCCTTCCTGACAGAGAAGCAGGCCTCAGAGCAGTGCAGTGGCCTGGTCAGAGCCACACCCCAGTCCTTGTAGGAGCCAGAGCTGAATCCAGGCCTCCTTCCAGCCCACTGTCACTACCTTGTTGAGAATAATGGGTGAAAAACTTACTGAAGCATGATCTCCAACCTCTTGCTATAAACGTGCATTTCTAATTTTTTAGAAACCTTCTGTACTGCACCTGGAAAAAAAAAAAGCGACAGTTCAATTTCTAAATTCCTATTCAGAATAATTTCCAAATCAATAATCAGAATCTGGTTACTGATAAGTTAAAGTGATTAACTATGGAATCTTTAAAGTGACAAGCATGGATTTGTATTATTTGCCTGCTAAAGGAAATGGATACTTTCATCATTTAATTTCATGTTCTTTTATTTGTATTTAAAAAAAATTTTCAATTACATCTTTCACCCTTTCTCCAATATTTCATGTTCTTACTAAAGAACCACAAAATGGCACTTCATATTATTTTTAGTTTTATTTCCCACATTTCTCAAACTTTAAATTTATGACCACGGGCAATTAAAATAACTCCAGGAATTCTAGGGGCATATTCAAGCTCAGAGATCCATGAAGTCTTTTATCTAAAATGTGGTATAAATTTAGCATTCTATTAGATATAATTATTTTAATAAAAATTAATATTTAAAATGACTTGCCCATTAAATTACTCAGCTTTCCTTCCAAAACAAAGAAACCTGACAGCTTGGGAAGATGAGCCCCCCTTAATATGGAGTTTCAGACATGCTCTGACCCCTCATTCCACAGCTCAGCGCGTCACCAGTAGCAAAAGAGCGCAGAGCTCACGGTCTGGCGCTTCCCCAGAAAGTTAAACAGTGAGCATTTGACCCAGTAATTCTACTCCTCGGTATAGATCCAAGAGAAATGAAAGCATGTATCTACGGAAAAACTGACATCCAAATCCCCATGGCGGCACTATTCATAAAAGCCATAAAACAGAAACAACCAAGGTATCCCTCAACGGATGAATGGAGAAACACAATGTGTTGTGTCCACACGATGGGAAATTATTTGACTATAAAAAGGAATGACGTACCAATTTATGTGAACACGGATGAACCGTGAACACAGCATAGTGAAGGAAGCCAGTCATCAAAGGCTATATACTGTATGATTCCATTTATCTGAAACGCTGAGAACAGGCAAATCCAGGGAGGTGGGAAGTAGATCAGTGGTTGCTTTGAGTTGGGGAGAATACAGAGATTGCGGCATCACAAGTAAGGGATATGGGGTTCCTTTTTGGAGGTGTTTGTTTGTTTATTTATTTATTTAGAGACAGAGTCTTGCTCTGTTGCCCAGGTTGGACTGTAGTGGTGTGATCACAACTCACTGCAGTCTTAACCTCTGGGCTCCGGTGATCCTCTCACCTCAGCCTCCCAGGTAGCGGGGACTACATGCATGCACCACCATGCCCGGCTAATTGTGTGTGTGTGTGTGTGTGTGTGTGTGTGTGTGCAGAGACGGGGTTTTACCATGCTGCCCAAGCTGGTCTCAAACTCCTGGGTTCAAGCAATCTGCTCCCCTGGGCCTCCCAAAGTGCTGGGATTACAGGTGTGAGTCACCATGTCTGGCCTGGTGTGAGGTAAATGTTTTAAAGTTGATTGTGGTGATGGTTGTACAACCTTTAATATGCTAAAAAAATCACTGAATTCTACACTTTATATGGATGAATTGTATGTGAATTATGTATCAATAATGTTGTTACAAAAAAAGAGTAGTGCAGAATTTTAAAATCCTTCAGACAAAACACACATACACCCTATATATATGGATATTTTTACCATTTAATTTCATGTTCATATATATATATATATAAAATGAACAAAAAAGACTTCATTTTACAAAAAGGCTATCAGAATATAATGAAGAGAAGGCAACCTTGGTGGCATTTGATCTGTATTGAACAGACTAAGATAGGAAGCGAAGACCAGCTGAGCTCTTAGAAGGATGGGGGCCTTACAGCTGAAAGCTGGGCTGGTCCAAATATGAAAATCCGAAGTTTAGATAGGAAGAAGTCAGTTTGATAAATAATAAATATACATAATCAACTTCCTCTTTTATATATTTTTTATATATATACGTGTATGTGTGTGTGCGCGTGTGTGTGTATGAAATGGGGGAAAATACCAGAAATAATCTTATGGACTCACCTATCAACAGGAAAATGTAATATAAGACTGCAATTTCTTTCTTCTTTTTTTTCCTTAGAAAGAGTGTCTTGCTCTGTTGCCCAGGCTGGAGTGCGGTGGTGCTATCAGAGCTCACTGTAACCTTGAACTCCTGGGCTCAAGTGATCCTCTCATCTCAGCCTCTCAAGTAGCTAGGCTACTTGTGTGCTACCGTGCCTGGCTAAGACTCTGTCATTTCAAAGAGACTTCAAAAATTATGATTTCTTCAATGCACTTTCAATTTCTCAGCCCAAGTAATTACTTCCTCATGTAACACTATGACTTTTTAAAATAGTATATCATCTAAGTGTAGCTTTATTAACTCAATTCTGCACTCCCACATACCTATTTCAATCTACTCTATGGAAAAGACCCAAAATTGTCATTTCTCCTAAACTATTCTATAATTCAAACCATAGTTCATCTAATTCTTTTTAATCCATGAATTTCAACTGTATATACAACTAACTACTCGCCTGTAATCTCAGCACTTTGGGAGGCTGAGAAGGGAGGACTGCTTGAGCCCAGGAGTTTGAGACCAGCCTTGGCAACATAGCGAGACCCCATCTCCATTAAAAAAAAAAAAAAGCCCAGGTGCAGAAGCTCACACCTGTAATCCTAGCACTCTGGGAGGCCAAGGCGGGTAGAGCACTTGAGCTCAGGCATTTGAGACTAGCCTAGGCCACATGGCGAAACCTTGTCTCTACAAAAAATACAAAAATTAGCCAGGTATGCTGGTGCACATCTGTAGTTCCAGCTACTTGGGGGGCTGAGGTGGGAGGACCACTTGAGCCCAGGAGGTCAAGGCTGCAGTGAGCTGAGATCGCACCACTGTACTCTAGCCTGCATCAGAGTGAGACCCTGTCTCGAAAAATAAAGTAAAATAAAAATATAAAAAAACCACAAAGACAAAAAACTAACCAGGTGCTAGCCAAGAAAGCTATGTAATAGAACTTTTATACTTTAATTATTAGTTTTATTATTAATTACTAAAATAAGCACTTAATTGACATGTAAAAAGTCTCACAAAATATATTAAAAAATAAATATCTAAGGTATGAAACTATTGAAACTTTCCAAAGTTTATGTGTGTGTGTATATATGTATGTGTATATATATTTGCAAATTCCTGCATTAATATTTAGACAAACTTGTCAGACACATGAGATCATATTAAACACAGAACTATACAATCAGACACGTATGCCTGTCCTTAATAGGTCAGTGTGTCAAAACAGGACACACACATGCTGAAAACAGGTGCCCTGTAAAACAGAAGAATGTTATGGAATATAAAAACAAAATAATGTATTTTGAAAATATGTAAGATTTCCCCTTTGGTTAAGAATGGGGACACATAAATTGAGGTTGGTGGTGAGACACATACACTCACACACACACACACACACACACACCCCCGCAGACACAAATACAAGTTGTTTCCAGAATATGGACTGAAGTGTCAGGAGGCTAAGATATGAAAAGGGAGAAAAATGCCATCAAGGAAGAATGGGATTGTTTCACAGAGGTGCCCTGAGAAGAGGGCAACTGTTTCTGTAAATGGCCAGATGGCCTTCTAGGCTTTACAGACCAGAGGGTCGCTGTCGCAATGACTCAATTCTGCTGCTGTAGCAGGAAAGAGGCATCAGAGGAGATGAACCAGTGCGCACGGCTATGCTTTGGTAATACCGTACTTACCAAAGCAGGCGGGCTAGGTGTGGCTTGTGGCCCACAGTCGCTGACTCTGCTCTCAGTGTGAAAATCCCAGGTTTGGATAGGAAGAAGTCAGTTTGATAAATAATACATATACAGAATCAACTTCCTCCTGAGCAGCGTTGTCATGTGTACCAGTTCTTGCAATACTTGTCACCTTTGAAAGGAGCAAGTGCTTCTTATTAAAACTTAGCCCTGCGAGTGACAACTCGCCATGCTAATGTATCACATACATACCCCGGATCGTTATGTTCAAGTTCATCCTGTCTGTTCTCTTTCTGTCACCACTTACAGCTAATCCAACAGGAAATACTGCTGGCTTATGAAAACAACTCCAGAATCCAGCCACTTTGCCACATCCCCACGACTTCCACCCTAATCTGGGCCACTGTGTGCCACCTGGAGGACTGAAGCAGATCCCAGCTGGAGCCTCTACTTTCTTGCTTGCTCTCTTGACAGTCTACTTTCAGCAAGCACCACAGTAATTCTTTAAAAACTGTCAGATCCTAGGCCGGGCGCGGTGGCTCAAGCCTGTAATCCCAGCACTTTGGGAGGCCGAGACGGGCGGATCACAAGCTCAGGAGATCGAGACCATCCTGGCTAACATGGTGAAACCCCGTCTCTACTAAAAAATACAAAAAACTAGCCGGGTGAGTAGTCCCAGCTACTCAGGAGGCTGAGGCACGAGAGTGGCGTAAACCCGGGAGGCAGAGCTTGCAGTGAGCCGAGATTCGGCCACTGCACTCCAGCCTGGGCGACAGAGAGAGACTCTGTCTCAAAAACAAAACAAAACAAAACAAAAAAACTGTCAGATCCTGTCTCAGCCCCACTCAAAGCTCTGCAGCATTGCCTCATTTTACTCACACTGAAAGTCTGAGGTCCTTACAACAGCCAACAAGACTCTATGGGATCTGCCCAACTCCAAATCCTATCAGGAAGCCCTGGGACACACCAGAATGTCAGATCCTTGGAGGGGGCAGATCTGTTTGCTTTGTTCACTGATGTTTCGCAAGCATTTCAAGGCATGCCTGTAATCCCAGCACTTTGGGTGCTCGGTAAGTATCTGTCGAATGTTAATGAAAATATGCAGTCAAATGTTAATGAAAATATGCAAGCACTTCATCATCCGAGAGGAATATAAAACCTCATTCTCCATAAACTACAAAATGGGGAAGAACTAGGAAACACAAGACACCCAACCAGCTCAACAAACGCTCAATACACGGAACACATGGAAACAGCCCAGTTCTGACCTGTCTGCAATGAATCTCTGCTGCAATGGCCAGAGGCTAACCAAAGGAATGAATGTTTTTATTATTAGCGTAAGAGGGATCACTAATAAAATAGTGATAATTATTTTAAATTAAATTACTGCTGATCAGAGTGAAGGTATATTTCATTTTGGACTGGAGCATTAAGAGAAATAATCAAGATAAAGGCAAACCAACCTATGACAGGCCATGCATTCCCTCCTGTATGAGACACACATGAGCTCTGTGGAGATGATCTGTCACACCACAGCACCTCTTGCTCTTCAGCGCCACCGCTAGGCAGAGCCCTCATCAGAACAGCCGATGCCATCCTGACAACATCTCTGTGATCCCTCCTCTGCCAAATGGAAAACAGGCTGGCAGAGCTCAGACCCTAAACATCACCAAAGACCCTGTAGTCACACAACATCCTAACTGGCCTAAAAAAATGCCATTTTTGCAAAGAAACTTCATTTTTCAGAAAAGTATATCAATTTCTAATTAGTTGACTATTACAAAAAAGACTTCATTTTACAAAAGGGCATCAGAATATAGTGAAGAGAAAGCAACCTTGGTGGCATTTTACTTGAACTGAATAGACTAAGACAGGAAGTGAAGGCCAGCTGTGCTCTTAGAGGATGGAGGCCTTAGAGCTGAAAGCTGCGTGGCTCAAAGCCCCTGGGCGTGATTCTGCTCTCTGCACCTAACCCTCTTCCCCACGTCACTTTCCTAACTTCTGCACCACTCCTTACTCATGATCTTTTAAAAAGATCCTCCTAGGCCTGGTGTGGTGGCTCAAGCCTGTAATCCCACCACCTTGGGAAGCCAAGGCAGGCAGATCACAAGGTCAGGAGTTTGAGAACAGCCTGACCAACATGGTGAAACCCTGTCTCTACTAAAAATACAAAAATTAGCCAGGTGTGGTGGCGGACGCCTCTAATCCCAGCTACTCAGGAGACTGAGGCGGGAGAATCGCATGAACCCAGGAGGTGGAGGTTGCAGTGAGCCGAGATCGCGCCACTGTACTCCAGCCGGGGTGACAGAGCAGAGACTCCATCTCAAAATAAATAAAAATAAAATAAAAAAATAAAAAGATCCTCCTTCAGCCGGGTACAGTGGCTCACGCCTGTAATCCCATCACTTTGGGAGGCTGAGGCGGACAGATCACCTGAGGTTGGGAGTTTGAGATCAGCCTGACCAACATGGAGAAACCCCGTCTCTACTAAAAACACAAAAAATTAGCTGGGCATGGTGGCGCACGCCTGTAATTCCAGCTACCCAGGATGTGGAGGTTGCAGTGAACTGAGATTGGGCCACTGCACTCCAGACTGGGCAACAAGAGCGAAACTCTGTCTCAAACAAAAAAAAATTAAATAAATAAAAAAAAAAGATCCTCCTTCCCACCCTGCACACTTTTATTTTTACCATGTAAGATAAGTAAGAGAAAAACAATTTTTTTTTTTTTTGAGACGAAGTATCACTCTGTCACCCAGGCTGGAGTGCAGTGGCGTGATCTCTGCTCACCCTCCGCCTCCCAGGTTCAAGCAATTCTCGTGCCTATGCCTCCTAAGTAGCTGGGATTACAGGCGCCTGCCACCACCCCCGGCTAATTTTTTTTGTATATTTAGAAAAGATGGGGTTTCACCATGTTGGCCAGGCTGCTCTCAGACTCCTGACCTTAAGGGATCCACCCGCCTCAGTCTCCCAAAGTGCTAGGATTACAACGTGTGAGCCACCGTGCCCAACTGTAAGAGAAAACTGACAACTGCATTTTTTCCATCAACATTTTGTACCCCAGGATTAAGACTGTGACCCTAAGCATCATGTAAGAATCAAGGGTGCGGCATTCTTCTGTGGCTTATATAAACGCACAGCTGTCTCTTGTGTTACAGGCACATGGGAGGAGCCATTTCCCATGAGTTAATTCAACTAAAACAAGTTATCAAATGATGTCCAAATGATCATTTTTACAATTACTGAAAACAAATTCAAATATCAGTGACTCAAATGAATAACAGATTTAGATTGTCTAAGTATTTATTTGTTTATATTATAGATGCAGCGTAAGAAATGAATTATAAAGTAGTCTGCTAAACTTTTTTCTCATGAAATCAAAGAACTAACTAACTGTATTTTCAAAGAACAATAATATTCTCTCAGAGCCCAGGATCTAATGGCATGTGAAGGGTAAAGGCTGAGGCTTCCCAGGATACTTTCCGTACGGTCACTTCCCCCAGCACAGCACATAGGACTACTCCATATGCCAGAGACTCACAGCTTAAAACATGTAAAGAGGTGGGTACAGCGGCTCATGCCTGTAGTCTCAGCCACTCAGGAGGCTGAGGTGAGAGGATCATTTGAGCCCAGGCGTTTGAGGGCAGCCTGGGCAACAAAGTAAGACTTTGTCTCAAAGAAAGAAAGAAAAAAAAAAAGACATATTATGTTGCCTTAAGCATAAAATAGAATCAAACAACACAAAAATATCTTTACTGTTTTCTCTGGTTGAAAATTGTCCCAGAGGGAGATTCAATTCTATTCAACAAATTTTATTAAATATGAAGATAGTAGCATATCTTTCTAATCTAACTGGCTCAATTCATCAATATTTTGGAATTTCGGATTCAATTATTTTTAAGAGGACTGCTTCTAAAAGGATTTTATCTTAGTCTTAACTGCAGCCAGGTTTTGCAGTATGAGTGAAGAGCCAGGACAAAATAAACAAAATACTAACAATACACATTGCTGTGTATATTTTATATCTTAAAGATCACACAGAAATGATCAAGTTTGTTAGGAGTCTATTTACTGCTTTTTAGTTCACAGAAACATAAGAAAAATGAAACAATTAAAGGATAAAAATGAGTGGCCGGTGCGGTGGCTCACACTTGTAATCTCAGCACTTTGGGAGGCTGAGGCAGGTGGATCACGAGGTCAGGAGTTCAAGTCCAGCCTGGCCAACACACTGAAACCCCATTTCTACTAAAAATACAAAAATTAGCTGGGCGTGGTGGTGGGCACCTATAATCCCAGCTACTTGGGAGGCTGAGGAAGGAGAATCGCTTGAACCTGGGAGGAGGAGGTTGCAGTGAGTCGAGATCATGCCACTGCACTCCAGCCTGGGCAACAGAGCTAGACTCTGTCTCCAAAAAAAAAAAAAAAAAGGATAAAAATAAATGAACTCTTACCTTTTCTTATTTTGGGATTTGACTGAACTTCCAATATCACAGTTGTTACTGTATCTGCATACATATCATTAGAAGGGTTTGCCAGCCACTGGAAAGCAAAAGGCAGAATTAGGAAGTTACCTACCTATAGTGACCAACCACAAAAGCTACGACTACAACCCACCAAACCATGGACTCTACGTATGGAACTACTGCTTCCAGTATTTTCACTGAAATTCACTGACTCACTGTTTACTGAAATTAATACTACCATACTCCTCTCATATTCTATGAAGAACAAAACTGTACTGAGCACCTTCCTTTTGACATAATGTGTTACAGGCATTATCATTTAATTTTCATAACAAATAGCATGATTAATTTCATTTTATAAAAGAGAAAACTGACTCAAAAGTAACTTGTACAGGATAATTACTGGTACTGGGACTGCTCAAATTCCTAATGCTTATATTTAGTATAGTATATGACTACAGACAGAATGTGAAGAGGGTAATTTTTCTTTTTTTTTTTGAGATGGAATTTTGCTCCTGTTGCCCGCTGGAGTGCAGTGGCGTGATCTTGGCTCACTGCAACCTCCGCCTCCTGGGTTCAAGCGATTCTCCTGCCTCAGCCTCCCAAGTAGCTGGGATTACAGGCATGCACCACCACGCCCAGCTAATTTTATATTTTTAGTAGAGATGGGGTTTCTCCACGTTGGTCAGGCTGGTCTCGAACTCCCGAAATCAGGTGATCCGCCCACCTCGGCCTCCCAAAGTGCTGGGATTATAGGTGGGAGCCACAGCGCCTGGCCAAGGGCGTAATATTTTAAAATATTTACTTTTGCTTCTCACACTGAGCCTCAGATCCCCTGGCTTTTGTTCCTAGGGTAAACAATCTCTGACATGTTTACCCTAGGAACAAAAATATATTATCTACTATGCATGTATAAATGAATGAATGAATTATAGAGGCAGGGTCTTGCTGTGTTACCCAGGCTGGTCTTGAACTCCTGGGTTCCAGTGATCTGCCCACCTTGGCCTCCCAAGGTGCTAGGATTATAGGTGTGAGCCATCATACGCAGACTCTAATAATATTTAGTAGAATGAGCTAAATTAATGTCTCTAATAACTTTCTCCCTTTTTCTGATATTAATATTTTACATATTGTTGTATGTAACTTCATGTTTATAGATAACTACTCCTTTTCACACTTTCTTTTTTTTTCTTTTGAGACAGGGTCTCACTCTGTCACCCAGGTTGGAGTGCAGTAGCGTGATCTTGGCTCACTACAACCTTTGCTTCCCAGATGCAAGTGATTCTCCTGCCTCAGTCTCCCAAGTAGCTGGGACTTTTGGTGCCCACCACCACTTCTGGGTAATTTTTGTACTTTTAGTAGAGACGGGGTTTCACCATGTTGGCCAGGGTGGTCTCGAGCTCCTGACCTCAGGTGATTCGCCCGCCTTGGCTCCCAAAGTGCTGGGATTATAGCTGTGAGCCACTGGGCCTGGCCTGATACTTTCTTTAGTTGCTTTTAGCCTTATGAATCAAATTTAGACTTAAATCACAGGATTGTATTGGGACCAAAGCTGACAAATCTTTTTTGTTTTAAAAATAGAATGTATGTGAGGTGGGTGGATCACTTGAGGTCAGGAGTTCAAGACCATCCTGGCCAACATGGTGAAACTCCATCTCTAACTGAAAATACAAAAATTAGCTGGGCATGGTGGCATGCACCTGTAGTCCCAGCTAGTTGGGAGGCTGAGGCAGGAGAATCGTTTGAACCTGGGAGGTGGATGTTGCAGTGAGCTGAGATCACACCATGGCACTCCAGCCTGGGCGACAGAGCAAGACTCTGTCTCAAAAAAAGAAAAAACAATTAGAATGTATGAATGAAATAGTTGACCATCTACCTTGGTAATTTATATACAATTCTATCTTGGGGCATAGCAGTAGACAAGGTGCCTCCCTGGACGATTCAACGGTAGGACTCACTTTGAAAATCCTTCTTTAAACGTAACAGGTGCCAATCTATCAAAATCAACCATGCAACTCCTTTGGTATCTGTCTTCCAAACTCCACAAGCTGGAGTTTAAAATTCTAACAGGAACCACATCACTGAATTTAATCATTTCTGTCCTTTCCAGATTTGGGCCACTTTATTGTTGTTCATTTGAATCTTCAAAATTCTGCTCTTTTAATGAGTGGCACCTAAGTTTGTTATCATTTAACATGATTAAATTTTTTCCTTAAGAATTACAAAACCTTTTGATATAACTAAAGACATCCTGGAATACCATAAAATCAGGTAAGACTTATATGAAAGGACCATACTTACTACACATACTAAACACAAACCCTTAATTTATTATTAGGTTTTTTTGTGACTACATAGAAAATGCTCATCTACTTAATAATACTTAATGCTGGTCCTTAAAACATATATATATATATGTTTTATATACAGCAGGTTTTATAAGAGAGAGAGAGAGATATATATATACACTTTCCAACAATATTCTTTTTCTAATTGGGAAGAAACTAATATTCTCTACAATTGTTCATGAACTCTTTTTAAAACTTTTTTCTCTCATTGTTTAGGTAAATGATCTTTTCTTACTTCTAATACCACCATGCCTGGTTCTTGTATTACAGTAATATTTTTGAACACTTTCAGAGCAGGTTTTTCTTGAATTTCTAATTCTTCCACATCACCTGAAAGAAAGACATAACTATAAGATGTATATACTTTTCTGATCATCTTCCAGAGACCATTCATTTGTTTATAGAGACAGTTAAAGCAGCTACACAATGAAAAAGTAAGTAACTCATTTGTATAGTCAATTTTTAAACAGCAAAGTACAGCAACAGAAAGGTCTGAACATGTATTGCAAACATTCATCTATCTAGGTAGCATTTACCTCGGACAGCAAACATTTCATCAGTAGCAAACTTAAGTGGTGTTCAAACATCTATGTTTTGTATACAAGAGATTTAGCCTTCTACTAGCATCTTTTAACGTATGACATAAAATTAGTCAATTGTTGCCAACTAGTTTCGTCTACCTTCTGTCTTCATAAGCTGCAACATTCTACAGCGAAATTCTATTGTTGAAGAGACTTTTCTGGTCTTTCTAGCATCCTCTTACTCAAGGACAGTTCAGACATATTTTATTAACCTTCTATGTTATGGCAGATTATCCTAGTGCAAGGTTCCGAGGTTTTAAAAAAAGGTTCTTTCTACTGGTTTATTTTATGGTAGTACTTCATGAGTCATGAAGAGCGTGACTGATGGAAAATATATTTTGTAATATGAAGTATTCTTGCTTTATCAGAAAGTCCACACCTTTTAATTTAGTCACTGCCCCTCATGATGTTAATACACAAAATCTCGAACTCGAATGGTCTAATATGAAAACAGACTAGGTTTATTTTCTCACTGGCCTTTGGCCAGTGGTCATGAACTCTTACAAAACCTGCTGTATAGACTGGTATCGATAGAGCCAGAAAAATTATTTTCACTGATCAAAGAAAAGAAACAGATAAAATTTTAGGTATGGTCAAGTAAAACAGATTTCAAACACAAGGAACAAAGACTACTACATTTTAAGTGGGTCAAAGATAGGTATTACGGAATTAAAAAAAAATTTGAGTATATTTTCTTTTTTAATTTTTTTTTAAGTTTTTCTAATTTTTTTTCCACAGGACCATCAGGCAAGAATATGAGTGTATTTTCTAAAATTTCACATAAAGGCAATAATAATATGATCATATATATTAATAAAACTTACACAATTCTGACACAATTATCAAAATTAAGTAACATTCTTTTCTAGGTAGAAAATTATCTTTAAAAAGACAAAAAACAATGAAATGAATTTCGATACACACACACCTGTCAATTTCTGCAGCTGGTAATAGAGCAAATTAAAGGGACCAGTATATGGAATGGCTTGGGTCTGCTTCACAGTGCTCATGGCCAAGTCAGTATAATCTGAAAAGAAAATTAGAATAGACTTGAAGAAACAATACCAGTCCTACAAAACACATACCAGGAGCAAAGAAAGAAGAAATAAAAGCAAAGTAAATGTAAACATGGTTTTCAGAAAGCTAACAAGAGGCTCCTTAATTTGGTACCACCTTACATTTCCCCACCGATCTCCCTATGTCCCCACCTCTCTCCTTCAGCTAACTTCTGCTCCAGCAGTAAGAAAGCACCTCATGGCCAGGCGCGGTGCCTCATGCCTGTAATCCCAGCACTTTGGGAGGCCAAGGCAGGTGGATCACGAGGTCAGGAGTTCAAGACCAGCCTGGCCAAGACGGTGAAACCCATCTCTACTAAAAGTACAAAAATCAGCTGGGCATGGTGGCAGGTGCCTGTAATCCCAGCTACTCAGGAGGCTGAGGCAGAGAACTGCTTGAACCCGGGAGGCAGAGGTAGAAGTGAGCCGAGATCGTGCCACTGCACTCTAGCCTAGGCAACAGAGCAAGACTCTGTCTCAAAAAAAAAAAAAAAAAAAAAAAAGAAAAAAAAAAAAA
>NW_016803808.1:1535464-1552107 GCF_001698545.2 Rhinopithecus bieti | reverse complement strand
GACGGTGTCTCACTCTGTCGCCCAGGCTGGAATGCAGTGGTACAATCTCAGCTCACTGCAACCTCTGCCTCCCAGGTTCAAGTGATTCTCCCACCTCAGCTTCCCAAGTAGCTGGGATTATAGGCACCCACCACTATGCCCGGCTAATTTTTGTATTTTTAGTAAAGACGGGGCTTTGCTGCATTGGCCAGGCTGGTCTCGAACTCCTGACCTCAGGTAATCCACCCGCCTCAGCCTCCCAACGTGTTGGAATTACAGGTGTGAGCCACCACACTCAGCCCCACTATTCATTTTTAAAGTCTCATGTATGGCTGCGCGGAGTGGCTCACGCCTGGAATCCCAGCACTTTGGGAGGCCGAGGCAGGCAGATCAAGAGGTCAAGAGACTGAGACCATCCTGGCCAACATGTTGAAACTCCGTCTCTACTAAAAATACACAAAACTAGCTGAGCTGACCCTGGTGGCGGGTGCCTGTAGTCCCAGCTACTCTGGAGGCTGAGGCAGGAGAATGGCATGAACCTAGGAGGCAGAAGTTGCAGTAAGCTGAGATTGCACCACTGCACTCCAGCCTGGCGACAGAGTGACACTCCATCTCAAAAAAAAAAAAAAAAAGTTTCATTTATTTATTTTTCTGAGACAGAGTGTTACTCTGTCACCCAGGCTGGAATGCAGTGGTGCAATCATCGCTCACCATGTGTACCACCATACCTGGCTTTTTTTTTTTTTTTTTTTTCTGAGATGGAATCTCGCTCTGTTGCCCAGGCTGGAGTGCAGTGGCCGGATCTCAGCTCACTGCAAGCTCCGCCTCCCGGGTTTACGCCATTCTCCTGCCTCAGCCTCCCAAGTAGCTGGGACTACAGGCACCCGCCACCTCGCCCGGGTAGTCTTTTGTAGTTTTTTGGTAGAGACGGGGTTTCACTGTGTTAGCCAGGATGGTCTCGATCTCCTGAGCTCGTGATCTGCCCGTCTCAGCCTCCCAAAGTGCTAGGATTAGAGGCTTGAGCCACCACGCCCGGCCACCTTTTTTTTTGTATTTTTTGTAGAGATGGGGTTTCACCATGTTGCCCATGCTGATCTTGAATTCCTGAGCTTAAGGGATCTGCCTGCTACAGCCTCCCAAAGAGTGGGGATTACTGTGTGAGCCACCACGCCTGACTGAAACCCAGTATTCTTAAATACAACATCTCTCAACTGCACATAAATGAGCTCAAGGGAATAAACGCAGTGTGTTCCATACTTGTTTACCTTTAAGCAAGTAAGGGCAAACAGCAACCAGGCAGTGCTATACTTGTTCTCACAACTATAAACACAGAGGGTTGTATTTCATAGGATTTCTTAGGGTTATTTTCTCCTTAATTGTCGGTAGCTTTCAGAAAAGAACCTTTGCTCCTAGGAGACTAATTTTAATACAGTGATGTTGTACTTGAGAGAGAAAAACAACTAAAGGTAATGATTTTAAACCATTAAAATCATGGGTGAGAAACAGAACACTTCAATAAGAAACCCAGCTTTTCCAGAACTCAGTTCATCTTCTAAACTGTCTGACTGCAAAACTTTATTTTTTCTTCCCACAAATCCACCAGCAGTGGAGGATGGGAAATAGAGTTCTAGATTCTCAAATGAGTATATTTTCTACAGGTATAAGAAAATACTATTAAATTGGCCCCTGAGAAGTTTTGAACAGTAAGACTCAGGAGTAACCGCAAACATTTACAACAAAAACCTCATACCCTAAGTTTTGCTTTTTTTCCTTCAATTCACCTTCAAAAAAGAAAAAAAATTTCTTTTTTTCCTCCAATTCACCTTCAAGAAAGGATATTCATTAATTAGCATCTGCAGGTTTGGCTCATTATGTATTAAAAGTGTGTTGTAAAGTTGCTATTAACTTTTTTTTTTTTTTCAAGATGGAGTCTTGCTCTGTTGCCCAGGCTGGAGTGCAGTGGCATGATCTCGGCTCACTGCAACCTCCGGCTCCCGGGTTCCAGCGATTCTCCTGCCTCAGCCTCCTGAGTGGCTGGGACTACAGTTGCGCACAACCACAACTGGCTAATTTTCGTATCCTTAGTAGAGACAGGGTTTTCTCCATGTTGGCCAGGCTGGTCTTGAACTCCTGACCTCAGATGATTTGTCTGCTTCAGCCTCCCAAAGTGCTGGGATTATGGACGTAAGCCACAGCTCCTGGCCCATATGTTGATATTTAAGCCTTCAATTAAATCATTAAAAATTTAAGCCTGAGACTGGGCATGGTGGGTCATGCCTGTAATCCCAGCACTTTGGGAGGCCAAGATGGGTGGATCATTTGAGGTCAGGAGTTTGAGACCAGCCTGGACAATGTGGTGAAACACTGTCTCTACTAAAAATACAAAAAAAAATTAGCCGAGTGTGGTGGTGGGCGCCTGTGATCCCAGCTAATCAGGAGGCTGAGGTAGGAGGATTGCATGAGCCTGGGAGGTGGAGGTCGCAGTGAGCCGAGATCGCGCCATTGCACTCTAGTCTGGGCAACAGAATGAGACTCCTTCTCAAAAAAAAAAAAAAAAAATTATTTGTGCCTGTAGTCCCAGCTACTTGGGAGGCTGAGATGGGAGATCAGCTGAGCCTAGGGAGGTCAAGGCTGCAGTGAGTCATGAATGCATCACCGCACTCCAGCCTGGGCAACAGAGTGAGACCCCATCTCAAAACAAAAAAACAGAACATGGGAGTTGCAGGTATCTCTTCAACATACTGATTTCAATTCGCTTTTAAAAATTTAAAATTCTATATGTAATTTTTTAAAAGTTTCCCTTAGAAGTATTTCTAAAGGAGTTATGATCAACAGAAGTAAAGATGCAGACTTCTGACAGCATCCCTCTAAAAAGGCAGCTCAGGCTTTCCTTACCTATTTCAACTTCAAATTCTGAAAGCAGTACATTTCACTGAAAAATGATTAATTCTTTTTTTATTTTTTTGAGACAAGGTCTTGCTCTGTCACCCAGGCTGGAGTGCAGTGACAGGGCAATGGCTCACTGTAGCCTCAACCTCTTGGGCTCACGTCATCCTCCCACCTCAGCCGCCCGGGTAGCCGGGACTACAGGCACATGCCACCGTACCCAGCTAATTTTTGTATTTTTCATAGAACTGGCTTTCACCATGTTGCCCAGGCTGGTCTTGAACTCCTGAGCTAAAGCGATTCACCTGACTTGGCCTCCCAAAGTCCTGGGATTACAGGAGTGAGCCACCGTGCCCAGGGTTGATTACTTCTTTTTTGTTTGTTTTGAGACAGAGTCTCACTCTGTCACTCAGGCTGGAGTGCAGTGGCGCAATCACAGCTCACTGCAACCTCCATCTCCCGGGTTCAAGGGATTCTCCCACCTCAACCTCCCAAGTAGCTGGGATTACAGGCACCTGCAACCATGCCCAGCTAAATTTTTTAAAAAATATCTATATTTCTAATAGAGCCGGTGTTTTACCATGTTGGCCAGGTTGGTCTCCAACTCCTGACCTCAAGTGATCCACACGCCTTGGTCTCCCAAAGTGCTGGGATTACAGGCATGAGCCACTGTACCTGGCTGATTAATTTTTAAAAAGAAAATGTTTCCATATATTCCATCATATCTACACAAACATACATGGCTACAGTAACAAACAGTAAGGAACAGTTCTTTACCCTCAGATGTGGGAAGGAAAAGCAAGTGGAGATGTGGATTAAAGATCTATGAGATTCAGCTGCATTAAGATCTAATCAAGCTGAACATTTTCCACCTGAAGAAATGAATGGCCAGAAGCAAAAGCAGCCAGAAAGGATAAGGATAAAATTCCTGTAGTACAACAAGTAGACAGAAATAAGCATATTCTTTTGACTAAAGATCTATTTTCTTATGAAGTACAGTCTTTCATGAAGAAAAAACACGGATCGGATAGACAGGAGCCATAACCTTTTACCTTGGCTAGTTTTTCTCCTCTGAAGTTTAAGGTCACTGCTTCTGTATTCCGAGGATTATGGACCTCTATGTGAACTTCATCATTATCTTCATATTCTCGAATCAGTGCTGCTTTCAATCTGGCCATTTCGTTCTGTTCTCCATGGACTAAAATCTACATAGAATAAATGTTAAAAGAATATAGGGAAACATTATTCAGATTAATCATGGTCCTGAGTTGAATTAATTAAGTATATGAAATAGAGACATACTTGGAAGTTATGAAACTTTACCACTAGGACCTCCAGCCAATTCAACTTGTATACACATATTCATTCTGTTTGGCTTTAAAAGATCCTTATGTGGTACTATTTGAACAAAGAGTAAAGAAACTTTTTTTTTCCTTTTTCTTTTTTTGAGGTGGAGTTGCGCTCTATTGGCAGGCTGGAGTGCAGTGGCGCGATCTCAGCTCACTGCAACCTCCGCCTCCCAGATTCAATCAATTCTCCTGCCTCGGTCTCCCGAATAGCTGGGACTACATGTGCGTGGCATCACGCCCAGCTAATTTTTGTATCTTCAGTAGAGACGGGGTTTCAGCATGTTGGCCAGGATGGTCTCGATCTCTTGACCTCGTGATCCACCCGCCTCGGCCTCCCAAAGTGCTGGGATTACAGGGGTGAGCCACGGCACCCAGCCAAGAAACTTCTTTTCTACTCCAGTCTTTGTCACTAATGAGATACATGCCTTTTCCATGTTTCACTGCTTCTATGTTCATAGTGGTAAAGGGCTGACTTCTGTAATCTCTTCTAGTTTTAAATGCCTATGACTTGTACAAAACTATTGCTACCCCACTGTCTTAGAAAACACCCATAGTTTCCTTTTTTTTCTTTTTGTGAGATGGAGTCTTGCTCTGTTGCCCAGGCTGGAGTGTAGCAGTGGCGTGATCTCAGCTCACTGCAGCCCCTACCTCCTGAGTTCAAGCGATTCTCCTGCCTGAGCCTCCCGAGTAACTGGCACTATAGGTGCACACCACCATGCCTGGCTAATTTTTGTATTTTCAGTAGAGACGGGGTTTTACCATGTTGGTGAGGCTGGTCTCGAACTCTTGACTTTGTGATCTGCCTGCCTCGGCCTCCCAAAGTGCTGGGATTACAGGCGTGAGCCACCGAGCCTGGCCTACCTCATATATTTATATATTTTTGGAGACAGGGTCTCACTCTGTTGCCCAGGCTGGATTACACTGGTGTGATCATGGCTCACTGCAGCCTCAACCTCCAGGGATCAAGCAATCCTCCTGCCTCAGCCTCTGACATAGCCAGGACTACAGGCATATGCCACCATGCCCAGCTAATATTGGTATTTTTTGTAGAGACAGGGTCTTGCATGTTGCCCAAGGTGGTCTCGAAGTCCTGGGCTCAAGTGATCTTCCCACCTTGGCCTCCCAAAGTACTAGGATTATAGGTGTGAGCCACTGTGCCTGTCCTAATAAAATATTTCAGAACCAAATGGAACATTTTATTACTTTATGTATTTCTTTATTGAAAGACAGAGTCTTGCTCTGCTGTCCAGGTTGGAGTGCAGTGGCATAATCTTGGCTCACTGTGGCCTCAATCTCCCAGGCTTATGCAATCCTCCCACCTTAGCCACCCAGGTAGCTGGGACTACAGACATGAGCTACCATGGTTGGCTAGTTTTATTTTATTCTTGTAGAGACAAGGTCTCACTATGTTGTCTAGGCTGGTGTCAAACTTCTGGGCAGTCCTCCCACCTCAGCCTTGCAGAGTGGTATGATTACAGGCATGAACCACTGTGCCCAGCCCCAAATGATATATTTTAGAGGGTATTTACAACAACAGCATTAGCTACCAGTCCCTTTTCATTCACTTTTGTAAATTCTATCTTACAAGACAGATTGTTCTTTTTTTTTTGTTTGTTTGAGACAGTCTTACCCTGTAGCCCAGACTGGAGTGCAGTGTCGTGATCTTGGCTCACTGCAGCCTCTGCCTCCAAGGTTCAAGAGATTCTCATGCCTCAGCCTCCAAGTAGCTGGGATTACAGGTGTGAACCACCACGCCTATCTAATTTTTATACTTTTAGTACAGATGGGGTTTCACCACGTTGGCCAGGCTGGTTTTGAACTCCTGGCCTCAAGTGATCCACCTGCCTCGGCCTCCCAAAGTGCTGGGATTGCAGGACTGAGCCACTGTGCCCGGCCAAGATAGATTGTTCGTAGCATCTCACACATGGTAGATGGCTTGTAGCTGGGCATAGCCAGCACCAGCACGTGGCAGGGCTTACTGCTTGGTGGGGAAGGGCCTGGGCCTGGCTGCCTGAGCAGAATCCTGGTGCTGCTGCTTATTATAATGCTGTGTAACCTTGACCAAGTGATTTCATGCCTCAGTGTTCTCATCTGCAGAACAGCTGTCGGTCATGAAAATTAAGCAAGTCAGTTCATATAAAACACATGTACGGTGCCTGGCATGTGGTACATAATCAATGTAAGCTAGTACTGATTGCTGCCACCAACACTACTAGTGTTGCAATTTTATCCTGCAGCTATACTTTTGCTAGAGCCAGTTATTACGGGAAAATGAGCATGAAGTTCAACCCAGGAACTTAAACTATCAGCAGAAGTAGAACCAGAGAGCGACGGGATGGAATGGGCTGAGGATGAGGTGGTGGCACCACACAGAAAGAGCGACACGGCTTTTCCTCCCTGGCTTGGGAATCTGGGGGTGTTCATGCACACATTCAATAAGAAACACCTGGGAGGAGCCTCCCTGGCTTGGGAACCTGGGGGTGTTCATGCACACATTCAATAAGAAACACCTGGGAGGAGCCTCCCTGGCTTGGGAACCTGGGGATGTTCATGCACACATTCAATAAGAAACACCTGGGAGGAGCCTCCCTGGCTTGGGAACCTGGGGATGTTCATGCACACATTCAACAAGAAACACCTGGGAGGAGCCTACTCTGTGACTAAATTCTACACACCGTGGTGCTATGGACAGGAGAGTGGTTTTTCTCGACCAAATAATCTGCTCATTAAGGGCCAGTGGCAAATGCCTGTGAGGACTATCATGCTAGAAAGAACTCAAAAACTAACAAAAGACTGTATGAAAAGGTGCTCAGCATCATTAGTCATTAGAGAAATGAGAATCAAAACCACGAGATACCATTTCACTAGCTGAAAAGTGACACAGCCCAAGTGTCCATCCACAGGTGAACGGATTAACAACATGTGGTCTACATACAACGGACCATGACTTAGGCATGAAGTGCTGATACATGCCACAACGTGATGAACCTTGGAAACATCGTAGGCATTATGATTCCTCTTAGATGAAATACCTAGAAGAGTCAAATTCATAGAAACAGAAAGTAGATTCGAGATTACCAGGGTGAGGGGAGGAAATGGGGAGTCACTGTGTAACGGTACAGAGTTTCTGCTTGGAGTGATGAAAAGCTGTGAAAACAGAATGTGGTGATGGTTGTACAACACTGTGAATATAATTAATGCCACTGGTTTGTACACTTAAAAATGGTTAAAACTGCAAATTTTATGTTAGATATTTTACCACAGTAAAACATATTTAAAAAACAACAAGCAAGGCCAGGCGCAGTGGCTCATGCCTGGAATCTCAGCACTTTGGGAGGCTGAGGTGGGTGGATCTCTCAGGAGTTCGAGACCAGCCTGGCCAATGTGGTGAAACCCTGTCTCTACTGAAAATACAAAAATTAGCTGGGCGTGGTGGCACGTGCCTGTAACCCCAGCTACCCGGAAGGCTGAGGCAGGAGAATCGCTTGAACCCAGGAGGCAGAGGCTGCAAGGAGCCGAAATTGGCGCCTCTGCACTCCAGCCTAGGCAACAGAGCAAGACTCCGTCCCAAAAAAAAAAAAAAAAACCAAACACAACAAGCAAACAAACAAAACTAACAAAAGGCCATTTCTTCTGCTTTCCAATACACTTGGAAAGGCCACTTCATCTATTTTCTATGGACACATGCTTCATTAGTGTTCTTCTATTCAAAAATACACACTTTTTTCAGCTTATCCCTCCTTTCCATCAAAATATCTAATTTATTTTTAATAAGTTACATCATACTTAAAAATAGAAGTTGGCCGGGTGCAGTGGCTCACACCTGTAATCCCAGCACTTTGGGAGGCTGAGGCAGGTGTATCACGAGGTCAGGAGTTCAAGATCAGCCTGGCCAAGATGGTAAAACCCCATCTCTACTAAAAATACAAAAATTAGCCAGGTGTGTTGGTGGGCACCTGTAATCCCAGTTACTCAGGAGGCTGAGACAGAGAGCTGCTTGGGAGCCAAGGTGGGCGGATTGCCTGAGGTCAGGAGTTCGAGACCAGTCTGGCAAACATGGTGAAACCCTGTCTCTACTAACAATACAAAAAAATTAGACAGGTATTGTGATGTGTGCCTGTAATCCCAGCTACTCGGGAGGCTAGGGTAGGGGAATTGCTTGAATCAGGGAGGTGGAGGCTGCAGCAAGCCGAGATCGTGCCACTGCATTCCAGCCTAGGCGACAGAGTGAGACTCCCATCTCAAAAATAAATAAATAAATAAATAAATAAATAAACAAATAAATAAATCATATACTAATAAGGAGCTATATAGTATATTTCTTTTTTTTTTTTTTTGAGACAGAGTCGCCCAGGCTGGAGTGCAGTGGCATGACCTCGGCTCCTTGCAAGCTCCACCTCCCGGGTTCACACCATTCTACTGCCTCAGCCTCCTGAGTAGCTGGGACTACAGGCGCCCACCACCACACCCAGCTAATTTTTGTATTTCTAGTAGAGATGGTGTTTCACCGTGTTAGCCAGGATGGTCTTGATCTCCTGATCTCGTGATCCACACTCCTCAGCCTCTTGAAGTGCTGGGATTACAGGTGTGAGCCACCGTGCCTGGCCACGCTATATAGTATATTTCATATCTACTTAAATCTTAAACTTATACTATTATATGACTTGTCTTTCTCCTCTCTCCAAATGATCCTTGTACTATTTCTTATTATTAAGCATTTACTATGTGCCAGGCACCACATTAAGTGCTTTAGATATTTTCTCTCACTTCGTCCTTACAATAACCTTATGAGCTATTATTATTCCTATTTACAAATGAGGTACAGAGAGGTTAAGTAACTTGCCAAGGGTTACACAGTAAGTAAGAGATGGAGCTGGCATCCAAATGAGCAGTCATACTCCAAGCCTGGCTCTTAAATTATTGGAGAGGCAGCAGAAAATAATAGAAAAACATTAGGATTGGGGTTGGTAGGTCTGAGTAAGAGTTGGTTACGGAGAAAGGGTGCAGCTTGCTGAAATCAAAGGGGAGTTGTAAAGGCCAAACCCGAGCGCACGTGGAAGGCTCTGCCCATGGGTATTGCATTAGTAGGTGGTGATGCTTGCTTTGTGAACTGCCTGCTGCACAGTTTCCTGGGTATGCACTTCTTTTCCCTTTAGTACAATAAATCAAATTCGTAAGACTAACCACATGAGGCGGTTTCAAAGCACGAATAAATTCACTGGTTTGCTGGTAATCCGTGTGAGCTGAGAAAGAAATGTAATCAACAGACATTTTCAGTGGTAACTTCTGTCCAGACATAGTAGTGATTTCTTCAGGTTCAGACATGATGTGCTGTGGAAAATGAAGAAAAATAACATAACAAACTACCCAGTTATAAACGTAAAGGTAGATTTTCATTTTTTCATGCAGTCATAAACTCATGTTAAATTTAGGACCTTCAGCACAAAATCATTCTAATATAACTGACTCAGTAAATATCAAATACTCATGCTCTCAATCAAGCAAACATTTAATGAGAAAAGTAAACAAATTAGCTAAAACTCATCTATCTGGTGTGCTGTCAGTGAGAATCATAACTCTCATGCCTGGAAAGACAAACCTGTATCCCAACTATTCTTGTGCTCTCCAAAGTCATTTCCCAGATATGTGGATACATTTCTATTCTGACAATCTTTGTTTTTTGAAATAGGGTCTCACTCTGTCACCCAGGCTGAAATGCAGTGTGCGATCTCAGCTCACTGCAGCCTCAACCTCCTGGGTTTAAGCAGTCCTCCTGCCTCAGTCCCCCAACTAGCTAGGACTACAGGCATGTGCCACCATGCCTGGCTAATTTTTCTATTTTTTGTAGAGATGGGATTTCTCCATGTTGCCCAAGCTGGTCTTGAACTCCTGAGCTCAAGTGATCCACACGTTGTGGCCGCCCAAAGTGCAGGATTACAAGTGTGAGCCACCGTGCCAGGCCTGGAAATCCTTTCTTTTTTTTTTTTTTGGAGATGGAGTCTTGCCCCGTCATCCAGGTTGAAGGGCAGTGGCGCCAATCTTGGCTCACCGCAACCTCTGCCTCCAGTTTCAAGCAATTCTCCCTGCCTCAGCCTCCCGAATAGCTGGGATTACAGGCACACGCCACCACACCTGGCTAATTTTTTGTATTTTTAGTAGAGACAGGGTTTCATCATGTTGGCCAGGCTGGTCTCAAACTCCTGGCCTCAGGTGATCTGCCCACCTTGGCTTCCCAAAGTACTGGGATTACAGGTGTGAGCCACTGCACCCAGCCTGGAAATCTATTTTAAATACAACATTGCCACTAAAGAACTTTATAGAACAAGGTAAAGTAATAAAGATTATCAAAATAAAGAATCATGTTATATTTTTAAAAGTAAAATAGATGTTAATGCTAAGAGGATGAGAATGTGATACCTGGATGCTCAGAAACTGCCTCTCAAATTCTGCATGTATTTTCTACAATTTCTACATCCCTAAGAGCTGAAAATCAATGTTTCATAACAGTAGAAAGTGGTCAACCCAAACACATTCTACAGCTTTTTAAGATCATACAGGCCGGGCGCGGTGGCTCAAGCCTGTAATCCCAGCACTTTGGGAGGCCGAGATGGGCGGATCACGAGGTCAGGAGATCGAGACCATCCTGGCTAACACGGTGAAACCCCGTCTCTACTAAAAAATACAAAAAATGAGCAGGGCGAGGTGGCGGGCGCCTGTAGTCCCAGCTACTCGGGAGGCTGAGGCAGGAGAATGGCGTAAACCCGGGGGGCGGAGCTTGCAGTGAGCTGAGATCCGGCCACTGCACTCCAGCCCAGGCGACAGAGCGAGACTCCATCTCAAAAAAAAAAAAAAAGATCATACATATTAGTAAACCTGTTCTTCATGAGATGAGGGAGGGTATTCACGTGTTTGTCTCAAATAGGTTCCTGTCCATTATTCACTACTTGCAACCAGATGAGCACTTCTCAAACTTTAATTTGTACATCAATCACCTGGGACCTCATTATGCCATTCAGTGTCTGCATAATTCCACATCCTACGCTCATATCTAGCTACCTATTCTCATCCTCATTTTTAAAAATCAAAACTTGTACTATTTAAAGAATTACTTCAGTGCAAAAACCTGTGAGGACCCTACCACCTCCGTAATTCTGATTAGGAATAACACAATAGCCTATGACTATAACTGACCTTGGCAAGTGTCCCTTCCACACAGTATCCTGCTATAATGACACCGTTCCTCTTATCAGTACACCAGCTTTCAAATAACTCTCTGGATAAGCCACTTTGCATCATGCCTGGGGAGGCCATTACAACACTGGGACCAATGTCATCAAAATGATCCATGCTCTAAGAGAGAAAACAGAATGGGAAAAGTATGTTAGCTACCAGCAGCTGACAAAGCATTGTTTCTTTTTAAAGAATAACAACAGGCTAAGGAAGAGATTAATCACACTACTGAAAGGGCCTTCACAAGATCGGTACACATTTTAAGTTCAGTTACCAAGTTCCTACGCAGTTTACGCTAGGAATGGTAGAAAACCAAGTAATAAAAGCAGTCAGTTCACGCTGATCTTCAAAACCTTCTACTGGTAGCTGGAGAGCCATCAGGACCATCAGGACCATCTTCAGTGCCTAGCAGGCAGGCAGAAAGTAAAAGGAAGAGTCAAATGGGTCTTGATCTACCCAAGACACAACTCTGAAAAAATATTCCCAAAGACTCACAAAGGCTTTGCGTGCTCCATGAATATTTTGAGCTGGCCTGGAAACCAAAAGGTTTAATGCTGTTCTAGGGAGAACTTGTCTATAATCCTTAAGCAGTTAACTTAAAATATATACTTTATGAACAAAGCCTATTTACAACTGGAAGATCACTTTTAAATTATTTCAGATATCAATTATTTTATTATGATTCAAGCATCAATTGAGTTAAACAGTATTTTTTAAATTAAATAAAATCAGATTTTATTGAATGCTTCTAGAAAAGTATATTAAAATTTTCATATATAGAATTTGCAGCACTAATCAAAAAGATGATTTGGTTTGAGTGAGAAGAGAAACTTAAATACATAATAGAAGATACTTTTCTCCTCAGAACTTTTTATTCCTACAGCAAGAGATAAGTATTATAAATACTGAGAACACACGGCTACTTGGGGCAAGTGGCAAAATCTGTTGAAGCAACAAAAGAATGTCAGCTGCTGAAGTTTTGATTTCTCGCAGAAAAACGACACCGGCTAGAGAAGAGGTAAGACTCCAGCAAGAGGAATTCAGTTCGAGTCACTGACACGTACTGCCTACGATTTTTGTTTTATTTTTATAGAGACACAGTCTCATTATCTTGCCCAGGCCAGTCTTAAACTCCTGAGCTCTAGTGATCCTCCTGCCTCGGACGCCCAAAAGGCTAAAATTACAGCCATGAGCCATCACATGAGGCCTCGTACCTCCTACTCCTAATGACTGATTTGGTTTTATCCATCCTTGTCTTTCTTCCACAAGCACTCACCTTGAGGTTACTAATGTGTTTGAAAACAAAGGGATTATTGATGTTGATCTGTTTGCGGATTTTGTCATTCATGGCATTTACATATGTCTGGTACACGGCCATACACTTCTTGGCCAAAGATGATGCATAGTATATTGGAATGTCATGTAGTTCTGGGTGATTCTGCCAGTACTCATCTAGAGAGATTTTGCAAGAAACAAACATCACTTTGTTACATGGGGTAAAGAGTTCAAATAATAAACGATACACATAGAAACAAGAAATGATACACACACAACCAAGAAATAAAGCACATAACTATATTTTAAAGAGTTTAAGCAAAATTATCCTGGTTGTAACTAACTTAAATTTACAAAACCAAAACTTACTTCTAAATGGCACATGACCTAAAAAAGAATGCTGTGATCATAGTTCAAAGATGTGGAGGCTTTTAAAAATGACTCAGTATAAATTTACACTGAAGTCTATAACTTATTACCATAACGAGACACTAAATGATACATTTTTATTTAAATGTATTAGAAAACATATTAGAAAAAATTCTGTGGTTTTAAATAAAAATGTAGTATTAACATTTCAAACAGATTTATTGAGTGCTAATTACAAAATAGAATTGCCAAGAGTTCACTGATTTTGAACACTTAAAAAAAAAAGTAGTCATATTATGCTATTATTGTTTTTTTTTTGTTTTTGTGTTTTATACCCAGGCTGTTGACCAGCCTCGAGGGTAGTGGTGTGATCGTGGCTCATGGCAGCCTCAACCTCTTAGGTTCAAGTGATCCTCCTAAGTCAGCCTTCTGAGTATCTGTGACTACAGGAGTGTGCTACCACCCTCGGCTAATTTTTTTTTTTTTGGAGACTGGGTCTCACTATGTTGCCCAGGCTGGTCTCAAACTCTGGACTTAAGTGATCCTCCTGCCCAGCCTCCCAAAGTGCTGGGATTACAGGCGTGAGCCACCACACTCAAGCCATGCTCGTATTTTTAAAAAACTATTAACCAGTTTCTGATAATTAAAGAAAGCAGTGGGTAATATACCTTCAAAAAAAGACTTATGTTAAAGGAAAAGCGCTCATTAAATCCCAAAATTTTATCAAGGTAGTATGGCTGAAAGACACCCTTTATTCTAATAGGTGCCTCTGCGGTTTGAAAATGTATTATATGCCTATTATATTATTTGCATCTATAATTTCTAATTTTCTTTCTTTTTTTTTTTTTTTTTTTCTTTTTTGAGACAGAGTCTCGCTCTGTCACCCAGGCTGGAGTGCAGTGGCCGGATCTCAGCTCACTGCAAGCTCCGCCTCCCGGGTTTATGCCATTCTCCTGCCTCAGCCTCCCAAGTAGCTGGGACTACAGGCGCCCGCCACCTCACCCGGCTAGTATTTTTTTTAGTAGAGACGGGGTTTCACCGTGCTAGCCAGGATGGTCTCGATCTCCTGACCTCGTGATCTGCCCATCTCGGCCTCCCAAAGTGCTGGGATTACAGGCTTGAGCCACCACGCCCGGCCTAATTTCTAATTTTCAAAACAACTTATGAAGACTTATCACCATCTTACCTAGCAAACTAAAACAACAGGCTGAATATTGTGTGAATTTTATTCTTCCATTTGATGTATCAACGATAATTCTATATGAGGACAAAAACTTTGTCACGTGTGTTACAAATAAATTTCCTGCTTTGTCTTCTAGTTTATCCCATTCATGATTTGTTTCTCTTACGATTTCTTAGATACCCTAAAGCAGATTACATCCCACAACCACGCCACCATTTCTTGTTTTGTTGTGCGTGTTTTTATGAACAAATTTTGAAGATTAAAAAAAGTTAAATAATTTGCCCAAGGTCATATGGCTGTAGCCATATGATAGATTTGATCTGAAACACAGATAAGATTTGAAAGCAGCTGTCCTTTCTATTATACTATATTACAAGGGAGACTTTAAGGAAAAAGGGCAACCAGTTGCAAAGAGCAGATGGTAGAACTGCCAGATAAAAATATCAAATACCCAGTTAAACTTGAATTTCACGTGAACAACAAAAGATTTGTAGTATAAGAATATATACTAACGAGACCAGCCTGGCCAATGTGGTGAAATCTCGTCTCTACTAAAAATACAAAAATTAGCCAGGCATGGTGGCGCACGCCTGTGATCCCAGCTACTCAGGAGGCTGAGGCAGGAGAATCACTTGAACCCGGGAGGCAGAGGTTGTGGTGAGCCAAGATCACACCAAGCTAAGATAGTGCCACTGGTCTCTAGCCTGGGTGACAGGGTGAGACTCTATCTCAAAAAAAAGAATATATATTAAATATTTGGTACACTTATATTAAAACATTATTATTTATCTGAACCTAAAATTTATGAGTTGTCCTCTAGTTTTATTTGCTAAATCTGGCAATCCAATTTGATGGTGGCAACATCGTTTCAACTTCCTAACTTCTCTGCTCTTCATCTTACTGGTCACAAAGACTTGGACTTCAAGACTTCTAAGGACGAATTTGACTTGCAGTTAGGAAGGAGGACTAATCAAGATCAAAAGACTGAATTAGATTCGGATTTGGGAAATTCAGCTTTTAGAAGTCCTATCTGTTACAGATTTGCTTTTCATCTCGGGTCATTTCTTCCAACTTTCCTTCTGTTTTCCTTTTCAGTGTGACAGGGATACTATTTTTTTCTCCTCCTCACCGAGACGGCAGAATAGAGAGGAAGAGGTAAGATGCAAGCGTTTCTAGTGCTTCACACAGAGGTTACATACATGCAAAGCACCCATTTTATTATTTGTTTTTTTGTTTTTTAGATAGGGTCTCATTCTGTTGCCCAGGCTGGAGTGCAGTGGCACAATCTCAGCTCACTGCAACCTCTGCCTCCCAGGCTCAAGTGATCCTCCCACCTCAGCCTCCCAGGTAGCTGGGACAACAGGTGTGCACCACCATACCCAGCTAATTCTTTGTATTTTTTGTAGAGACAGGGTCTTGCCTTGTTGCCCAGGCTGGTCTCAAATTCCTGGGCTCAAGTGATCTTCCACCCTCTGCCTCTCAAAGTGTTGGAATTAGGGATTACAGGCGTGAGCCACTATGCCTGGCTGCAAAGTACCTTCTTTTCTTCTTTAATAAGAGTGCTTTTCCCAAATAGATCACAGAATGTGAGGTAGAAAGGATCATTAAGTACAAATGTATGCTAAAAGTAACCATTGTTCCTCTTATTACAAAAGTTATACATGTTCACTGAAGTACTTGTAAAATGGAGAAAAACAGAAAAAAAATATCACCCATATTCTCACTATCCAGATTTAGCATCTTTTCGGTCATTTGTGTGTGCATTTTTTACCTAACTAGGATCAGAGTACATACAGGTTTTTTTGTTTGTTTTCAGAGTCTCACTCTGTCAGCCAGGCTGAAGTGCAGTGGCGCAATCTCAGCTCACTGCAACCTCTGCCTCCCAGGCTCAAGCAATTCTCACGCCTCAGCCTCCAGAAAAGCTGGGACTACATGCGTGCATCACCACACCTGGCTCATTTTTCTATTTTTGGTAGAGACGAAGTTTCACCACGATAGCCAGGCTGGTCTTGAACTCCTGGCGTCAAGTGATCCGCCCACCTCAGCCTCCCTAAGTACTAGGATTACAGGCGTGAGCCACTACGCCTGGCCCAGAGTACATAGTTTTGAACTCTACTTTTTTGGTTGACTTATTATGTGAAAGTATGTAATTACTCATCTGTAACACAATTTTTTCCTATAATGTTATATTTACTGACATGATATTTCTTTGAAAATACTAAAATGGGCCGGGCGCGGTGGCTCAAGCCTGTAATCCCAGCACTTTGGGAGGCCGAGATGGGCGGATCACGAGGTCAGGAGATCGAGACCATCCTGGCTAACACGGTGAAACCCCGTCTCTACTAAAAATACAAAAACTAGCCGGGCGAGGT
>NW_016803808.1:1528382-1535199 GCF_001698545.2 Rhinopithecus bieti | reverse complement strand
CAAAAAAAAAAAAAAAAAGAAAATACTAAAATGATGAATACCTTTCTTGACAAAATTTTTTGTACATCTCATTTATTTCCCAGAAGCGGAACTGCTGGCCAAAGGGTACACATATTTTAAGACTTCTGATGGCCACCAGAAGGGGATGCCAGTTCACATTCCCAGCGGCAGTGCATGAGAGTTTTTGTTTTCCTGGGTTATTCCTAGATCCAAACCCCCATTTTTTTTTTTTTTTTTGAGACGGAGTCTCACTCTGTCGCCCAGGCTAGAGTGCAGTGGTGCAATCTCAGCTCACTGCAACCTCCACTTCCCAGGTTCAAGCAATTCTCTGCCTCAGCCTCCTGAGCAGCTGGGATTACAGGTGTCCGTCACCATGCCCGGCTAATTTTTGTATTTTTAGTAGAGATAGGGTTTCACCATCTTGGTCAGGCTGGTCTTGAACTCCTGATCTCATGATCTACCCAAATCAGCCTCCCAAAGTGCTGGGATTACAGGTGTGAGCCACCGTGCCCGGCCCCAAATCCCTATTTTTAAATGAAGAAAACTGAAGTCCAGGATGGTGGAATGACTCATCCAAGACCACGTTATTATCCTGATAAAATGACAAGATTTTAATCATCTCCTAAATAGAAAGGAAATGGCATACCCAGAATCAAGAGCAGCTCCTGAGCCCTTCCAAGAGCGAAGACAGGAATGAGACCCCTGCCGCCTCTGTTTACAATGTCGTGGACAGTGTTACAGAATCTTGCCTCTCGCTCTTCACGTTTCTCATGGATGTGGGTCCCATAAGTAGATTCCTAAATAACATATTAGAAGTGTGAGACTAAGACCGATGATCCCCAAATAATTCAAAAGTTAAACATCAATGAAATGCTGAGGGGCTAAGCAATTCACTTCTCCATTAGCATGTCATTTACTCGAACATGTGTTGTTATAATAGCAATTGGGAAGAGCAAGCAAGAAAGCTAGAATTCAGGCCCGGTGCAGTGGCTCACACCTGTATCACAGCACTTTGGGAAGCCAAGGCAAGTGGATCACCTGAGGTCAGGAGTTCAAGACCAGCTTGGCCAACGTGGCGAAACCCTGTCTCTACTAAAAATACAAAAGTTAGCTGGACGTGGTGGTGGGCGGCTGTAATCCCAGCTACTCCAGAGGCTGAGGCAGGAGAATACCTTGAAACCAGGAGGAGGTTGCAGTGAGCTGAGACTGCACCATTGCACTCCAGCCTGGTCGACAGAGCAAGACTCCATCTCAAAAACACACAATTTGACAACAACAATAAAAAAGGCCAGGCATGGTGGCTCACGCCTGTAATGCCAGCATTTTGGGAGGCCAAGGCGGGTAGATCTCCTGAGGTCAGAAGTCCAGCATGACCAACATGATGAAAGCCCGTCTCTACTAAAAATACAAAAAGTAGCTGGGCATAGTAGTGCACGCCTTGTAATCCCAGCTATTCAGAAGGCTGAGGCAGGAGAATCACCTGAACCTGGGAGGCAGAAGTTGCAGTGAGCCGAGATCACGTCACTCACTCCAGAGTGAGACTCCATCTCAAAAAACAAAACAAAACAAAACAAAAAAAGAATGCCAGAATTCAAATCTAAGTAAGAAGAACATTTTATAAAATGGAATCAGGAAATAGTCCAAAACTGTATCTTCTTCCCATGTCCATTTTGCTTTGCATTAGGAAGAAAAAGGTTATTTCTCCCACCTCTGATAAGTCAAAGCTTTTAAAATAGAAATAGATGTTGTTTCTTATACTTCTGTTTCAGAATATCCTTAAAGTCTTACTAGGTGTGGTCCACTGACCAGAAGATTGACATCCCTTTCGAGCTTATCAGAAGTGCAAAATCTCAGACCCCAGCCCAGACATACTGAATCAGAATTTGTACCTTAGCAATATAATCAGATGATTATATGCATATTAAAATTTGAAGCACTGCTTTAAAGTATGGTACTATGAAAATAAACACTTTTTCTGAGGGTTCAAAAGTGAATCTTCCCTTAAATTAAGTTTATATGCTGGGCATACCATGAGCAGAGTCCAATGTAATCTGCTCACATGTTGCTTATGCACTGCAGTGTGTACTGGCCCACATACCTGGGCAGCTGGGGAACATGGTAGGTGGTGGAGGAGAAACAGACAACTCTTCCTCCTTGAACCACATACACCTGATGTTCTTATATATACCAAAAGCCTGCAAGATTTCTCTCCCAACCCCTGACTCTACCATCAGCAACACACATCCCAAGCTGCCCCCAAAGAGCTTCGGTACACAGTCCATTTTTTTGCTCCCCTGGGACTTGCAACCTAATAGGCAGACAGGACACACACAGATAAAGAAAACGATGAGTTAGCATAGACTAAGGGTCTGGGGACAGTCACCGCGGCAAAGGCAGTGAGGTCACGCCATTTCCAAAATGACCCACAGATGTTCTTCTACACATTGTCATCCAGAAAAATACATTTAGGAGACAGGGAGAGGGCATACCCAGTGAAAATGGCCCTGCCCAAAGACAGCCTGGTGCCTCTGATATTAGACTAGAGTTAATGCATTTAACACCAAAAAAGTGAAGCTGCACTACAAAAAGAAGTGCCTGCCCCAATTTTTTTTTTTGAGACCGAGTCTTGCTTTGTAGCCCAGGCTCAAGTGCAGCAGCGTGATCTCGGGTCACTGCAGCCTCCACCTTCTGGGTTCAAGTGATTCTTGTGCCTCAGCCTCCCCAGTACCTGGGACTACAGGTGTGCACCACCACACCCAGCTAATTTTTGTATTTTTTTTTTAGCAGAGATGGGGTTTCACCGTGTTGGCCAAGCTCGTCTCTAACTCCTGGCCTTAGGTGATCTACACACTTCGGCTTCCCAAAGCGCTAAGATTACAGGTGTGAGCCACTGTGCCTGGCCACCAATTTTCTTATATTAAAAAAAAAAAAAGTTTATATCCAATAACATGTTATGAAAGTGAGATCACAATATTATTTTCCAAAAGAAAAAAAATCTACTTACATTACATTGATTACAATATAGCACATTAATACTTACAATGATAAGAATATCAGGCTTAATATTAGGAATTTCAGCTGCCATTAAGTGTCTATCTTCTTGTCTTGAGAAATCACCTGTGTACAAAAGCTGTGAAAAAGATAAAACTAGAAAGTTAGGATTTGGGGAAGGCTTCATTTTGCTAGTGAATAGATTAAACTCATGAAATCCAAAAGTGCAGTTAGTTTTCAAAAAGTCTAAAACTGATGAAATTTACATGCAGTGCTTGTGTCGCATTCAAAATGTGTAGTTCAGTCAGTAAACGGTCCAATGCTTCAATTATTTCATCTAGTAAATGGGAATAATCTATTCCCAGAATCATCTCACAAAGATAACCTATATAACATTAATACACCTGAGAAGTGCTCTAACTTCTTAGAGAAAAAGGGCATGCTGACAAGGAAAGGAGTGCAGAGGTACATGGTCTAAAACCGGAGATAAAATCATAAGAAGGTCTGCATCAAATTCCAAGAGAATTCACATCAGCATTTGTGCTACTTATTTTTTGTGCCCTGGAGCAAACTGCAAGAATAAGTGATTTAGGGATATATTTTACAATTCGTCTAAAGGTTCCAAATGTATAAGCAGCTGTGAAAAATTTAGGACGTTACACTAGAGCATCGGTTCTCAACTCTGGCTGCACGTTAGAATCACCTAGAAAACTCAAAAAGGAAAAGGCCAAGCTACACCTCCAGATTTTGATTCAATAGTTACTTTTCAACAGCTCCCTAAGAGATTCTCATGTGCAGCCAGAGTTCAAAGCTGCTGCTCTGGAGTCTAGAAACCTAGTAGTCCACCCACATTTGCAGAAGTTCAAGGGTTCCCTAAAGATCTTTCCTAATTAACCCCTTTTACTCTTGCAGTCCACTCTGCTTAGGGGCTTATCTGTGAATCCTAAGACATCAGGGGGACATGAATATCAAATTGTGTTTTATTTTTAAATGAATGCAGCCACAAAGACACCTCTTCCCTAATCAGTTTTCTAAAGGAAACTGAATCCTATGGTGTCAGGGAATTCCTTTCCAAGATGTTTATTTTACTCTTTTCTCAGTCCTTAAAAAATTTTTTTTTTTCTCAGTCTTGATACAGAAAGTATTGTAATGGAGGTAGGAACCACGATATTTAACAGGAAAAAGTGTTAACTGTATTTTTATGATTCAGTGTTCTGACACTTTTGCAAGTCTTAGGGAATATTTTTTTAATAGTACTTGGTGGCACAAAGCTCTGCACTGATTTCTCTGGGGAGAAAAGCGCCAGAGCCAGAGGGTACCTTCACGCCTGCGATCTCAATCATGAACATGGCGGCTCCTAGGACGTGCCCTGCATGGTAACACCAAAACTTGATTCCTGCAACTTCCTTAACTTCATGAAAGTTGATAGTTTCAATTTTGTCCATGCTTTCTTCCAAATCCGTCTCGGTATACAACATGTCGTCTGCTGATATGTTACTAAATTTTGAAAGATGCCAACAAAAACAATTCAGTCAGATTTTTAAAAAAGCCTTTGAACACAAAGAAATTGTGGATAACATATCCATGAAGGTATTTCTTCAAAATATACTGCATGAATTATGCTATTTAAAATTTTTTAGAGAACTTGTGTATTTTTTTTTACTCTATTGTGTGTATAGCTACAAAACTTGATTTTAAACAAACCACACAGGAAATTAAGATACTGAGCTCAAAGTGCTCTCAATTTTCAGTAATACATACAGTAAATTAAGACAAAATACTCTTTAGGAGAGTATTCTCACACTTTTTTCCCACCCCAGATATAACGCACTCACATACATTGAACCATGGCAGATATTTCTCACATTAGGATGAGAAAAGATTTTTCCACAAAGTCTAGCACAACCTTTCTCCTGAAAATTATGTTAATGTACTTACAAAAAAGGAAGAGAGAATAGTGGTTAAGGACACTGACTTGGGAGCCAGATTGTTTGGGTTCAAATACTCGCTCTGTCTCTTACTGTGACAATTTTGGGCAAATAACCTTGCTGTGCCTCAGTTTCATCATCTGTAAAATGGAATTTATAACAGAACCTACATCCTGAGTTGGTGTGAAGATTACATATATTTATCTCCCAGATGGGTGTGGTGGCTCACGCCTGTAATCTCAGCACTCTGGGAGGCCACGGCAGACGGATCACTTGAGGTCAGGAGTTCAAGACCAGGTTGGCCAACACGGTAAAACTCCTTCTCTACTAAAAATACAAAAATTAGCCAGGCATGGTGGCACGCAATGTGCACCTATAATCCTAGCTACTGGGGAAATTGAGGAATGAGAATTGCCTGAACCCGGGAGCGGAGGTTGCAGTGAGCCAAGATAGTGCCACTGCACTCCAGCCTGGCCAACAGCGCAAGACTCCATCTCAAAAAAAATATATATATATACACGTGTATATATATTATATATACACGTGTATTATATACGTGTATACATATATGTAATATATATATAAGATGTATCTTTTGTGTGTGAAGTTAATATATATTAGGAATTCAGGATTGGGCCTAACACGTGGTAAGCATTATTGAAGTGTCAATGAGTGTTACCACAATTAAGCATAACTCTTCCAATCCAGCCTAATGAAGTTTTAAAAGGACACAAAAGCTATATAAAGACTTCAAGGCCAGGCCAGTGACTCATGCCTGTAAACCCAGCACTCTGGGAGGCCATGGCAGGAGGATCACTTGAGCCCAGGAGTTTGAGAGTAGCTTGGGCAACATAAGACCCCATCTCTTCAAAAAACAAAAAAACTCTGCTGGGTGTGGTGGCACACACCTGTAGTCTTAGCTGCTTGGGAGGCTGAGGTGAAAGGACTGCTTGAGCCCAGGTGGTTGAGGCTGCAGCGAGCTGTGATCGCACCATTGCACTCCAGCCTAGATGACACAGCAAGATCCTGTCTCAAAAAAACCTTCAAGGTCAGGAAGATGCTAGAAACACAATAGGTTTCAATGACCTTGTTAATGAATGATGAAATTACTGATCTCCTTATACATGAAAAGAGAGCACCTCATTTTAAAACACAAAATGGTCCATATCTTGAACCATATGTACCATAAAGAGCCAAAGTTGTGTATAATCTAATAAAGTAATTTACCTAACTTTGACATAATCAGAAAGAAGCCATCTATAAATAGCTTTTGTGGCATGAGTCATAAATGTTCTTCCTTTGAAACTTGTCTTCTGTAGAAACCAGGGTAGAGCTCCACAGTGATCCAAATGGAAACTTAAAAAGAAAGAGGCTGCATTAATTCTTCAAATTATTATCCATCGGATACCATGTAATGAAACTGTTGCTTACTGTACAAAACAAGTTTTATATAAACAACTATGTACTGACACTTTCAGAAAACCAAGAGTAGGTATGTGTAGAAGGAAGAAGTAATGCATACAGTTTTAATATGGAAGAAAGATGTTTAAAGTATCGTTTTTAAACAGCAAAAAAACTTTATTAGTGAACAATTAGGGACGAAGAAGAATATCCCTAACCTACTCTTGGCAGCCAGAATTACAGCAAACATCTTAGCAGAATAAAGTTGAAACATGGGTATCTCCCTGAGGTCACTGTCTTGTCACATTTTTCTACATGAACTCTATTTAAAAATAGTTTCAGCCGGGCATGGTGGCTCAAGCCTGTAATCCCAGCACTTTGGGAGGCTGAGACGGGCGGATCACGAGGTCAGGAGATCGAGACCATCCTGGCTAACACAGTGAAACCCCGTCTCTACTAAAAAATACAAAAAACTAGCTGGGCGAGGTGGCGGGCGC
>NW_016803808.1:1478392-1528130 GCF_001698545.2 Rhinopithecus bieti | reverse complement strand
AAAAAAAAAAAAAAAAAAAATTGTTTCAATAAAGTTGAAATGGTGTTCTTATAGAAACATGTGACAAAACAGTGACCTCAAGGAGATAACCCTGGAAAAGGGCTTTCTTAGTCTCAAGTTTTACAATGATTCAAGTTCTGTACTATCTCCTTCTCACATACTCGCTGAACTTATATATAGAGATAGGTAAGGTTTTCATAGTAAACTTCTCTAGCCTGTGATGACATTATGGAGTCTATCTATTAGACTTAGATGTCTGCAATATGCTTCCCAGCAAAAAACACTCTTTTAAAAAACCAAACTCTCAAAATCTAGTAAAGAATGAGCTTGACAGTAAAAGTCCATGAAAAACAGTGTCATTAATAAAGGGAAAAACTCACTGACTAATTAATAGGAGATCAATCTCAGCTGGATCAATTAAATCAATATAAGGAAGAGCATCCATTCCTTCTAGGCCAGGGTGGATCCCACAGTCCAGCTGAAAAAGACAGGAAAAGAGATCACAATCTCCTGCATATTTTATTAAAATTCATTCAGCAAATAGACAATAATTCTAGATCTATCATCCACACACTCAAGATAGACTCCAGACACTAGCACTTGGAACATGATTCTTATTAAATGTGGCAAATATGCCATTAACAATTCTAACTTCCCAACAAATTTAAAATTTAGCTCACATTTAGGGGTCACAGGATGCAAAGTACAAAACAGCTTCTTTCCAACTACTTTTGGTCGTCATTCTAACAATGAATTAAATATTTTTCAAAAACTTTGATATCAGAAGATTAAAATTTAAAAAGTTTATAGATTTACTACTACCAGATTGACTCTTGTGAGAAGATCATAATTAGAAATGGGAAATTTACCTGATCAGGGCAATTTAAACATTTTTAAGGCATTAGGGAACGAATTCCTAAGACTCGGTCATTAAAGTTACTTATTTTTATGGCATTACTACCAAATTAACACAATAGATGACTAAAAAGATGATTATGTCTGACCTATTCATATTCTTTTCAGATTGGGAAGAGTTGAGAAGAAAGGAATCAAAGGAACATGAGACACAGAACTGACTTTCTAATGAGTACCTTAGAGTGAAACCATCTCCTCTAACCCTCTACTTGTCAGGCTTAGAGAAGCAGAGTGACTTATCCAAGGCCGGCAGCCCCAGTGGGACTTGGGCATCCAACCTTCTAGGCCAAGGCTTGATCCCCACATGCTGGAGGCGGCTAGAGCTCTCAATGTGTTCAGTGACTGGGCCCTTGGATCTTCCACTTGGGGTGGGGCAGTTAGGCTGGCTGAACCCTTCAGGAGTGGAAGAGGGACTTTGAAGAAATAACAGTTCAACAGATCTAGCTGACAATTTTACAGTCATAGAATATATCTTCTTAATCAACTAAATTACTAAGTAGAAGTATGTATTAGTTTTTTTCATTAACACTATACAGCACATATTGTATGCACTATAACATTTTCTGGGAGCTAAAAGATAACTAGTCTACAAGAAAAGACTAACACCCAATACGGAGAGAGCCATATTATTAAACTGAGTACAAAATAGTAGTTACCATTATTTTCTTCCTTTGAACTCGAGAATAATACATGATCTTCCTACTTCTTGCCCAGCTCCACTGTAAACATTCAAGGGGAGAAAAAAAAGGATTTAAAAAAACATCAAAACCAAGTCCAATAAACTTACTTTTTTACAATGTGCACTATATCCCATCTGACGACAGCACCTCACTGAAAAATTCTGAGACATAAGAGAGTTCTACAAAATCACAAAGACAGGGAAGAACAGTGTCCACATGGGAAAAGATGAAAACCGATCCTTGGGAGTCCAGGGATCTCGCAGCTGTTAAAATTGAGAGAGAAGGCGGTATAGATCCAAGAAGCCCAAAGGTTTGGGCTTGATTTAAATTCAATTTTCTGAATTTTAGGATTAAATTATGATGTATTTAAAATGTAACATAGCAGTTACGCAGATTATGTATAATACTTTTGGAATTAGCACTTAAGGGCTGGGCGCAGTAGCTCACGCCTGTAATCCCCGCACTTTGGGAGGCCGAGGCGGGCGGATCACGAGGTCAGGAGATCGAGACCATCCTGGCTAACACGGTGAAACCCCATCTCTACTTAAAAAAAAAAAAAAAAAAAGAATTAGCACTTAAGTAGAAAGTCATAAGGATATCAACACTGTCATCTTCTTTAAGATCATAATGTGTATTTGCCAAATGGTTTGAATTTTTGAATTTAAATGGCCGGGCGCGGTGGCTCATGCCTGTAATCCCAGCACTTTGGGAGGCGGGCAGATCACTAGGTCAGGAGATCGAGACCATCTTGGCTAACACAGTGAAAACCTGTCTCCACTAAAAATACAAAAAATTAGCCGGGCATCGTGGCGGGCGCCTATAGTCCCAGCTACTCAGGAGGCTGTGGCAGGAGAACGGCGTGAACCCGGGATGCGGAGCTCGCAGTGAGCTGAGATCCGGCCACTGCACTCCAGCCTGGGCGACAGAGCAAGACTCCGTCTTAAAAAAAAAAAAAAAAAAAAAAATTTAAGTACTTATTCATACTGTGAATTTCAATCGCTTTTTCTTCTACTTTCTGTTAGTTCAGCATATTTTATAACAAGTACTTAAATAACTTTTGTTTCTTCTTAAATCAATAATTTCAGCCATAATTAGCAATGGTTACAAGGCACACTTCAAGTTATACCTCACCTTTCAAATCCCTCACCTTCTTTGACGCCTTTCCCCAACCATTCTAGCTCACAATTCACTCACTCACTCAACAATAAGCAGCTTCTATTTGCCAAGCACTGTGTTAAGTGCGTAGGACATGGAAATGCCTTACAGGAACCCTGACCTCAAGGAACTCATTCAGATGGACGTGCAATGGACCTCTCCCCAAACTGAGATCCTACCTCCGAGCAGGTGTTGATACAGAAGATCAAACAACTGTGGACGAGAGCTCCCAAAAACTCCTGGCCTTCCACTTTTAATCAGTTTTGTTTTAATTATTGTGGATACCCTGGCCTTGCACTTTAACTGGCCCTCAATGTTGCCTAGCTGTTTTCTCCATCTCATTTCTGTATCAACTATTTTCAAACTTTCTCCCCTTTCCCACATTTTCCAACCCTCTATCCTCTTCTTCACTTGAGGTATGGGCCATCTTCTGCATCAAAAAAATAAACAGTCCATTTGTAAATTTCCTCAACTTCATGTTGGTACAATAATTAAAAATGCATGTACCAACAGGGTACCAACCTGCCCATATCTGTCTCCTTCCATTTCTCCTCTATAGATAGAACAGACCTCTCTTTCCACGACGAATCTTTCCACCATTCTACTCTATGTACTCCCTCCATCCTTCTGAGGAACTGAACACTGCTGTGTCATTGACATTTTCCTGTCTGCTCTTTACCATCCAATCCAAATTGAAACACACTACAGCCATGTTCATCCCCAAATTAAAATCCCTTGACTCTAATCTCCTTTAGTTCCCACTTCATTCTTTCCCCAGCCCACCTCCTAGGGCAGTAGACCCTCCTGTACTTCCTCAACTTCCACTCACTCCTCAATTCACTCTCCTCTGGCTCTTACCAATCACTTTTCTGAAACTGTCCTTGCTGCTCAGTAGTCATTTCAGTCTTTTTTTTTTTTTTTTTTCTTTTTTTTGGGACAAGGTCCCCCTATGTTGCCCAGTCTGGCCTCCAACTCCTGGGCTCAAGTGATCGTCCTGCCTCAGCCTCCCAAGTAGCTGGAACTATAGGTGTCAGTCCCTATCTTGTTCTCTTGGCAGCCTTTGTCATTCATAAGGAGTACTTGCTCCTTCCTCAAGCACCTCTCCCTTGGCTTCTCTGACCTGATGCTCTCATCCTATCTTGCTGGCTTTCCTGTTTGCTTCACGTATTCAGCCACCTCTGCCTACCCTTAAAATGTTGATATTCCGAGGGTTTGCTCCTTGGCCAATTTCTCAATCTTCATTCTCATCTTTCTGACATGCTAAGGACTTCCAAGCCCGTATTCGTAACCCAGATTGCTCTTCTGAATTCCAGACCTTTAAGACATACATGGGACACTAGGTATCTCTACTAGGATCTCTCCCGGGACTTCATATTCAACATGCCAACTAGTTTCCACCACATGCCCCGTACTTGCTCTGCTTTCTTCCTGAAATGCTTTGTCTTCAGATATTGACGTGGTTGGCTCCTTTGTATCATTTGGGTCTCAGTTCCAATGTCACCTTCTCAGATGCTTTCTCTTGACTACCTCCTCTAATTTGCCCTTCACAGCAAGCCACAACCCAGCATCACATTATCTTAATACTTACAACTACATGAAGTTATTGTATCTACTTATGTCTTGCTTCAGGCTACTAAATGAAAGCTTCCTAAGAACAGAGGCATTGTCCATCTCATTCACTGCTGTATTGCTACAGTACCTGGCATGTAGTACATCACAAAAAATACTCATTGAATGAATAAAACTCCTCAATTTTGAACCTTGGAAAGATTATGCTAAATGAAAGATGCCAGAGACAAAAGACTATGTATTGTATGATCATACTTCTATGAAATGTCCACAACAGGCAAATCTATAGAGAAGTAGATTAGTGGTTGCTAAGGTCTGGAGAGGTAGTGGGGATTGTCCATGACTGCTAATGAATACAAGGTATCTTTTGGGAGTGATGAAAATGTTCTGGAATTAGAGAGGGGTGATGGTTGTATAACTCTATGTTAAGATCGACTGAGAGTTGTATGGGATATAAATTGTGAGTTGTATGGTATGTAAACTGTATCTCAATAAAGCTGTTATGAAACAACCGAACTCCCAAATTTACTCCAGAGTTGCCCCACTTCCTATACTCCTAGAGTGAATAACACTACCCTTTCCTAACTGCCAAACTTAGGAATCCGAGTCATCATAACATCCTCTCTGCCCTGCCTTCCCTCCCCACAACCACCCTTCCAGATACAGCTGATCAGCCAAAAAATCCTGAAGATCTCATTTGCGTACTCTCTCACATTCATGTCACTCACTACAGGCTCTGATCACCTAGACTTGGAATCTTTCAATGGTATCTTACTGAATCTGCTCTACTCAATCCATCCTTTTATTCAGCTGCTACACTGCTGCCAGGAGTGATTTTCCTAAAACATAGTTCCCCACAATATCCATGCTTGCTTAACAGCCTTCGCTGGCTCCCTGTAATTGACTCTCTGATAAAGGTCCAAACTCCTATGTATATGAGGTGCTTCCTAAACTGGACCTCAACTGACTATCGCTTCATCTGCTAACTCAACTCTTTAGCTACAGCCATGAGGAATCTGGCCACAAGTTGTGGCCACTCTCACTTTCACATGTGCCACTTCCACTGCCTAGAACACCCTGGGCCCCACAGTCTTCAACTCCTAGATTTTCTTTAGGACTCAGCTCAAGCATCACATTTTTCAAGATGCATGAGGTATCCTTTTTTCCTCAATCTGTCAGAAATCCCTTTTCCATGCTTTCACAGTGCTCAGTGCAATGCCTACCTGTGCTCTTAGATTAGCTATTATTTACAAAGCACCTACCGCGATCTTTACTCTTCAAGTTTTATCTTATTTCCATATGAGAAAACGGGTTCAGTGAGGTTGTTGTCCTACGAAGTGGTCAAGTAGATAATGGACTTCAGGTCTGACTTCAAAGTAATGGTCTCCTACTATTTAAAAGTATCTCTCCAATACTTCCCACTGTGCACTGTAATTCTCTCCATAAGGGCGAGAGCAATTAACTGGGCCCTCCGTTGCATCTGTATCCCCACGTGTGGTGCTTGACACTTGACACTTGCTAAAGAATTGAGTTAGCAGATCAAGTGACAGTGTTTGCTCATCACAGGAAGACATGACAGGTGTGATCTAAGCAGAAGGAAACGGACTATGCCCCAAGCAGGTGCTCAATGAAGCCTTACTGAACGAATGTGTAAAGGAGATACTTTCTACCTTTTGGAAAGCGTATATTCATGTTGTGTCAACTAATATCTAACAATAAACATGCTGTGGGTTCGAAATGCTCATCTGTAGGAATCCAAGTTCTCTACATTTGCATCTCCCCTTCAGCAGCATTCCCGACTGATGAGGACCATGTCCACTGAAAGGCCACTCTCCTTACGGACAGTCGAGGGCTGAGTTTTTGTCCCTAACACCTCTGCACTTTCTTCTCTCCAGCTTTACACCTTCCTTATTCTACTAGGGCCTGAGCTGAGAAGATCGAAACTCACGGCAAGTCCCTAATATTTTCTAACTTCTGGCACATGTGAAGCCCTGGTGTTAAGAGACAGACTTAATTCTTCCCCGCACCGCTGTAGCCTCATTCAGGTCCTCCTCTCATCCTGTCGGTCATAAGCGTCACAGGCTCTCTCACCGCTTGCCCTGACGCGCATAGATCCGTGCTTGCGCTAAATGAAAACGCTTTCTAGCGTGTACGAAAAGCGCCCGGTGGCCCCGGAAATTTTTTTTTTTCCGACTGCAACATACCCTCCCCTGAAACTGAAAAAAAAAGCAAAATCCCGTTCACTCTAGCAGGCCCCTTCCAATCCGTGGTCCTCCAACCCCTCGAGCCTGAGAAGCCTGGCCCGCAAGCGCGGACCAAAGGTAGGCTGCCGGGGTGGGTGGGAGCGCGGGCGACGGAGGAGGCCAAAGTCTCCGGTTATCCCTCGCACCCCTCACAGCCCGTGGCCTCATTCCCTCTCGCGCCGGTCCCTTACAGGGGTCGGATCAGCAGCTGGTCGCTCTCCTCAGCAGGAATCGCAGACATCCCGAAAGTGTGAGGGCGAAGCCGGGGCGGGGAACAGGTCGCCGGGGTCTTCCCAAATTGGAAGGCAAATAAAGAAGGAAGAACCCCATCTACCAAGAGCACAACTTCCGCCACTCCGGAGCCCGCGGCACTAGACTCCTCCCCTCGACTTCCGGTTGGGGGACGCCGCTTGCGAAGCTTCCTACCACTCGGGGTGCTGGAACCGGGGACGGGATGTCAGAACTGCGCTTGCGCTTAGTCTCGGAGGCGGGGCCCGGCGGACGTGGGCAGGAGCGTTGGAAAAGCCGGCGCTGGAGCGGGAAAGGGAGTAGCTGCCTGGGTGCCGAAGGCCGCGGCGCTCCCACGCGGACCCCGAAATCCGCAACCCGGGGATGGGCCCGCGGCTGCGAGGTGAGCGCCCAGCCCTCGTCCCACTCAGGGCCGAGCTCGCGGAGGCCTGACGGGAACACGGCCCCGAGAGGGGCGCGGACGGCTGGGAAGGATGGGTGGGGCCGCAGGGAGGGCGGGGGAGGGATGCCTGGGCTCGGGCTTGGTTCTCTGCGGGTCCGCGCTCCCGGGGCGCGGGTGGAGGAGCCTGGAACCGCGGGTCGGGCGTGGGCGTCGTGGACTGCAGCTTCCGGAGCCGCTGCCAGCCCGGAGGGGAGGCAAGGCGGGCAGCGCGGGCCGTTTTCCTGCCTCTTCCTCTGCCTCGTTTCGGCCGCCTCCCGCCTCTCAGGGTCGGGGTTGTCTGTCCCCTTCGCTGTCACATCCTCCGCACCCAGCGCGTGGAAGGTGCTCCATCACGGTGACAGACAGGTGCCAAGCAGGCTGGCGTCTGGGAGGAACTCTGGAGCCGGCTCTCCCTAGGCCCTGAGCTTGGCCCCATCCGTCCTTACCCTGGTGACCCTGGGCAGGTCACTGACTCTTCGGGCGCTTTGGCATCCTCGTTTGAAAGGGGCTGTTATCCTTCAGGCTTGCTGGTCAGTGAGGGTGAGAGGGATCTGTGCACCTAGCACCGTGCATGGCACGTGGTAGGCGTTTGGTACTTGGGAATTGCTGTTGGGGTGTCACAGACACCCCAGAAAGTTCTCGACTTCAGTAAGCGCGTCCCCTGCCAGGCGCCCTGGCTGTGCAGAGAGGAGTCCCCGAGCTCCGCCTTTGACCAGCGTGCAGCTGGGAGAGTGAGATCAGAGACGACAACAGATCGTGGCGCTGTGATCAGGGGTACACTCAAGCTGTGGGTCCCTGAGCCCAGCCTCGAGATCCCAGGAAGGCCTACAGCCTGAAAGGGGCCTTGAAAGGTAAGAGGTAGCCAGGTGCCTGAAAGGTGAAGGGTGTCCCGGGCGCTGCAAAGCAGGGGCACCTGGAGCATCGCGCTGAGAACCACGAGCAGCTTTGCCTTGCTGAGATCCGTTAACTGTGCCGGGGTTGTGGAGGATGGAAGTGGAAAGGTGATTAGGAGCTGTGTCCTGGAGGACCTGGCGTGTCCTGCTGAAGAAGGTTGACTTTGGTCTCTGACTTTGGAGCACCAGTGAACGATTTTCAGCAGGCTAGTGGCATTAGATTTATGTTTGAAAGAAATCATTTTAATCTTTTTGGCTGCAGTGTGGGGTGGATTTAAAGTGTTAGGGAATCCAGTAGGACAAGGTCTCTTATCCACGAAATATCCTTGGGTTTGTGAATTCCTTAAATTCATGCCAAATTTTGTATGGATGTGTATTTTTGTAGGGTGAATATCCATCCCATTGATCAGATTCTAAAAAAATAGTGTCTGTGCCCATGGTCTAGGATGACATGGGGCCTGGTGGAGAGCTAGCTCAGAGAGCTCTTCAGGTGAGGTATACAGTGGGTCTTGGTGCCAGATTGGATATGGGGCCTGAAGGACAGCAAGGAATTCATGATTTCCTGGCTTCCCCCAGCAATAATAGAATTTCCTAACGGGGAGAGGAGAGGAGCAGATCTGGAGGGGAGGGTGATGGTTTCAGCTTGAGACATCTTTGCATTTGACGAGCCTACGGAGCACCCAGTCGCCAATCAGGATCACTGGCATCATTTTGATGCATGAGTAATTTTGAGGCAAGAATGATTTGCTTGAGAACATGCATCAAAATTGCAGCAGATATCAAAGACTTTAATAAATGCTGCTTTTTCCTAAGCCCCCGGGTTGATGCTGAAAAGAAAGCCTTAAGGAGTTGCTGAGGCATTGTGGTGTCATGATTTTTATATCAAGGGATTTGAGGAGACACTTCAGGATTGCACTAACAGTAGAATCACATTTTGTTTTTAAAATAAGTTTTGATTTAAAATTTAAATCATATTTAAAATTGTTACCTATATGTAAATATGTATTTATATATACTTAAGTATCTGATGCTTAAATATGTTATACATCAACATTTTAACCCATCAGCGCCATTAACATGGCACTTTATGCTGCTACATTAACCTCGTTTTGTGCAGGCCTTGGAATAAGGCTCTCCTGCCGTCTCTCACTGACTAGTGTCCTGTGCTGGTAAGGTTCTCCTTTGCAGCAATCACCCACAGTCATCTTCCAACGCATCTCTCTCTTTTTACTCTTATCCTATGGAGTTAGTTCCCTACCTGGCAGCCAGGGTCATTGTTTAAAAAACAGAAGACACCTAATTGTGGCGCTAAGCTGCTTTTTAAAAGTCTCCATTCCGGAAGATCACAGCAGATAAGCAAAAAATAAACTAAAAAACCTTTAGAGTCTTCCTCTTAAACTAAAGTCCACTGTTATCACGGCCTGCCTGGCCTTCTGTGGCACTTTGTCTGGGCCCATTGCTGTCCTCCTGCTCCCGGACAGCCTTGACTGTCCCCTTGGGCCCCGTCTCCACCTGCACAGCATTGCCTCCAGGCTATTTATGGCTGCCCTCACTTCATTCAGAATAAGATCCAGAGCATCTTTTTCTGGAATACCCACCCCTTCCTTCCTTCCGTCTGTGTCTCCTTAACTTTTCTTAGTTTTCCTCATAGCAGTTGTTTCCTAATAACAAGTTTGATGTGTGTTTTTCTTGTTGGTCTGTCTACTCCCGCTGAGAACAGGCTCCTCGAGGTCAGGGGCCTCGTTTGGTTCACTGATGCGTCCCTGGCATTTGGTAGGTGCTCACTGACTATCCAGAAATGAATGACTAAATCAGATTTTCCTGGTACCCCACAGCAAAAACATAGAAATAAATCTCATGATGAGGCTGATTAAAAAGCTTGGACTCAGGGGTCAGATTTGGGCAAGTGGCCTAATGTCATCCCCTAGTAAGTGGGCTTAGAGTGGGGTCTCCAAGTACAGAGGACCTCTGGGTTGCAGCAGGGGCTTTCGTTGACTGCTGCCTGAGTCACTCGTTCTTTTTCCTTCATCAGGTGCATTGTTTCTCTGGAAAGCATCGCCCAGGTCAGAATGAAAGGAAACTCTCTGTGCGGACCGCTGTATGTGGGACCCTGAAGACGGTCAAATAGTGTTCAATTCTATAGCAAGCAGATTTTCTTGTTCCCTCTGGAGAATACAGTTTTTGGTAAAAGTTGGTCAGGTTATCTTACTCATAAATCCTCTTGAAAGATGTCACAGTTCCCTCATCTGTAAAAGGCAGATTACAGCCCCTCCTGTGAGCCCCTGGAGGGTTAGAGCCCTGCAGAGTGTGTGGCACATGGTTTGCCCTGAAAAAGCATCAGTAGAGCAAATGAATACATCACAAGGTTATCATGAGGCTGTGACAGTGTAACCGTCCTGGGAGTTCTGTGAGCTGTGCAGCTTCATATAGGTTAGTTAATGTGCCAAGTATAATCTGTGCTCTCCTATGCAATTGGCGAGGATGAATCTTACGTTTCCAAGGCATTATTTATTAATTTCAAAAAAAGAAATGTGTAACACAGACTCTGGGAAGCAAGGTCATCTCCTTAGCTGCCCTTAGTAGAGAGGGGGGTGAGGCGCTGGCGCCTAGGAAGGTCTTTGTGTCAGCTGTTACTTAAAGGCGTTTCAAAACTTCCAGAAAAATGCACATTTCTGAGAGGTGTGTATATCTTAACCCTACCAAGTATAGAATATGAAGCTGAGAGGCTTACTGAATCTCAGTATCTCGGCTGAAAATCCAACGTGTCAGAGCATATTTTGCTAAAATCTTGAATCAATTGAAGAGAAGTAAGGGCTTTGAAATTTTGAGAACTAGGCGACATGTCTGATACTTGAGAAAAGTGCTTTTCACACCTCTAGGACAAAGTTTCTGCCTTTTTTTGCTTATTGGGTTAATTTTTTGTAATTTAATAGGAAAGAATGAAAAGGAATAGTATCCAAGGGAAAAGTTTTATGTTTTATAGAAAAGGAACACACCCATGGAACTGGAAGGAATTGATTTTTATTTCTATTATGCATAAAGTGATTTAATGTTGCATTTCCTGATGTAGCTGTAACCAATATCGAAGTTGCTTTTCCTGTCTGGGCACGGTGGCTCACACCTGTAATCCCAGCACTTTGGGAGGCCAAGGTGGGAGGATCACCTGAGAGCAGGAGTTTGAGACCAGCCTGGCCAACATGGCAAGATCCTGTCTCTACAAAAAATGAAATTAGCTGAGTATAGTGGCACATGCCTGTAGTCCCAGCGACTCGGGGAGGCTGAGGTGGGAGGATCACTTGATCCCAGGAGGTTGAGACCACAGAGAGCCATGTTTGTGCCACTGCACTCCAGCCTGAGTAAGAGCAAGACTCTGTCTCTTAAAAAAAAAAAAAAAGTTGCTTTTCCCGATGTAACTGTCACCAATATTTGTTTTTTCAGGGGATCTTCTCTGGATCAAGAAATGGTGGTGAAAAATGTTTCGCAAAGGCAAAAAACGACACAGTAGTAGCAGTTCCCAAAGTAGCGAAATCAGTACTAAGAGCAAGGTAGGGAAATGGTATTTGGAACAGAATCATAAAGCAGGGAGAGTTTTGTTTCTTCTAGCTGATACTGTATGGAGGATACCGACCATGGGCAGACCTCCTGATAATCTTTAAACTAGGTGTGTTTTTACATTTACTTTTTGCGCTAGAGATGCATTCTATGCTTAGCTTCATTTTATCTGTTTTGGTAGATTTTCTGAAATTCTTAAATCCATTAAACTAGATGGGACATGACCTGTGAATGGTCTCATTGAAATAAGCACTGATTTAAAAAAATTTTAAATGACAGAAATTGCAGGCATTCAGGGGCTGGACCTCTTGAATTCTAGGGCTTGTGGTGTGCATAATTATTTTGACTTAAGAGTGAGGTTGGCAGATACCTGTATACTAGAGAGTTTGAATGCTGTTGGAAGGTAAGCATGGGTTTAGTTCATGCAGAACTAACCTTTGAGGAGCTATTCAACTGGCAACTTTTGTCTCAAAGAATAAAGTGATTTCTTTTGACTGACAGATATTTTCAATATAAGAGTACAAAGATAGCGGCATTATATTTGTTCTAGGTTTTTGACACCAATTTTGTTGGTGTTTAGAAGAATGGCATTTTTATTTCTACCTCCTGGACGATGGCACGTGAACGCTCATTCATTCACCAAGTATTTATGGAGCACGGCTGTATGCCAAACTCTGTTTAAGGGGCATGAAATAGAGCGATTAGGGAGAGGGAAAAAATCCCTGGCCTCAGAGCTTCCGTTTCAGATGGGGGAGAGAATAATGAATAAATAAGTAAAATAGAGAGTTTCAGATGGTGGAAACTAACACGGGAGGAAGAAACTACAGGAATGGACGGGGTGGGAGATTGGGAGAGGGGCAGTGTTCAACAGTCTGGTAGAAAAGGTCTTATTTTCAGGCCGGGCACAGTGGCCCATGCCTTTGGGAGGCCAAGGTGGGCAGATCACCTGAGGTTAGGAGTTTGAGACCAACCTTGCCAAAATGGTGAAACCCCATCTCTATTAAAAACACAAAAATTAGCCGGGCGTGGTGGCGCACACCTGTAGTCCCAGCTACTCGGGAGGCCAAGACAGAAGAATTGCTTGAACCAGGAGGCGAAGGTTGCAGTGAGCCAAGATCACACCACTGGACTCCAGCCTGGGCGACAGAGCAAGATTCTGTCTCAAAAAAAGAAAAGAAAAGGTCTTATTTTATTTATTTATTTTTGTTGCTCCTCCTCCCGAGAAAAGGCTTAGTTTTCTTGGTGGCATTTGAGCAGGGGCCTAGAGGAGAAGTGGGGCCATGATAAGATCTGGAAGGATCGTGGTTCAGGGAGAGGAGAGAGCAAAGGCCCATGGAAGGAGCGAGCCTGTGTGTGGGGGGGGCACCAGGGAGACCAGCGTGGCCTGGGCGGGGCAGGTGCAGGTGTTGTGAAGACCTGGGATTTTACTCTGAGAAGTAAAGCAGGCGGCGCCTGGGGCCAGGGAGTGACAGAATCTTACATCAGTTTTGTTGGGGGTCACTTTGGCCACTATGAGCAGGGCAAGGGCAGAAGCAGAGAGACTGCTGGGGAGGATGTGGTAAGAACCTGAGAGATGATGGGGGCTTGGACGGGGTGTGAAGGAAGTGCTAAGACCTCAGGTTCTGCAGAGAGTTCCAGGTGGGCACTCATGGGACCTGTGGATGGATGACGATGGCTTGTGGAGTATGCGGAAAAGAGTCATCCAAGCTTAAAGCCTTGAGATCCCAGGTGCTGTGGGAGGCAGAAAAAGTGATTCACTCCAGGTGTTTCTGCCTGGATGCCAGATACCATTTGAGACATGATTGATACCCAGAGACAATGAATAATTCAGAGAATGCGAAGGTGTGTGAGGTAATGACAAGTACTGCTTCAGGGATTCCGAGACTGGGGAGATTATAGGCCTAAAGTTGTGGAGGAAGTTGTATTAGTTGGAGTTCTCCAGAGAACCACTAGGATGTGTTTCTATCCTAGAGAGAGATTTTGTTGTATTTTCAAGGTTTATTTTGAAGAATTGGCTGATGTGACTGTGGGGGCTGCAAGTCCGCAATCTGCAGGGCGGGCGGGCTGGAGACCCCGGGAGTGGAAGTGGCAGCCTGAGCCTGGAGGCAGCTGGAGGCAGACTCCCCTCCTCGGGAGCCTGAGTCTTTTTCCTTTAAGGCCTTCACCTGCTTGGATGAGGCCCACCCACACTGTGGAGGGTCCTCTGCTGTACTGTGTCTGCTGGGGTAGACGTTAATCTCATTTAAAGAAACACCTTCACGGCAATGTCTTGTATTTGACCAAATATCTGGGTACTTAGCCCAGAGAAGTTGATATTATAAAATTAACCATCACAGAAGTCTTCCCGAAAAAAGCAGTTAGTGAATGAGACCTTAAAATATATGGGTCAAATAGGCATAAATGAGGAATACGGGTCAAATAGGCATAAATGAGGAATACGGGTTAAATAGGCGTAAATCAGGAAGGGAGTTAGACATCCCAAGCACAGGCAGGAAGCTGGAGGCCGAGTCCGGTCTGAACAGCCTCTTCATGGTTTTCCACCCTTGTGGGTGCTCTGATTTTAAAGCTGTGTGTTCACTCAGTCCCAGGACCAGGGTGAGGCACCGCATGGAAGGAGGCGTCTCGCACGGTCGTACAAGGCCCCCTCAGGAGATGCCTCCCTAGACTTTTCGTCCTGGGTGCCTGCCGGGCCTCCCATGCCCCACATGTGCCACGCTGTTAAATAACAGCCACACATGAATGAGACAAAGACATATGACTGCCACTCAGTTTCCAGTCAGGGCAGGGTAAGCTGGCATATCTCGGCGTGGCGGAGCTGGTGGGTGGCGTTGTAACCAGAAGCACAGAAACCTGACATTGTAGGAGTCCTGTGCAGCCTTAGAATGGAGAAACGAACCATGTTCTTGGAAGTTTTTGAACTCCTGGAACTGGTCAACACAGAACCTCCCTACTGCCACTTCCTCAGCCTTAAGCGTGAGGACTCCACAGGGGAATCTCATCTGTGTGGCCCAATGTCTTGTTTTATTTTTATTTTTGGAGACAGAGCCTCACTCTGTCGCCCAGGCTGGAGTGCAGTGGCATGATCTCGGCTCACTGCAACCTCTGCCTCCGGGTTCAATTTTCCTGCCTCAGCCTGCCAAGTAGCTGGGACTATAGGCATGTGCCACCACGCCCGGCTAATTTTTGGATTGTGTTTTGTTGTTGTTGTTTGTTTTGAGACGGAGTTTCGCTCTTGTTGCCCAGGCTGGAGTGCAGTGGCGCGATCTCAGCTCACTGAAACCTCCGACTCCCGGGTTCAAGCGATTCTCCTGCCTCAGTCTCTCAGTAGCTAGGATTATAAGCGCCCGCCACCATACCCAACTAAATTTTGTATTTTTGGTTAGAGACGGGGTTTTACCATGTGGGCCAGGCTGGTCTCGAACTCCTGACCTCAGGTGATCCACACGCCTCAGCCTCCCAAAGTGCTGGGATTACAGGTGTCAGCCACCACGCCCGGCCACAGAATATTATTTGAATATAAAGAAATTGGGAGTATAGCTCTGAGGAACAAACTCCCTTTACATATGATTCTATTTTGTTCAACAGTTTTGTTGTTTTTTTCTGGCAGTTCACATGATAGTCTACTCTTCTTTGCCAGTTAGCCCGTGAATTCCTGCTGCAGGCCAGACACGAGTTGGAATAATTGCAGAAGCACTGGACCAAAACCTAGAATTAAGAGACCTAGGTTTGAGATCGGAGCCATTTACTAGATGTTACCTTGGATAAGTCACTGAACGTCTCAGTCTCCTTCCTCATTGATTAAGCAGGGATCATGGTCCTTACCTGGCTTTCTGCACAGGGTTTGTTTTGGGTTCAGCAGAACTAATGTGAAAGCAAGGCGAGATGTTCACAAGAATATTCTTAGAAGGCATCTTGAAAGGAGGTGGTGGTAATGGCTTCGATTTAGACTAAGAATATTGCCACCACGTTTATCCAATATTATGTCGTGGGACGAACGAACAGTTGGGATTATGTGACTTTTTTTTTTTTTTGAAGTTTGTTACAGAATTTGTCTTAAGAAAAATCTGTCACAGTCGATATGCCTGAATAATTGGCATGATTTCGTATATGTCAGCTCAACTCTAATAAATACTTTGAATGGGTTAGAGGACTTCAGAGAAGACAGGGCTGCTTCTGTGGAGGTTTTTTACTTGTTTTTCTGTTTCTCAGTCTGTAGATTCTAGCCTTGGGGGTCTGTCACGGTCCAGCACGGTGGCCAGCCTCGACACAGATTCCACCAAAAGCTCAGGTACAGAAAAGGGTTGGGTCATTGATTGTCTGTGCTTTTCATTGATGTTCTTGTGGTGTTACTGGGGTAGCACGAGTTCTTCAGTATTTGTGGCTTTCTTCCTCTCCTTTGCCACTTTTGACAAGAGTTTAGAAGTGGACCCAGATTTGGCGGGACATGGGCTGAGGGTGTGGTGTGATTGGGGAACCACATAGCCTTTGGAGATTGGCACAGGCACATGGGCAAACTGGAAGTTTCAAAATAGTTTTTTAAGAGATGAGGTGGCAATAAATACATACACCTACTATGTACCCACAAAAATTAAAAGAAATGGGGTGGCAGAAGGTGAGTTCCATTGGACTTATGTTGTCTATGGGGAATAGGGCAAATATCTTGGTGATTAAAGGGCTAAGGAGCCATTCATTTACCCCAAGGAACCCAGAGATTCACCAGCTCATGACCACCTCCCACACAAGTAATTAAGGGGAGGCTCTGGCCCAGACCCTTGTAGATATGTATGCAGCTGCCCAAAATTAGTAGATCCTTAGAAACAAGCTGGGCGTGTTGGCTCACGCCTATAATCCCAGCACTTTGGGAGGCCAAGGCAGGTGGATCACCTGAGGTCAGGCATTTGAGACTAGCCTGGCCAACATGGTGAAACCCCGTCTCTACTAAAAATACAAAAAATTAGCTGGGCGTGGTGGCGCATGCTTGTAATCCCAGCTACTCGGGAGGCTGAGGCAGGAGAATTGCTGGAACCCAGAGGTGGAGGTTGCAGTGAGCTGCGAATCACGCCACTGCACTCCAGCCTGGGCGACAGAGCGAGACTCCATCTCAAAAAAAAAAAAAAAAAAGAAAACAAGAGGTGACTTCTAACCCAAGCTCCCTAAGTAGCTGGTGGCTAACTGGAAATATGTTCATTTTCTTGTCCAAATTCCTCTTCCTCTGTCAGGAATTGTCCTAGTGAATCTGTAACAGAGAATGTTGGAGCATTAAGTCCATTGTCTTTACTGCCAGATGCCTTTAAAATTATTAAAGTTGTGGGCATCTTTTTATTACATAACCTAAAAGTAATCGTATAGTATTTCCTTAATATGGTTGAGATCATAAGTCGTTTGTAGTAGTTTTTGTGTTGGCTGGATTTTGTGGCACACACACAGCTCTTCAACAGCTGCTGTTAGGTTAAGAGACTTCCTGCCTGGCATTACTCCATCAACATTAGAAAGAAGGACTGTGTGGTCTTTTCTGATGGAATGGTAGAGGAAGAGTAGGCTTCCTGAATGAGGAAAGAAAGCTAACATGGTAGGCCAGGCTCGGTGGATCATGCCTGTCATTCCAGCACTTTGGGAGGCCAAGGTGGGAGGATCGCTTGAGCCCAGGAGTTTAAGACCAGCCTGGGCAATGTAGTGAGACCCTTTCTCTACAGGGGAAAAAAAATGGTGAAGAGGGACAAAGAACCAAAAATAAATATCATGCATCATAAAGGTAATCATTAGGTAGTAACCTTTACTGTTTGTTTTGAAGGGAAGGTTAATATTTATTCCTATTACTGAGACCTTTGTATATTATATTTAGTATACCATGAGTCATAGAGGAAAGGGTTAGTGAAATTTTAAGTTCTTCCCCATTACATACAAATATTTTGCATTATAAAATTTGTAATTAGTGGTTGTGTTCTAATGACTGTCTGGTTTTTATTTGGGAAGGGACTGAGGATACCCTGTAATGCAAATATTTCTTCTGAAGTCTCACCACTTTTCTTTCATCTTTAGGACAAAGCAACAATAATTCAGATACCTGCGCAGAATTTCGAATAAAATATGTTGGTGCCATTGAGAAACTGAAACTCTCTGAGGGAAAAGGCCTTGAAGGGCCATTAGACCTGATAAATTATATAGACGTTGCCCAGGTAAAAAAAAAAAAAAAAAATCCGTAACTCTCTGGTTATGAGAGTCTGGGGAGCCAGCTCATGGCTTTGGGGCAAAAGGCTCACTCCTCGGGTCCACTGGGTGCCGCTCCACTTGCTCTGGACCGGAAGCCGCCGCATCACCACTGCACGTGTGCGTGAGCGCTGAGCTGCGTAGGAACACGGGCGCTGTTCCTTCCTTCCAACACGATACTTTTTTTTTTTTTAAGACGGAGTTTCGCTTTTGTTGCCCAGGCTGGAGTGCAATGGCGTGATCTTGGCTCACTGCAATCTCTGCCTCCCAGGTTCAAGCAATTCTCCTGCCTCAGCCTCCCGAGTAGTTGGGATTACAGGCGCCCGTCACCATGCCCAGCTAATTTTGTATTTTTAGTAGAGACAGGGTTTCTCCATGTTGGTCAGGCTGGTCTTGAACTCCCGACCTCACCTGATCTGCCCACCTCGGCTTCCCAAAGCGCTGGGATTATAGGCATGAGCCACTGCGGCCGGCCCACAGTACTTTTTAATTTTTTTTTCTTTTTTTTTTTTTGAGATGGAGTCTTGCTCTGTTGCCCAGGCTGGAGTGCAGTGGTGCGATCTCAGCTCATTGCAACTTCCACCTCCCAGGTTCAAGAGATTCTCCCACCTCAGCCACCTGAGTAGCTGGAATTATAGGCGCTGGCCACCACGCCTGGCCGATTTTTGTATTTTTAGCAGAGACAGGGTTTCACCATGTTGGTCAGGCTCATCTCAAACTCCTGCCCTTGTGACTCACCCGCCTCAGCCTCCCAAAGTGCTGGGATTACAGGCGTGAGCCACCGCGCCTGGCCAATACTTTTTTTTTTTTTGAGACAGTCTTGCTCTGTCACCCAGGCTGGAGTGCAGTGGCGTGATCTCACCCCACTGCAACCTCCACCTCCTGGGTTCGAGCCGTTCTCCTGCCTCAGCTTCCTGAGTAGCTGGGACTACAGGCGCGTGCTGCCACACCCGGCTAATTTTTGTATTTTAGTACAGACGGGGTTTCACTGTGTTGCCCAAGCTGGTTGTGAACCCCTGACCTCACGTGATCCACCTGCCTCCGCCTCCGAAAGTGCTGGGATTACAGGCCTGAGCCGCTGTGCCTGGCCTATTAATACTTTCTTTATGGGGCTGATCAATCCTATTTAAATGAGGAGCTGATTGTGGTGACTGGTTATATTCCTTAGATTCTTCTTTTAAAATAATCTGGCACAACCTCACCGTACCACCATCAGACCAGTTCTGCCTCTGAATAATCTAATTCATAATGATGTCGACCTAACATACCTGTTTATTCATGCAAGGTTTCCAACAAGAATTGAGATGAGTGGGTTTCAAAAAGATAAGACGATAAAAAATCATCATGAAGGAAAATTAAATCGAAAGTATAAGGTATAAACTATATAAGCATGAAATTTTATAAAATCTGTACCCTTGCCAGTGGTGGAAGTACATGAGCCAAAAGACTTAGTGAATTTGGTAATGAGAGAAAAAAAGAAAGTAAATTGTTTCTGGAGTTTCTAGAAAACAAATTACATTTTTATGTGCGCATTAAAAGAGGGCTATTACTGCAGTAAAAAGATTCCTTAACTTCAGAAGAGAGTGTTAATCTGAAGAACGTGTAATCTCTTAAATCATGGAGAATGAGAATATGAAATACAACGTGGCAGGGTGTGGTGGCTCATGCCTGTAATCCCAGCATTTTGGGAGGCAGAGTGGAGAGATCACCTGAACCCAGGAGTTCAAAACCAGCCTGGGCAACACAGTGAGACCTCATTTCTACAAAAAAAAATTTTTTAATTGCTGAGTACAGTGGCTCATGCCTGTAATCCCAGCACTTTGGGAGGCCAAGGCAGACAGATCACTTGAGGCCAATAGTTCAGGACCAGCCTGGCCAATATGGCAAAAACCTCATCTCTACTAAAAATACAAAAATTAGCTGGGTGTTGTGGTGCACGGCTATAATCTCAGCTACTTGGGAGGCTGAGGTTGAACTGCTTGCTTGAACTCGCGAGGCAGAGGCTGCAGTGAGCCAAGATTGTGCCACTGCATTCTAGCCCTGGGTGACACAGTGAGACTGTCTCAAACAAAACAAAACACCCACCTGGGCAAGACCCCTGTCTCTACAAAACATCTAAAAAATTCAGCTGAGTGTGGTGTTATGCACTGGTAGTCCCAGATGCTCAGAAGGCCAAGGCAGGGGGATTCCTTGAGCCCAGGAGGTCAAGGTTGCAGTGAGCCATCATTCTATCACTGTACTTCGGTCTGGGTGACAGAACAGTGAGACTGTCTCAAAAAATCTGAAATGAAGTTTCATATCTTTATGAAAGTAAAGGAAAATACTTCTGTCTAAAGGACGACATCAGTGAATCTAAATTGCCATTTAAGAGAGAACTCGGGCTGGGCATGGTGGCCCAGGTCTGTAATTCCAGCACTTTGGGAGGCTGAGGTGGGCGGATCACGAGGTCAGGAGATTGAGATCATCCTGCCTAACATGGTGAAACTCCATCTCTACTAAAAATACAAAAAAATTAGCTGGGCGTGGTGGCGCGTGCCTGTAATCCTAGCTACTCGGGAGACTGAGGCAGGAGAATCGCTTGAACCTGGGAGGTGGAGGTTGCAGTGAGCCGAGATCGTGCCACTGCACTCCAGCCTGGGTGACAAGAGCGAAACTCCGTCTCAAGAAAAAAAGAACTCATGGTAGTTTGGACGAGTGTAATTACTATCCAGCATTTAGTTGGAAATGTAAAGTCATTCCAACAAACTACATTAAGTCCTCAGGTAACCTCGTTGATTGGTTCTTGGAAAACCATCTAGATTAGTTCCTCCGGAATCTCATTTTGCAAGGTCATTTTGTTACAATGTTTTATGATGTTGAAGAGAAAAAAAAAAATGGTTTTGTTACATGCATGGTTTCGCTTAAAGTTGCAGTTTCCAGGAAGAAGCCGCAACGTTCAGTGTGGTCTTACCATAAAAGCAACAACCAGTCTGAGTGTTGTACTGAAAGATCAATTATTTTCCTCTTAAAAATACACCAGCGTTATTTTCATTCCTATAAGGACTGCTCAATTTCTCATATCACCATAGAATTTTTGCTTGCTAAAATTCCAGTATTGACAGTAGCATGACCGTTATCCCATACCGTGATTCTTGGACTTGCTTTAAACCTACTGTGGGAAGCAGTTGGGAAGAGGGTACTGTAACATTGTGGATGGAACTTACTTACTATGACTTCTTTAATGTGAGCAAGTGGTTCCTCAAAACCATTTACAATATGGAACATCCATAGGTTGCCAACAGTGTCTTATGTTAGGGAAGACGAAGTAGGTGGTATTCTGGTCTGGGAGCTGAGACTGGATCAACCAATAGGGAAGCCGTCAGGGATTATCTGCTGTTTCTGAGTAGCTCAAAACTCCGATTCATGTTTTTGTGAGTGGAGTAACTGCTCATCAGCAGCACTTGCCAGCCGGAAGCCCTGAGGCCTGGGATCACCAGACACGCCTTCCCATCTGGGCAGGGCATGTGGGCTCTGCTTCCCACGTGCTAACATTGGTCTGTGCTATGCAAGTGAAGACCTTAATTTTTCTAATGTAGATATTTTAACCTCAGCAGGATCTGTGAGAGGCAGCTCAGTTTGTAATTAGGATTAACACCAAGACAGACAATATGTATGAAAGGGATGGATGTGAATTTTGCTCAGAGTTGTGGGCTGTAAAAATGGGGCTGGGCACAGTGGTTCATGCCTGTAATGCCAGCACTTTGGGAGGCCAACTTGGGAGAGTTACCTGAGGCCAAGAAGAGTTCAAGACCAGCCTAAGGCAATACCATCTCTATTTAAAAATAAATAAATGGCCCACATGGTGGCTCATGCCTGTAATCCCAGCATTTTGGGAGCCTGTGGTGGGTGGATCACTTGAGGTCAGGAGTTCACGACCAGCCTGGCCAACATGATGAAATACAATCCATCTGTACTAAAAATACAAAAATAAGCCAGATGTGCTCACTTGAACCCAGGAGGCAGAGGTTGCACCGAGCTGAGATCATGCCACTGCACTACAGCCGGGGCGACAGAGTGAGACTCTGTCTCAGAAACAAAAATAAACTTTTTTTAAATGGGGGGAAATGTTTCTTCTGCCTCTGTGGAGAGAAACTCTTGCCTGGCTCTGTACCCCACGTTCTTTAAAGGGTTTGGGCTTGTGATGGCCAGATACTCGACTAGTCAGAAATAAGACTATAATGTAATTTTCATCTTTATCATATAATTTATTTTTACTTTAAAGCAAGACGGAAAGTTGCCTTTTGTTCCTCCAGAGGAAGAATTTATTATGGGAGTTTCCAAGTATGGCATAAAAGTATCAACATCAGATCAATATGTAAGTAATATAATTTATTAAGAAAATTATGTTTTAGATAACAGGGAATTCAGGCCATTAAGAGCCCCCTTCTAATTAGGGCCACTCCTGTTTGCAGTGATTGGTTTGTAAATCTTCCTAGCAGTTGGTCTTAAACGTGACCAATTTCTTGGGGTGAATAGGGGCCTCCTTTTCTCTCCTGTGTTGGAAGGGTCCATGCAACCTGTCCCCGACCCCCAAACTCACACAGATGCCTCCGGATGCATTTTCAACTAAGGGCCCCTCATCCATTAAGAGCAGCTGTCAGCTTGGAAGGTGGGCACAGACACTGGGATAGTCAGTTTAGACCACTCCTCTCCTGTCTTGCTGGGATTTAAAAAGGCGTGATCCTGAAGGCAAATTGCCCGAGACTGAGCATACAGGAACATCCCTTGGGGTGAGAAACCTATGGATATGCTGTTTCAAGCCTCACTCTGCCTGGAGGGTGTGTCATTAGGACTGACAAACATGTGAGAGTCCTGATCTCTCCGAATCTTTCCTGACTTCTGCAGGATGTTTTGCACAGGCATGCTCTCTACTTAATAATCCGGATGGTGTGTTACGATGATGGTCTCGGGGCGGGAAAAAGCTTACTGGCTCTGAAGACCACAGATGCAAGCAATGAAGAATACAGCCTGTGGGTTTATCAGTGCAACAGCCTGGTGAGACTTTGTTACTTTGGTTAGCTGCTTACTCATCGTCGCAAAACCCAGGGACTACGGTTGTTTTTGAAGGTTGAAGAAATACAATCCATTATATGTGGAATATCTGGCCTGGGGATAGGGAATGAATATTAGGCTGGAGGTCAGCCAGCTGGCAAGACAGTGCAGGTTTGTGAACCATTTCTGTTAGGGCCAGTGGCAGCACTCACTCGTGCCTGGATTTAAAAGGTAAACAAAGCAGCTGAGGAAAAGTGTATCCTCCAGGGGCCAAAGGCTCCCTCCATTTCCGAAAGCTGTTGCCCTCCTAGACTGTGTCATCAGCCTTCTCAGGCTGCAGTCGCTGTTTGCTCCTCTCTGAAGGAGGGCAAAGGGCCCACGTGCAGGGAAGCTCATAGTGTGGGTTCCACTGACCTGGGCAGGCATGTGTTCTCGGCTTGCTTAGGAGAGGTCTTAAGAGGGGTTAGGTGTGTGCCTCTGCTAGCCAAATTGAGTTCATGAAGAGATCAGCGAATGTTGCTCTTACTCTTATCTTTTCACGTAATGTAGGAACAAGCACAAGCCATTTGCAAGGTTTTATCCACTGCTTTTGACTCTGTATTAACATCTGAGAAACCTTGAATCCTGCAATCAAGAAGTCAACTTCATCTGAAAGTTCAGCTGTTTTCAATCTGCAGTGCTGACGTGTTATGCAAATAATGAAATGATCCCTTGCTCTAGGTTTTCTGAAGAAAATGGATTGTGTAAAATGCTGATCATTTGTTTATTAAAATGTGTCCTATTAGTGAGTTAACTCTCAATGAAGTCATCTACTTTCTGGGATAAAAAAACTTCATTTGTCTTTTTCAAAGTTCACATAAGCTTAACCTAAGTGTCACAGAAGCCTAGGTGTCCCAGAGGTCCATTCAGTGACAAACACTGGAGGCCTGCCTGAGGAAGACTGATGACGTGTTCAGTAGTGGCTTCCCAGTGACGTGGGATCACTGGCATGGACCTCTCTCCGGCAGAGGTGTGGACAGGAGACCAGGATTCATGCTGGTTTGGAACAGTGACATTGCCAACTTAAGACACACAAAGTAGATTTTCACAAGTGTCTGGTCAAGATAACATGCTGGCAAACCACAATTCTCAGAGTTAAGAGAACCTTAAAGGATTACCGCTCATGCTAAGAGTAGTATATAAAGGATCTCATGTACAGTATGATAGTGTACTTTTTTAAAGGACTGTCAATATATAAAACTTTAAAGATTAAAAACATTAAAAATAAAACCATGCCCATTTAAAAGTATTTTATTTTTTTCCAGTCAAATGACTAGTTAACAAGAAGAGTAAACTTATTAAACATGCTCTAGTTATAAATCACTGCATTAAGGACAATGAAAATAATCAATTTTGGTTATACAATATATACAGTTGTGCTGCAACCAAAGTAATCAGGTGAATGAACTGAATATCATACATCTCAAAATAGCATCCTAAGCTGCATATTATGTTATCCACCCCTTAACAGATCACACAGTAACTCTTAGTCTGTGTACATATTCTGAGCCATCATCCCAGATCTGATGGAAAATGGCATGCAAAATGCCAGAATTCTGCAGCTGCAGTATGTGAAACATAAACTTTAAATATAAATAGATATCTACAATGTTTTTCTTTCTCTCAGTTACTTTTTTAATTTGCAAAGAGCAAATAACTAAGAAAGGATATTAGCAGGGACGTTAATATAATTTCTCCTCTGTTAAGAGTACTATTAGTTACTGCACAATAGCACCAAATTGTAGACTGGAAAAATATTTCCTAGATATTTATGTACCAGTGAACCTGATAGATTAGTTTGGGACTGGAGTTCTAATGTTGATATCTATCAACTTTATTCCTTATATAGCTGGCACCAGGTGGTCAAAGGCTGACTATAAAATACAGATGGAGGAGGATTGTTAAAATAGACATAAGTGCACTGTGCAAAATACATCTGTTTACTTAAATCTATGAGAAAATTAAATGAAGGGTTCAAACAACAGAATTAACAATCAGTGAAAACAGATGTAGTGCTTTAAAAAAAACAAAAAACTACAGATCTAACACATTTTACCCAGAACTTCAAAAGGCAAAAGCGATTGCTATACATCATAAAACATTCCAGTTTGTTCTGTCTTCCTTTGTAACAACAAAAAAAGTACAATGCCAAAACAAAACAAAACAAAAAAAAAACCTCTACACGTAGAGTCTTGCATAATAAAGACAAGCTGCTTCAATCAAATGTACCATCACAACAAATGCAGCAACAGCACTGCTGCCCCACTTTCCAAGCCTACACTCAATTTATTCCTTTACTTGTGTTAAAAGTCCAAGTGGGCATCACAGGCCTCTTTATTCTCAGCCAAAATGTCCAATATTCCTACTATGAATCTCACCCTCACAATTACTAAATAGAGGTATGACAGTCAAGTTCATTAAACTAATGAGTTTTGGTTTTATAATATACAACCTAATCCCCCCTACTACCACCCCAAGTAGCTTAAGAATGATATGATGGCCTTAAATAGTAAAAACTGGGATGTTTGGGAGTATTTTATTATCTGGGACCTATATATTTCTGATATGTTCTTGATTATAAACAGATGGACAGATTCGATTTCAAGACAGTGTGACTACCATTCCTGTTGGAGTATTATATAAATACAAGACACTAAACTGAGTCAACATTCTCATGGGCTAGAAGGGAAGGCAGTGGTACACTCAGCAGGAGACAGCAAGTGATGGGTGAATACAGCATGGTCTGCGCCACAGAATTCTACTGTCTACAGTTGCTTTCTGTGTGATCAGCAAGTTCAAGAAGGCAAATTCTGAAACATCTAAAGCATATAAACTAATTTAAAAGAACTGTTTTGCAATCCATCATCCTTAGTTTTTAACCAAATTCAGGAAATGCAGTTTTATATAACCTGGAACGGAATGAACTGTAGTTACCCTACGTTGTCATAAACCATCAGTAATTTTGTTAAGTATGATTGTTCACAACAGGTTATACACACATGCAGAATATAGTGATAGCTGCAACCTCATAAATTAGGGCTAGAAAGTACAATGCTAATGTGTAAATTTCCAAGTTGTTTTTTAAACACTGGGTGGATTTCAAAGTAATACGTGTCTTTAAAGGTGAACTGATGGCATTTTATCGAGAAAGTCCAGAGCTGGGCTATGGACTTCTGAAGCAGCAGTTGACTGGCCATCTAAAATAATAATTGTGCTAAAGGTCACCACTCCAGAATTGGGCCAAGGAATGCAGGAAGAGTTTATTTCCAATACACTCAATGCAAACATTTTTAGGTTTAGCGAATTCCGTAGAGGCAGGATCTTGACTATGTATAACAGTTAAAATAACTTTTCAGTTCACCTGTTGGGAAATTCAGTTTTTCCTAATAAATGCATAGCAATGTTTCGTGAAAACCACAAATTATAAAAACAATTACTGATATGTAAAATTGCCTCAGTTTTAAAACAGAGCAGTGGCATTAGAGAACATGGGCTACCGTACAAACAGTTCATGAAACTGGTTATCTGGCAAGAGTTTTGGTACCAACAACAAAACAGGAACGTAACTGTTAATGCTTTTGTTCAGTAGCAATTCAGTCAGCGATAAAGTGCACAAATGACACTGGGAATGCGCCTTTGCGACCAGGATCTCCATCAATGTGGCCAATCTGAAACGGAAAAAAGTGTAGGTTGCTATTAAAATTCCAAATGTTGGTGGCAACTTTGAAGGGCATTACATAGAGCATTTGGTGGAAAAAAAGCACGATTGGTTCAGAAGACTCTCTTCCGACAAGAAATTACTTGGGCAAAACATCCAAACGATTTTTTTCCCTTTTTCCTCACCACATTTCAGATAGTGCAGGCCTCTCCTGTGTAAGGAGCTCTTCCCAGCCGTGCCTCAGATGTTCACTGGCGGGGATGGCCACCCCCACCTGTTCCTGGGAGGCACACAGGTCAGCTCTCTGACCGCTACTCCCCGCTGGCCTTTTTTGAATGAATGAATGAATGAAGCCGAGTGTCACAAGTTTGTGAGCTGCAAAGTCACCGAAAGTGGCAAAGGTATAAGTTGGCCCCATTTCACTGAGTCAAGCGCTTGTGTAAGGCTTCACTCACTCTATCCACTTACGTTCGCTCTCGGGTAAATTATATCCAAGTGTGATCTCAAGAGTGTAAATGATGTAGGCAAATAAAAGGCTAAAAACAGCCAAAATATGAACGGTGGGCTTTTTGCGGAGTGGTGGGGGGTTGCTGTGGCTATGGGCAACTTCTGTTTTCTGCTTTATGCCTCTATTTTCCAGTTTTGGAAATGAGCAGGTATTTTCCACATGGCTAAGCCTGTGGTCAGGCTGGTGCCCTGTCCGGATGGTGAGTTGTAGGCAACCGTGGGAGCTGGCTGGCAGGGCTGGCTCTGTGTGCAGGTGGGTCTAGTGGGTGTGTGGATGGGAAGGGGCAAGTTCGGGTCCTCACGTGCTCTATGCAGCCAAGCTGAGCACTCTCCTCACCAGAGTCCAGGTGCTGTGGCCCTCTCTGTGCCTGTGCTATAGTGAGGCTGATGGTAGGAACTCTGGATCCTCCCTTTATTTATTTATTTATTTATTTATTTATTTATTTAGAGATGGAGTCTGGCTCTGTCACCCAGGCTGTAGTGCAGTGGCGTGATCTCGGCTCACTGCAACCTCCCCGTTGAGGGTTCAAATGAGTCTCCTGTCTCAGCCTCCCGAGTAGCTGGGATTACAGGTGCCTGCCACCACGCCCAGCTAATTTTTTGTATTTTTAGTAGAGAACCATGTTGGCCAGGCTGGTCTCGAACTCCTGACCTCAAGTGTTCCGCCTGCCTCAGCCTCCCAAAGTGCTGGGATTATGGGGGTGAGCCACCGCACCCAGCCCACAGACACTTTTAATCCATTAAGGGCAAACAAGGCCACAGGAAAGAGCGGTGAACCCAGCCCTACCAAATGAAGGCAGTGCTGCCTGACCCCGAGAGCTCACAGCGCCCCTGGAGGCTGAAGACGTGCAGTTTCAACACTAGTGGGAGCTCTGCGAGGGACAGCGACTAAAGACAGTGTCCAGACTCCTTGCACTTGACAAAGCAGTTCCCTTAAATCCTGTTGAGTTCCCAGCTGAACTGTCCGCTCTGAGCTCAGATGCGGAGCCACGCCACTTGCGTCTGCTGTGTGGTGGGCTCAGCCTGGGGCTGTCTGCCTGTGCCCCATTCAAACCGGTTCATCCACTGCCCTCACTGTATACAGCTGCCGCTTAGTGGGTGCTCACCAGATCATGTGCGCCAGACTGTGTGTGTGACCCCCTTTCACAGATGATCCCACTAACGCTTAACGATAAAAGCAACCAGCCCCAAGCCACCGGCCCGTGAGGGGCCAAGTCTGAATTCTTAGGTGGCCGGCACTCATCTTGTTCCCATACCCTGCTGGACGCCTGGGCGGCCACAGCTCATTTCAGGACCAGACTCACGCCTGGGGCTCTGCGCTCTAGGTCAGCTCCTTCCAGACACCCGATCCCACTAATCCAGCAATGGGGGGTGATGACCTAGAAACTCAAGGCCTCAAAATGAAGGAGTCTCACTTCAGGCCCTCATGGGTGCTCTGGAAACTGCACCCTGACAGGGAAAGCAGCCACCATGGGGAATATCAGGCCTGCTCAGAAGTGGGTGTCCGTGGAGGAAGCGATTCCTGAGGATGCCAAGGGGCAGAGGCACCAGGAACTGTGTCTGCACTGCTCAGGCTGAGAAAATCTCACCTGCGAGCCAGTCTCTCCAGCCAGGTGGGCAGGGATGCAGCTCAGCCCCCAGGAACCTCCCGGGCCCACCCCTGACTCACCCACCACTCCTGGTCCTCCTCCCCATCCACGATGATCACATCCCCCTCGGAGAAGGTTAACTCATCGGGGTTGTCAGCCACACAGTTATAGAGCGCTTTCACCCGCTTAGGCTTCAACTTGGTCTGTGTCAGGAGAGGGAACAAAGGTTAGCGTGGCTGCAGCCCTCAGCTCTCAGGGCAGACAGCTCAAGCACCCTGCACCCCCCGGTCTCAGGAGCCCCGCACCTAGGCCTGAGAAGCCTGCAGATGCCAAGGTGGGGCAGGTCAGTACAGCTCAGGAACCAGGGAGAGAAAAGGGAAGAGCTCCCCACCAAGCAGAGAGAAGGGGCCAAGGGCTGGGAAACAAAGCGGCCGGGGCAGGGCACTCTGAGTGGGCCCGTCCTGGAGCTGCGATGGGAGGGCCAAACCCACCAGCTGCCAAGATCCAAGCAATCAGGTACCAAGAAGACCCCTGTCCAGCCCCCAACCAAGGGAAGAGGGGAAGGCTTGCTTCCCCTGAGCCCTTGTGAAACCACCTGCACCCTCCTGGCGAGAGCAGAGGAGCAGGAAAGGGAGCTCGTCACTTACTGCCTGAGACTTCCTAGGCATGGGTGCAGGGGGCTGCAGGACCATAGCATTGGACAGAGGACCCAGAGCTTCTGTTGCAGAAAGATCCACTGTAGGGCAAAAATGAAGCAACTTAAGACACGCCATCAATCATAACCATGAGATGTAAACAATGTACAAGCCACAGGGTGTGTCTGAAAGCAGGTTTCCCCCCAGGTGTTCTCATCTGTTGAGGGAAAAGGGAACCTTCTGATTTGGATGCAGCCCTTGCAGAGCTCATGTGGCAGCCAAGTGTTCCCCAGTGAGCCCGCCCTGTCAGCAGGAGGGGACAAGGTAAAGGGCCCCAGGACTGAGCTGCTCAGGAGCAGGGGTCTCAGAGGCCAAGGGAGCAGGGAGGATGGCAGAAGGGAAGGAGGGAACAAGGCAGGAGGGAGGAGAAAGGCAAGGAAAAGGGGGAGAGGAGTGGGGGGGTGGAGGAAGGCAGGTGGCGGAGGAAGAAGGCATGAGACTATTCGGGAGAGGAGGAGAAGGGAGCAGGGGAGGAAGGCAGGAGTGGGGGAGGAAGGCAGGAGTCGGGGAGGAGGGTAGGAGGGTGGGGGGGAAGGGGGGCAGAAGGGCTGTGGGAGGGGAGACAGCTGGGCCCTCCCTCAGGCCTGACCACCTAGCAGGGAACGTCCCCACACTGCCCCATGGATCAAGCAGAAATAAACTCAGTCCCAAATTAAATAATTACCAGGTACTCTTGGTTGGCTTTTGTTGGTCAGTGGGGTGGACTTGTCAGCCCTACAAAGACAGGGAAAAAGTAGATTTACTGCTACCTGAGGGCACCTGCCCCTTTTTCATACCCTTTTATCAGAGAACCTTCTGAGTTCAAGCTGAAAGAGTGTAAGGTGATTTCCTCCACTGTCACTCAGCTCTCTTTTTTATGGGAAAAGGAAGAATGAGAGGCCCTGAGAAAGTGCTAGATCCAACGTTTCTGATCCTAAAACCAGGGCTTTTCTCGAGCACTCTGTCCACGTGAGCCTGCCGATGGCCAGGGTCTGGAGCAATGCTGGGCACTGGCCCCGCCCTGAGTCTGCTCAGCCCCTTCCCTGCCTTGGTCCCATCTACACGAAAGGGCGGGGCTGAACCTTAACCTCAGGCCCAGATGGCTCTGCCAGGATGGGTCCGATCACCCTGAATCAGTGCTGTCCATGCCTCTGCGGTCCCTGCTTCTGGGAACTGATGTGGCTGACCATGGGCTCAGGCCCCATCCATGAGCCTCTGGGCCAGCATGCCCCAAAGCCACAAGGCGGAAGCACATGAGTGAGGACGTGGTTCTCAGGGCCGCAGACAGGGGTCCCTCCGTTTGAACCTGCCACTTGGCAGCTCTGGGTACATGGGTTCTGGAGAGTCAGCACTTTCATCTGCAAAAGCTGTGACACAAGATCCGCCAACTCCAGAGCTCAGGAGCAGTGCCATGAGTGAGGACAGCTGGCTTCAGTTCCCCCGTGGATCTCCTGGACCTAGCATAAAGCCAGGCACAGGATGGGGGCTGGAGAAGCAGAAGAGGAAGACCAGGGAGGAAGGGAAGGCAAAGATGGGATTCTTTCCACTGTACGCTCCCGTCCGTCGACACTCCCTTTGCTGCTCGGAATGAACCCTGTCTGGCCTCGATGCTTACAGTCCCAGAACGAAGGGAGAGAAAACATCACATGGGTTTTGCTCATACTTTGAAGGAACTGAAAAGGAACTTTGTTTTATTCCATAAAGACCCCTCCCATTGGACCAGTCTGGCCATTTGTTTTCCATCAATGTCTCTGGGTGTAAATGTCTCAGCAGACATCATGACACTGACCAGGCTGACGCCCTTGCCTGCAGTCATCCCTAACTACAGAACACTCGCAGGCCTGATCCTCTGAGACAGCAGTCAGCAGACTTTCTTTAAAGAGGCAGCTAGTAAACTTTTTAGGCTTTGTGATTTTTTTTTTTTTTTTTTTTTTTTTTTTTTTTTTGAGATGGAGTCTCACACTGTCTCCCGGGTTAGAGTGCAGTGGCACAGTCTTGGCTCACTGCAACCTCTGCCACCCGGGTTCAAGCAATTCTCCTGCCTCAGCCTCCCGAGTAGCCGGAATTACAGGTGTGCACCACCATGCACAGCTAATTTTCTGTATTTTCAGTAGAGATGGCGTTTCACCATGTTGGCCAGGCTGGTCTCAAACTCCTGACCTCAGGTGATTCACCCACCTCGGCCTCCCAAAGTGCTGGGATTACAGGCGTGAGCCACTGCACCCGGACNTAAAGGGGCGCTATAAAACTTTTTTTGGTTTTTTGTTTTTTTTTTTTTTTTTTTTTTTTTTTTTTTTGAGATGGAGTCTCACACTGTCTCCCGGGTTAGAGTGCAGTGGCACAGTCTTGGCTCACTGCAACCTCTGCCACCCGGGTTCAAGCAATTCTCCTGCCTCAGCCTCCCGAGTAGCCGGAATTACAGGTGTGCACCACCATGCACAGCTAATTTTCTGTATTTTCAGTAGAGATGGCGTTTCACCATGTTGGCCAGGCTGGTCTCAAACTCCTGACCTCAGGTGATTCACCCACCTCGGCCTCCCAAAGTGCTGGGATTACAGGCGTGAGCCACTGCACCCGGACTTTGTGTGTTTTTTGAGTCAGGGTCCTGCCCTATTACCCAAGCTTGAGTGCAGTGAGGCAGTCAGTTCACTGCAGCCTCGAACTCCTGGGGTCAAGTGATCCTCCCCCTTCAGCCTCCTGAGTAGTTGAGACTACAGGTGCACACCACCATGCTTGGCTAACTTTCAAAATTTTTTGTAAAGACATGGTCTCACTATGTTTTCCAGGCTGGTCTCGAACTCCTAGTCTCAAGCAATCCTCCTGCTTCGGCCTCCCAAAGCTCTGGGATTACAGGTGTGAGCCACTGCATCCAGCTGGCTTTGTGGATTCTAGCATCTCTGCTGCAATTATTCAACTCTGCCACTGTGGCGTGAAAGCAGCCCCAGACTGCATAAACAAACAGGTGTGGCTAATGTTCCAATAATATTTTATGAGCGCTAAAGTGAATCTCACACAGTTTTCATGCACCATAAAATATCCTTTTGATTTTTTTTTCCAATCAATTACAAATACAAAAGTCATTCTTAATTCTTAGTTCATGGGCCCTAAAACACAGGCGGCAGGCTGGATTTGGCCTGTGAGCCCTAGTTTGCTGACTCCTACCCTAAGAGAAGAGGTATGAAAATTCACATTTATACCAGAGACAAAATTACCGGCGGTGGGGGAGGGATAGTATCCTTTACAAAGAGGATGCACCAGCGTATTCCTTTAGAGTAAGAACTCCACTGGGCACTGGCAACATGATTCCGTCCATCTCATTGTCCTGGGTAGCTCTGATGCACAGCGTATTCCTTTAGGAGTAAGGAACTCCACTGGGCCTGGCAACATGTTCGGTCCATCCTCATCTTCCTGGGTAGCTCTGGATGCACCAGCGTATTCCTTTTAGAGTAAGAACTCACCTTGGCACTGGCACATGATTCCGTCCATCTCATCTGTCCTGGGTAGCTCTGGATGCACCAGCGTATTTCCTTTAGAGTAAGAACTCCCACTGGGCACTGGCAACATGATTCCGTCCATCCTCATCTGTCCTGGGTAGCCATTGGTAGCTCTGGATGCACAGCGTATTCCTTTAGAGTAAGAGCTCCACTGGGCATGGGCAACATGATTCCGTCCATTCCTCATCTGTCTGGTAGCTCTGATGCACCACGTATTCCTTTAGAGTTAAGAACTCCACTGGGCACTGGCAACATGATTCCGTCATCCTCATCTGTCCTGGGTTAGCTCTGGATGCACAGCGTATTCCTTTAGAGTAAGAACTCCACTGGCACTGGCAACATATTCCGTCCATCCTCAATCTGTCGCTGGGTTTAGCTCTGGGATGCACCAGGTAGTTCCTTTAGAGTAAGAACCCACTGGGCACTGGCAACATGATTCCGGTCATTCCTAATCTGTCCTGGGTAGCTCTGGGATGCACCGCGTATTCCTTTCAGGAGTAAAGAGCTCCACTGGGCACTGGCAACATGATTCCGTCCATCCTCATCTGTCCTGGGTAGCTCTGGTGCACCAGCGTATTCCGTTTAAGTAAGAGCTCCACTGGGCACTGGCAAATGATCCGTCCATCCTCATCTGTCTGGGTAAGCTCTGGATGCACCAGCGTATTCCTTTAGAGTAAGAACTCCACTGGGCACTGGCAACATGATTCCGTCCATCCTCATCTGTCCTGGGTAGCTCTGGATGCACCAGCGTTTCCTTTAGAGTAAGAACTCCACTGGGCCACTGGCAACATGATTCCGTCCATTCCTCATCTGTCTTGGGTAGCTCTGTGCCACCAGCGTATTCCTTTAGAGTAAGAGCTCCACTGGGCACTGGCAACATGGGATTCCGTCCCATCCTCCATCTGTCCTGGTTTAGATCGGGATGCACAGCGTATTCCTTTTAGTGGAAGAGCTCCACTGGGCCACTGGCAACATGATTCCGTCCATCCTCCCATCTGCCTGGGTAGCTCTGGATGCACCAGCGTTTCCTTTAGAGTAAGAGCTCCACTGGGGGACTGGCAACATGATTCCGTCCATCCTCATCTGTCTGGGTAGCTCTGGATGCACCAGCGTTTCCTTTAGAGTAAGAGTCCACTGGGCACTGGCAACATGATTCCGTCCATCCTCATCTGTCCTGGTAGCTCGGATGCACCAGCGTATTTCCTTTAGAGTAAGACTCCACTGGGCACTGGCAACATGTATCCGTCCATCCTCATCTGTCCTGGGTAGCTCTGGAGCACCAGGCGTATTCACTTTAGAGTAAGAGCTCCCACTGTGGCAACTTGGCAACATGATTCCGTCCATCTCATCTGTCCTGGGGTAGCTCTGGATGACCATCGTTTTATTCCTTTGAGTAAGAGCTCCATGGGCACTGGCAACATGGATTCCGGTCCATCCTCATCTGTCCTGGGTAGCTCTGGATGCACCAGCGTATTCCTTTGAGTAAGAACCCCACTGGGGCACTGGCAACATTGATTTCCGTCCATTCCTCATCTGTCCTGGGTAGCTCTGGATGCACCAGGTATTCTTAAGTAAGAGCTCCCTGGGCACTGCGCAACATGATTCCGTCCATCCTCATCTGTCCCTGGGTAGCTCTGGATGCACCAGCGTATTCCTTTAGGAGTAAGAGCTCACTGGGCACTGGCAACGTGATTCCGTCCATCCTCATCTTCCTGGGTAGGCTCTGGATGCACCAGGCGTATTCCTTTAGAGTAAGAAGCCCCATGGGCAAAAAAACCCCCTGGCAACATGATTCCGTCCATCCTCATCTGTCCTGGGTAGCTCTAACCTCACTGGCCCTGTGCCCCTTTTTCCTACCAGTCAGATCTGAAACCAGGTAGAATCATGTTTGAGAGGAAACCTGTCCAGCTTCTCCCAGCTAGAACACTTCTGAGAACCAGGAACCTGCACCTCACAGCTGACATCCACGGTTCTGAGTCCCAATAACTGCTGGGAGCTGACGGCTCGTTAGCCAGAACTTCCACACGATTTGTTCTCTTGAAAAACAGCAGCTTGGAAAGTGCAAATCGCAGGGCGTCTTAAGGCAGAAGAGAGTCCAGAAGCCAAGGGAAGCATGACCTGTGGCCACTTTGGTGTAGAGGCAGAAATAATTAGCACTGGAAAGCCCATTTATTACAGCATAATTCAGTAGCTGTTTAAGACTAGGAAGGCACAGATATGCATATTCCATTTTATTTTTTTTGAGATGGAGTCTGGTTCTGTTGCCCAGGCTGGAGAGCAGTGGTGCAATCTCAGCTCACTGCAACCTCCACCTCCTGGGTTCAAGTGATTCTCCTGCCTCAGCCTCCTGAGTAGCTGGGATTACAGGTGTGCACCAACATGCCCAGCTAAGTTTCGTAGTTTTAGTAGAGATGGGGTTTTGCCATGTTGGTCAGGCTGGTCTTCAAGTGATCCACCCAGCTTGGCCTCCCAAAATGCTAGGATTGCAGGTGTGAGCCGCCACGCCCAGCCCTGCATGTTATATTTTAAAAAGTTATCTTGCAAAGTAGCATTTAAAAAGTTTTGGGAGTCTTCTGGTTAAAAGGGCAGATTTAAGTACATTTACTTCCACTTCTTCCCAAGGAAAAGGATTTTAAAAAATTAAACATAAAAGAGGTCAGGCACGGGGCCTCATGCCTGTAATCCCAGCACTTTGAAAGGCCAATGTGGGAGGACTGCTTGAGCCCAGGAGTTTGAGACCAGCCTGGGCAACATAAGGAGGCCCCCACCTCTATAAAATATAAAAATAAATTAACCAGGCATGGTGGTGCATGCCTGTGGTCCCAGCCATGCGGAGGCTGAGGTGGGCGGATCACCTGAGCCCAGGAGGTCGAGGCTACAGTGAACCGTGATTGCACCACTGTGCTCCAGCCTGGGCGACAGAATAAAAGATAAATTACAGTCAACCTAGTTGACCTCAAGAATGGAATCCCACTCCAGCAGTGAGGAAGGCTCTGAAATACTCCTATCTGTCCTGTAGTGTCCCCAAAAGGCTCAGGACCCTCTGGAAGGGGAGAAAGGCAAGGTAGTAATTAGCCAAAAATCTGTTTAAGGAGCTCATGAATCCCTGGAATCTCGCCCCAGCTCTGATTAGTCTTAGCCGCTGCCCTGCTCAACCTACTAAGGACAGGAAGCTTCTATTCTTGGAGAGGGCAAAACAGAGGGTATCTGGATGGGGGACACCAGGTGCGGCTGTTGGGAGTATCTTGAAAAACAGAGGGACTAAGTAAAAGCTTAACTTTATTTCTCTACTCCTAAAAAAACTTCAGATGAGACAAGAGGCCCAGCCAGACCACTCCACAGGGACACTGGTGTGGGCGGCTCTGTGCAGGCTGCCAGTTTTTACTGCCTCACCTGGAGGGGAAACACCGAGCTTGCCATTTATAGGGAAAAGCCTGGAACCCACAGAGGTCAAAACGGTGTGGAGGCAGCACTCTCTGCACGAACACGAAAACTGCAACACACCCGCCAGCACCTTCGCAACCATTCTCAGAAGGAGGAGACTGAGAAATGATCTCAGGAAACAAAAAGAGTATCTCTACAAAAAGAGTTTAACTTGAGGATTATTATATGAGAACAGGCATGAACGCCTTAGTAAAAGAACTGGGAGATAAACTCTAGAAAATCTTCCAGAAGACAGATTTTCAAAACAGGCAGGCAAGCAAAGCAGGGATGGCCATGAGAAGGTGGCAGAGGGCTAGCTGAGGATGACAGCTCGACTCCCCTGCACCGGGTGGCACTTCCAGCCCCAGCCTGGGAGGAGGGAGTGTGGGCATCCAGCCTGCCCCCCACAGCAACTCCTTCCCCTCAGAATTAACTCTGAGCCCAGGAGACAGATGGTAGAAGCAGAAGATCGGAGGGGTCTGGGTCTACCTTTGGGACTGGGGTACAACTAAGAATATGCACACTAAACTTAGCGTGAGCAGGAAGCTAACTTCCACCTGTGAAAGCATGGTGACGCTGAAGTTTGTCAGAGCACTTAGGGTACTCCAATGAACACGATGACACATTCAGAAGAAAGGCCAAGGAGTCTGACATCTGAGGAATAAGAAACATTAGAAGAGAGAACAAAAAACCCCAATATTTAAAGCATTAAAAAATCAGTGAAATTTCTCCAAATTGAAGGATGTAGTTTGTACCTTGAAAGTCTCTGTCATCTGTCTGGCAGTGCGGATGAAAACACCCACACTGGTACCTGGGGAGGCGCGTCACCCAGAGGTGAACAAGAAGGGCATGTCCGCAGATGGTGGCCCAACAGGAGCGTCCGAGCCCAGGTGGGAGGAGGAAAGCATCCAGGTGGCAGGAAGTGACAGCCCCCCTGAGCACCCAGTGGGGGTCCTGGAACAAGAGGCAGACCCAAACTGGGAAAGGCAGCTGCTGCGCAGAGGTGGCAGTAGAGAGGGGGAACCTGTTTCCTAAATAGACACCGATCAAGGAAGTAAAGATGGGAGCCAGACTGCTCACCCTCAGAAAGGAAGGAAGTATACAGATAAGAAGACAACTAGAAGAAACCCCATGGCGACTGTAAAGCATTGCCTTCCAATTTGTTACTGTTTTTCTTTTTTTAGAGCTAGGGTCTCTGTTGTCCAGGCTGGAGTGCAGTGGCACCATCAAAGCTCACTGTAGCCTTCTCACGGGCTCAAGCAATCCTCCTGCCTCAGCCTCCCAAGTAGCTGGGACTACAGGCGCGTGCTGCCATGCCTAGCTAATTTTTAATTTTTTTTTTGTAGAGACAGGGTCTCACTATGTTGCCCAGAGTGGTCTTGAACTCCTGGCCTCAAGTGATCCTCCCACCTCGGCCTTCTAAAGTAATGCAGGGATGGGCTGAGCGTGGTGGCTCACACTGTGTCTGGAATTGGTGGGTTCTTGGTCTCACTGACCAAGAACGAAGCCGTGGACCCTCGCAGTGAGTGTTACAGTTCTTAAAGATGGTGTGTCCGGAGTTTGTTCCTTCAGACCCTCAGATGTGTCTGGAGCTTCTTCCTTCTGGTGGGTTCGTGATCTCGCTGTCAGGAGTGAAGCTGCAGACCTTCGTGGTGAGTGTTGTAGCTCTTAAAAGCAGCGCATCTGGAGTTGTTTGTTCGTCCCGGTGGGTTCGTGGTCTCCTTGGCTTCAGGAGTGAAGCTGCAGGCCTTCGCAGAGAGTGTTACAGCTCATAAAGGCAGCGTGGACCCAAAGAGTGAGCAGCATGCAAGATTTATTGCAAAGAGTGAAAGAACAAAGCTTCCACAGCCGGGAAGCAGACCCCGGCCGGTTGATGCCGGCTGGCTGGGGTAGCCCGCTTTTATGCCCCATCTACATCCTGCTGATTGGTCCATTTTACAGAGAGTTGATTGGTCCATTTTGACAGAGTGCTGACTGGTGCGTTTACAATCCTTGAGCTAGACACAGAGAGCTAGAGGGAAAAGTTCTCCAAGTCCCCACTAGGTTAGCTAGACACAGAGTTAGCTAGATACAGAGTACCAATTGGTGTATTCACAAACCCTGAGCTAGACACAAAGTACGGATTGGTGTATCTACAAAACCTGAGCTAGACACAGAGTGCTGATTGGAGTATTTACCATCCTCTGGCTAGACATAAAAGTTCTCCATGTCCCCATCCGGCTCAGGGGCCTAGCTGGCTTCACCTAGTGGATCCTGCATGGGGGCTGCAGGCAGAGCTGCCCGCCAGTCCGGAGCCATGCCCGCACTCCTCAGCCCTTGGGCTGTCGATGGGACTGGCCGCCAGGGAGCACGGGGCGGCGAACGTCGGAGAGACTCAGGCCACGTAGGAGTCCACGGCAGGGTGGGGAGCTCAGACATGGCGGGCTGCAGATCCCAAGCCCTGCCCCGCAGGGAGGCAGCTAAGGCTCTGCAAGAATTTGAGTGTGGCGCCCGCAGACCGGCACTGCTGGGGGACCCGGCGCAACCTCCGCAGCTGCTGGCCCGGGTGCTAAGCCTCTCACTGCCCTGGGCTGGTAGCGCCAGCTGGCTGCTCCATGTGCGGGGCCCCCCGGAACTCACACTCGCCCGCCAGCACAGCCCCGGTTCCCACCCGTGCTTCTTTCTCATACCTCCCCGCAAGCAGAGGGAGGAGGCTCCGGCCTCAGACAGCCCAGAGAGGGGCTCCCACGGTGCCGTGGCAGGCTGAAGGGCTCCTCAAGTGCCGCCAGAATGGACACCAAGGCCGAGGAGGCGCTGAGAGTGAGGACTGCTAGCACATTATCACCTCTCAACACCTGTAATCCCAGCACTTTGGAAGGCCAAGGTGGGCGGATCACAAGGTCAGGAGATCCAGACGATCCTGTCTAACACAGTGAAACTCTGTCTCCACTAAAAATAAAAAAAATTGGCTGGGCATGGTGGCCAGCCCACCGCTGCTCCCCCACCCCTGCCCCGAAAAAAAAAGAGTAGTGCAGGGATTACAGATGTGGGCCATGGTGCCCAGTCCCCAAATTCTTTATTTTTTTATTTTTGAGATAGAGTTTTGCTCTTGTTGCCCACGCTGGAGTGCAATGGGTACAGTCTCGGCTCACTGCAATCTCCACGTCCTGGGTTCAAGAGTCTCGTGCCTCAGCCTCCTGAGTCGCTGGGATTACAGGAGCCTGCTACCATGCCCAGCTAATTTTTTTCTATTTTTATTAGAGACGAGGTTTTACCATGTTGGCCTGGCTGGTCTCCAACTCCTGACCTCAGGTGATCTGCTCACCTCGGCCTCCCAAAGTGCTGGGATTATAGGCGTGAGCCACTGCTCCTGGCCCCAAATTCTTTATTGAGAGGTGGAACTGATGACTTCCTTGTGCCTTCCTCTCTGCCCCTGTGTCTGAGCTTGTAACTGAGCAGTAATGTATGGCAGAGGTCATTCTGTGCCAGCTTCCAGGGCCAGGCCTCTCTCTGGGGACCCGTCCTTGGACCCAGCCACCATGATGTGAGGAAGCCCATGCCAGGGACACATGGGTGTTCCAGTCACAGCCCAGCTGAGGCTCTGGCTGACAGGCAGCATCAGCTACCACAGGGTGGGTGAAAGGCTCTGACCTTGTCTCCCAGCCAACGAGTCACCTCCTGTGTCCAGCCACCCCCAGGCTTCGAGTCCTTTCAGCAAAGCCTCTAGATACTGTGGAGCAAAGACAAAGACCCCACAGTCCCATCCAAATTCCTGACAATCTGTCAGCAGAATAAAATGGCCGTGCCTCATGTCTGTCAGTTTGGTGTGGTTTGTTACTAGAACAACTGAAATTAGAGACGTCAGTGTGAACTCATGGATTTCAATACAGAAAGATACAGAATAGAGAGATAAATGGTGTATGTATGTATCCATGTACATGTATCCATATTTCCAAGTTCTGACAGCTCAGAGGGCCTGTGTGGGAGCAGTGACTCTCCACCTAGCCCCCAGAACTTGGCCTCTAAATATCATTTCCACTAAAAGGAACCATTTCCCACCATAAAGATCCAGATTAAGAGCCACAAACTGGGGCTGGGCGTGGTGGCTCACGCCTGTGATCCCAACATTTTGGGAGGCCGAGGCGGGTGGATCACGAGGTCAGGAGATTGAGACCATCCTGGCTAACACAGTGAAACCCTGTCTCTACTAAAAATACAAAAAATTAGCCAGGTGTGTTGGCGGGTGCCTGTAGTCCCAGCTACTCGGGAGGCTGAGGCAGGAGAATGGCGAGAACCTGGGAGGCGGAGCTCGCACGGAGCCGAGATCACGCCTCTGCACTCCAGCCTGGGCGACAGAGCTAGATTCCGTCTCAAAAAAAAAAAAAAAAAGAGCCACAAACTGGACCCATCTGCAACAAACGGCTTATTTGGACAAACACCTAGGCTTGAACTGGGTTTAAGGATTGGGTGCTGTTCCTACATCCATGTTAATTTCCTGACTTTGCAGGTGGTATTGTGTTATGTAGGACAATGTCCTTGTTTGTGGGAAATCCATGCCTCACACCACAGAGGGTCTATGTGTTCAAAACAACCTTGGGAAAATAGAAAGAAAACAAACAGAGACCACCTGGGTGGTGAGCTGCAAACAGAACCCAGAGGCCTTGTGTGTTGAGGACACGTTGTCTAAATTCATTCTGTGGACTTAAAATGTACATTTGTAAGACATTTTTACAGTCTAAAAATCCTCAAGTTATTTGTAAGACCCTTCAGACCTGAGGAATTAGTTGTGTGGCGCGCACGCTGAAGTAGGAACCCTGGGGATTGCAAACGTTCATCCAGACCCCGTGGCAGGTGAGGTTAGAGGACAGGAGCACGGATGGCCGAGCTGGCTGGGGGTGGCTTACCCCGGCGCAGGCTTCTTCTGCGGGAGGCGGCTGGGCGGCTGTGGGGGCAGAGGTGGGGGCCTGCTCTGCGAGATCCCAGGCGGGGTAGGCTTGCTTGGCTGGCTCAAGGCTTCCAACACGCTAGGTGTCTTGGCAACAGGAGGGGGCGGCGTGGGGGTCAGGGGATCTGCGGAGGAAAAGGACAGACGTGCAGAGGGTCAGCTGCAAGGCTTCCCACTCAGGCCTCCTCACTGGAGGCTTTCTGAGAAGGCTTCATTTTTCTATTGCTATTTCCTAAGGAAAAACCTGCTATTTCCTTGCTGGTTTTCAGAAAACTATTTGCAGGGAGGAAGCAGGGAGTCCTTTCCAAACTAATAAGGAAGCTGCGAGCCTAAAGTCAGGATGACAATTTTATTCTCTTAGCCCGTGAGTGAGTATTTTCTCAGCTAGAACTCCATGTGGGAAAGCCAGCAGTTTCCTGCTCTGGACTCTAAGACCCAACCGCAGGAGGCCGGGGCCCTCAGCTCTGCCTGGGGAAGCAGGGCCTGCTTTGCACATTGACTGACCTGTGGCCAAAGGGATGAGGCCCTACGCACTTCATCGGGCTGCTGGGCAGGGTGGATCTGAGGAGAGATGGGAGCTACGAACTTAGTAACGGCTCCTCAGTCCACGGAGTGGGTGGGTGCAGAGCTTTATTAGTGTCTTATGTTTTACAGACGAGGAGGCTGAGGCCCACGGAGGGGAAGAGCTCTCGTCAAGGGTGGCAGAGTTGGTAAGACCTGAAGGGAGGCTGTGAGCCCAATTCTCCTTCCTCTGTCTCTCCTCCCCCGATGGGTGTTAAGCGCTCTCTCAATGTCAGGCTTATCATCCTGGGCCTCAGGATGGGTGGCCTCTGCCAGGAAACAACATATAAGGCGCTGGGTTTCCCTCTGCCAGGAAAAGCCAGGAAGAATGAGGCCTTCAGCTAAACAAAGAGAAACCTGGGGTGGGGAAAAATGAAGGAATCCAATTTATGATCTTTCTTTTTTTCATTATTGTTTCCTCTTTCCAATTTAAAGGAAAAGTCAAAAGGCTGACTCTAGCACACACATGCAGTCCCAGGGCCACCAGACGGAGAGGCAGGAAAGTGGGCCTAGCCTTCTGTGTGTTCGTTTTGGAAACCTTTGAAGACCCTCCCAGACCCACTGCTCCCGGCTCTGCCGCCAGCACGTGCATACATGGCACTGACTCTAGCTGGGGCTGGGCTGCTTTTAATTTTAACTTATTCTAAGGAAGTCACGAGCACCTCAGCTCAGGAATTCTCATGCTCTGGAAGCAATGAAGCCCAGAGATGCTGGACTCCCCACTCCAGGGCTGCTGCAGCAGGAGACGGGGCAGCATCCAGGGCTCGTTTCTCTGATCCAGTGAAAAAAGATGCTCTAGTTCTGCACACTGGAGAAAAACTTCTTCCTAAAAACCTCCTCTTCCTTCTCTCACCAAGGGTTTCAGGACTTTCAACCACATGTTGACATTAAAGAAAACATGCCAGGCTGGGCGTGGTGGCCCACACCTGTAATCCCAGTACTTTGGGAGGACGAGGCGGGTGGGTCACTTGAGCCCAGGAATTTGAGCCTAGGCAACATAGTAAAACCCTGTCTCTACAAAAAAATACAAAAATTAGCTGGGCATGGTGGCTTGCACCAATAATCCCAGCTACTCAGGAGGCTAAGGCAGGAGGATCACTTGAGCCCAGGAGTTGGAGGCTGCAGTGAGCCATGACTGTGCCACTGCACTTGCACCAATAATCCCAGCTGCTCAGGAGGCTAAGGCAGGAGGATCGCTTGAGCCCAGGAGTTGGAGGCTGCAGTGAGCCATGATTGTGCCACTGTACTCCAGCCTAGGGGACAAAGAAAAACAAGGCTGGGCATGGTGGCTCACGCCTGTAATCCCAGCACTTTGGGAGGCTGAGGCAGGTGGATCACCTGAGGTCAGAAGTTTGAGACCAGGCTGGCCAACATGGCAAAACTCTGTCTCTACTAAAAATACACACACACACACAAATTAGCTGGGCATGGTGGCAGGCTCCTGTAATCCCAGCTACTTGGGAGGCTGAGGCAGGAGAATCTCTTGAACCAAGGAGGCGGAGGTTGCAGCGAGCCAAGATTGTGCCATTGCACTCCGGTCTGGGTGATGGAGTCAGACTCTGTCTCAAAAAAAAAAAAAAAAAAAAGAAAAGAAAAGAAAAGAAAAACAAAAAGCCAGATTCTAAACCAAGTGACTGTCCCAAAATATTGAAAATCACCAAATGGCCCAAGGAAAAAGAAACCCTGGGGTACTGTGTAAAGGAGGAAATGTTGCTGAAATGCTTTGGAAGACAGAGGAAGGGAGTGAGGAAGCTACTTGATGGTGCAGTGTGGGGAGAGGCAGGGGTTTGCAGCTGTGATGGAGGAGGCTGGGGGAGCTGGGAGCCCTGCACAGGAGCCACAGGGGGCCACACAACACGGGGCACTTGGCATGTGTCTGTGCCGGCGGCTGTGCGGCTCCATAGAGCACCCCCCACCATCCAGATCTACAAAGCCCACAGGCAAGAAAGGAAAAAGGAAAAAAACGTACTGGTAGATGTCACACGAAGAGGGGGCAGCGGTGGATGGACAGCTGGCGGATCTGACGAAGATCGCTGCCGGCTTCCACCGTCCACACTTACAGAGTTTGTCTTCCACAGGGTGTTAGCAGAGGAGGCTGTCTGAACTGAACCCACACGCATGCACACAGACGCATGCATGCACACATACACGTGCACACACAGAACAAAAACAGAAACAGAACACTGCGTTATTGATCCTCCCCCTTATGAAATGGTCAGTATGACCCTTCTACCTAGAACCCTCAACTCTTTTACTCCTGTCTCTGGCACGTGGAAGATAGACACTGATACCCACTAAACCAAAGATGCTTCAAGGACTATTCTCAGCTGGTTTTCTCAATCCATGAAATTTAAAAATTCCTGAGTTTATTTCTCAAACATCAGTATCATTTGAAGAAGGAAATAAACAGCCACAATGCTCTCTTGCGAACACTGCACTTGGAGCTTCTGGAACTTCTGCTCCTCTCCACCCTCCCACCGAGTCCTTCCCATGGGCCGTGGGAGTCACCACCATGCGAAGAGGAGTACCATGTGCCCAGCTGGCACAGGTGGAGGGCAGAGTGCAAATCAGACACTAGAGGAGGGGCTCTCTCTCCCTCCCTCCCTCCCGCAAACATATTTCTGGCTGGAAGCAGACACAGATGACACCAAACAGGTTCAGGTGACCCACAAAAGAGATGGCATTTCCCAGGTCACAAGCCCTTCTTCTGCCTGACAAACCTGCAAGCTCAGGTGCACGGGGCCCAGGTGCCAGGTGTGACCCCATGTTGGAGGCTGTGCACAGCCCGTAGGACAAAGGCTGGGCCTAGAAATGGGCCAGGCCATTGGGTCCAGAGGAAGCCTTCCAGCTCCTCCCATGGGGAGCCAGGTCTGCCCCAAGTGCAAGGCTGACACTGTCAACCCTTTGCTATTTATTTAGTTGCATGTGAGAATTCCATCCAAGACCACATGTGGGCTACCCAGAGAATGGGGAAGACAGCAGGTAAGGGGTAAACCTACATCACTGGAAGAAATGAAGCTAGGGACAGGAATGGCAAAAATAAAAGGGAAAAAAATCAAAACCCTCAAATTCCAAGACTTCGAGAAACCAGGAGATTAAGAGTTTACCCCTCCATGACCCAGCGGAACAAAATAAAATCTTTCCTCACATGACATACACAGCCAGCAAAAGCCACTGCTGAGAAGGAGGATGATCAAAATCATCTTGATTGTGGGCTGTAGAAAATTCATGCCTGCCTACAGGATCTGGGAGAGGCAGGAAGAAAGCCGCACCTACCCTGGGCCCTGACCAGCCAGCCTGGGGGTTTGACAGGAAGGAGGTGCGACTTTGTGGCTTCACCTTGTAGCTGCCTTCCATGCTCAGGGACATCCTCATCAAACCAGGGATGGATGCGGTCTAGGATGTGGGGTGTGTGGGGACAGCAAGCAGCTGGCTTCTGGGCCTGCCTGGGGGAAAGGCCTGCTCTCAGCAGGTTTGTTCTTGGGGGTATGACTCAGTGACTCACACGACAGGTTCACTGTCACTTCTCTGGGCCTCCCTGAGTGACGGGGCAGAGCCATGTGAGGGTCTGAGAGACACCCAGGACAGCAGGGAAGACTGGCCCAGCCGCACAGGCGAGTGTATGTGCAGCACAAAGTTGCAGCTTTCTGCTCAGCCTGGGCCAGGTCTCCTGGCCTCAGTCACCCTCACGCACCAACCCACCTTGCCCAGCTAGCAGCTACCGCATAAGGACAGTTCGGAATGTATTCGGGGGCGTAGGCTCCACTCCATCAGCGGCTCACAGCGGTCACAGCGCCTGGATACATGCTCTGTGCAGACTCTTGTCCTTCCTGGGCCTCCCTCCTCCCATCAAAGCTCAGCAGCCCCTTCATGTGGGAAACCCTCTGAAGGCCACAGAGATGACTGGAGCTCAGCCTAGAGCTGCGCAGGTCACTCGCCGGACCTGCCTTCAAGGAGCACCGTAGCCAGCTGCTCTTCAGGAAGGACAAATCACTTAACTTTTGGGAGCTTTGGTTTACGTATTTCCAAAAACAGAAAGTGTCACCTGTTGAGTCAAACCCTCCAGGTTATAGCTGAGGTACGAAGAGGAAGCTTTTTGCCCTAAGACACTGGTAGGACCACAGGGCTGGTTTTGTATTTTACAATTAGGCCGAGCACTGTTCCCCAAATTAGTAGCATTTTATCCTTGATTTTATGGGGATCACTGGTAAGAAGTAATCGCAGGGGCCATGAACTGGACCAGATGAAGGCAGAAGAGAAATGAAAAGGAAAGAACGAAGGCCTGGGAGGGAGAGTGGAGAAAGATAAACAGAAGGTCGTGGAGGGCAGACCTGCAGGAGTGTGTCTTTTGGCCCAGCCCTGGGAGTTCAGATGGCCACCTCAGGCTGCCCTGGGGGAGTTCCCATGTTACCCAAGCCAGCCAGATGCCACAACTTTGCCCAGAATCAGAGTCAAATCAAGAGACTCTACCACCATTTGGCCTGATAAGAATGATGGAATCCCTTTAGGAAGCAAAGAGAAAATAACTACAAAACAGAAGAGCCCAAAGGTCACTGAGTTGGAGGCAGGGCAGCTGCAAACTTCCCAAACCACAAAACAAGACCCTCTATAAATTCACAGGGATGACTGACAGCGTCATACCTTTGCCAACATTCCGTGGAGGAAGAGGGGGGGCACTGGTGGTGCTGGGGGCTGCCGGCTGGGCGGCAGGTGGGCTGCCACTCAGGATGGCTCCATAGGTCTCATTCTGCAAGATGCTGGGCATGAAAGCCCTCTGCTTGTCCTTGGCAAGGTTTGCAGCATCTCTTGCCAAAGATACAGCGTTAGACTGAAGCTGGTTGGAGCCCAGCTGGTAGAAGCTGATGGGCCGGTCTTCTCGTCGGTTGGGACTGGGCTGCAGGAGAACATCGGGGCAGAGGTGTGAGACAGAAATGAACTGCTCCTGGTGATGACATTCAACACAGGGCTGAAAACCTCACTGACACCAGCTCTGCTGGGCTTGGTACCATTTGAGCTCTCAACTGTTGCCTGGGAGCCACAAGTTGCGTGAGAGCTGCAAGAGTGAAAACTCACTCCTCCTCGTGTCTCGTGAAGGAAACACACATTGATATGGTTTGGCTTTGTGTCCCCACCCAAATCTCATCTTGAATTGTAATCTTCACGTGTCGTGAAAAGAAGGTGACTAGATCATGGCAGTGGTTCCTCCCTGCCGTTACTGTGACAGTGAGTTCCCACAAGACCTAACGGTTTGATAAGGCTGTCACTTGCTCTCTCTCCTGCCACCCTGTGAAGAGGTGCCTGCTTCCCCTTCTGCCATGACTGTATGTTTCCTGAGGCCTCCCAGCCAGGTGGAAGTGTGAGTGAATTAAACCTCTTTCTAAATTACCCAGTCTCAGGTATTTCTTTATAGCAGTGTAAGAACAGACTAGTATATACACACACACACCAAAAAAGCTGTGAACTACAAGTTAAAATTCTCCATTCTGTGATGGATTTAAAATATAAGCTATTTATCTTATCAGCCGAAGTTATCTCAACCTAAGTCAGCATTTTTCCTGAAGTTTCCCTTCCTAAACATGACTTCTTATGTTACCCAACAGGGTAGCCAGCTCTGGCCAGCCCGCTACACTCAATCTCCAACAGCTATATGGCTCATTCAGCAGAAATCAATGTTTTCTTCCCATATGAACAGGAGCTCCTGAGATTCCTCCAAATCAGGGTTAACAAACAGTGGCCTATGGGCTGCCACCTGTTTTTTGTCGGTAAAATTTTATTGGAACATAGCCATATCCCGTCATTTAGATACTGTCTAAGGCTGCTTTTGAGCCATCCTGGCAGAGCTAAGTAATTATAACATGGACTGTGACACTTTAGGGCCACAGAGCCTAAAATATTTACTATCAGGCCCTTTAATAATTTGGCCACCCCTGCTCCCGCTGAAGGTAACGTGTTTTTTTTTTTTTTTTTTTTTTTTTTTTTTTTTTTTTGAGACGGAGTCTCGCTTGTCGCGCTGGGCTGGAGGGCAGCTGCCAGGATGGCAGCTCGAGCTGCAAGCTCCGCCTCCCGGTTTACGCCATTCTCCTGGCCAGGCCTCGCTGCCGGAGTAGCCTCGGGGAACTACAGTCGCCCGCCACCTTGCGCGCGGCTAGTAGGTTTTTTGTATTTTTTAGTAGAGACGGGGGTTTCACCGTGGTTAGCCAAGGCATGGTCTCGACGTCTCGCTGACCTCGTGGATGCCGCCCGTCTCGGGCCGTCCCAGAAGGCTGGGTGATTACAGGCTTTGAGCCACCGCACCCGGCTGCTTTTTTTTTAAAGAGAGTCTCGCTCTGTGGCCCAGGCTGGAGTGCAGTGGTGCAATCTCAGCTCACTGCAGGCTCTGCCTCCCAGGTTCATGCCATTCTCCTGCCTCAGCCTCCCGAGCAGCTGGGACTACAGGCGCCCCCCACCATGCCCGGCTAATTTTTTTGTATTTTTAGTAGAGACAGGGTTTCACCATGTTAGCCAGGATGGTCTCAATCTCCTGACCTCGTGATCTGCCTGCCTCGGCCTCCCAAAGTGCTGGGATCACAGGCGTGAGCCACTGCGCCCAGCTGGTCATGTGCTTTCTTGGAAGTGAATGCATGGAATAATGACTCAGGTAACTTAGATCTAACTTCTATTTCAAATGCCAGCTTCATTAAACTACATATGATTGTGAGCAAATGACTCACACCTTGCTGACCACATTCTCACCTGTTCACTGGATATGGCGAGTGCTTTTCTAGCACAATGCCAGGTGCCTATCAGGTGCTCAGTGTGAACGGCGGCAGCCCTACCTCTCCCTCACATGACCACTAACCCATTCTAGGTTCGGGACAAACCAACGCTTCAAACCCAGCTCAGGTGTGCAGAACTAAGCACCCAGTGGTTCTTCACACATATTTCTAAATTGCAAAGCCCACGGGTGAAAGGATAAACGGTCCCTGCTGCTGTCTGCTGAGAATCAGGTGAGCAGTGTGGATGAGTCTTAGGACTCCACACCAGCCTCTGCTCTTGTGCTTTTCCTTGGACTATGCAACCTGCTTCATCACTGCTCATAAAACGGGAACGTGGCGTCCGATCGCTTGACGAAGAGGCACACTGGGGCAGACTGCTTCCAACTTTTAAGGCAGGTTAAGTGTGAAATCAGTCGACTCTTCTCGCTTTGACACTGTTTTGTAGCTAACTCAGTGAAGTAATTTCTTAAGTGAAGTAATTTCTTATTCTGTATTCTAAGAAGCAGTAAGTATGGATGTTAACTCCATGAGCAAAGACAGTCCAACAGGTTTCAGAAATGCCTTCTGGTTACCTACTGAGCTATCCATCCATCTATCTAATTAGATATCCTCAATACACATCAGAACATTAATGCATTACAGAAAATTAAGAAAAAAAAAAGCCAAACCATGAAAATGTGTTTAATGTAGCATTTGCCACTAATTCAGCACGGAACACATTCCAGGCACGCCTCGAAGTACCATGCTGAAGGACAGATGGAAGTGGGTCGCAGCTACGAATCAGGGCTTTGGGTCAGACGGCCTAAGTCCGACTCTCAGCTCCGAGTCCTGCGTGAAGGCAGCAACCTTCCTGGGGATCACCCCCCGTGTGTGAGGCAGTGAGTATGGTAAAAAGGGAGCTGGAGGAGGAGGCAAGAGCCTTTGTGCAGTCCCAAGGCTGCCTCTAAATAGCTGCTTCACTTTGGCCAAGTCAACTTTTCCCTTGAGGCTTCAATATCCCAAACTGATAAATGAAAGGGTTGGACCCAATGAGCTCTACAGGTCATCTGAAGATTTCAGTTGATTTTATTTTAAGATCAACCAGGAGAATGTGATCACCTAGACTGGGAGAAATCTGGTCTTTATGACGTGACTCCATAGCAAGAGTTTTCCTCTAAACCCACTGGAATCAATCCCCCCCCGCCCCCTCCCCCCACACC
>NW_016803808.1:1398626-1478100 GCF_001698545.2 Rhinopithecus bieti | reverse complement strand
CCCCTCCCCCCACACCCCTTTCCTTTGTAGCAAAAGGCTGCCTGTAAGTACATAATTAGCCATTCCTTTAACTTAAAGGGGGCAGGAGCTGGGAGACGGGAGATGGTAGTGGGAAGGATAAAACCAAGAGCCTACTGAGATCAATGAAAGCAAAAAGCAAGCTACATTTTCATTTCTATAAAACAGCTTTCTGCCTTAATTACACATTAGGACCCACATTGTTCTAGATGAAGCTGATCAAAACTCTTAATGGTTAGCAACCTGGCACAGACCTGCAATTTCTCATCCATGTCGTCATCACTTTCATCCAGGTCTTCGTGGAGTAGTCGCCATTCATATTCAACATGAACGTGAGAATTAAATCTTCCAGATAAGGCTTGGGTCAGCTGAGAGAACAGAGGGATGGTCAGTGCTGCTGCTCATACACTCGGCCATGCACCTGGACCCACTGAGGTGTGCAGACAGGAGGCCTGCCTTCTAGTCCAAGGCAAATTCATGGAAATCTCTGGGTCTCAGGTGAAGCCCCCACCCCTCTGCCTAATTCACAGGGTAACCTTGAAACTCAAAGCTGGTATGTCCCAGCAAAGGCTTTGTAAACTGTATTAGTTTTCAGCCACAGTTCCTGGCTTGTAACTCTCAAAGCTCTTGCTGCAGCCTTTGGTTATAACGTGGGGTGTTAGGCCTCAGGAGACAGAATCTCTCTGAACTTCTCCTGCCCCAAAGCAGGACTCTAATCTTCCCCCACTTTTCTGACTGTGGGTCTTAAGACCCTCCCCAGAGAGGGTCTCACCCTATACCCTGGGGGAAGAGATGCTGACATCATGAAGCTTCCATAAAACTCCAAGAGGACTGGTTCTCCAGCTTCACAGAGGGTCCTGGAGGGTGGCGCCCGGGGAGGGCGTGGAACCTCCGCGTCCCTTCCCCCACACCTCGCCCTACGCGCCTCTCTATCTGTATGCTTTACAATATCCTTTATAATAAACCAGTAAACACAAGTGTCTCCTTGAGTTCTATGGGCCACTCCAGCAAATTATTCCAACCCAAAGAGGGGGCTGTGGGAACCCCCACTTGAAGCCGGTTGGTCAGAAGTTCTGGAGGTTGATTTCCGACTAGTGTCTGGGTTGGGAGACAGTCTTGGGGACTGAACCCCCAGTCTGTGGGATCTGACACTACCTCCAGGTAGACAGTGTCTAATTGAACTGGAGGACAGCCAGCTGGTGTCTGCTGCTTGTGAAACCGCCTTTTCAAGAACACGGCTGTGATAAAAGTCTAGCATGGCTGACTCCATCCTGCTTCTGGCCTCACAGGCTGGCTGTCCTCCCTTACTCCTGGGCACAGACCAAGCTAACCATGGGAAGAATTCAGTTTGTGGTGTAAGTTTGAAAAAAGGATGGTAATAGTCCCTCCCTAAAACTGACTCAATGTTTTTATTATACTTTAAGTTCTAGGGTACATGTGTACAATATGCAGGTTTGTTACATATGTATACATGTGCCATGTTGCTGTGCTGCACCCATTAACTGTCATTTACATTAGGTATATCTCCTAATGCTGTCCCTTCCCCATTCCCCCACCCCACGACAGGCCCCACTGTGTGATGTTCCCCGCCCTGTGTCCAAGTGTTCTCACTGTTCAATTCTCACCTATGAGTGAGAACATGCGGTGTTTGGTTTTCTGTCCTTGTGATAATTTGCTCAGAATGATGGTTTCCAGTTGCATCCATGTCCCTACAAAGGACATGAACTCTTCTCTTTGTTTGGCTGCAGAGTATTGCATGGTGTATACGTGCCACATTTTCTTAAACCAGTCTATCACTGATGGACATCTGGACTGGTTCCAAGTCTTTGCGATTGTGAAAAGTGCCGCAATAAACATATGTGTGCATGTGAAAACAAGAAAACTCTGTTCTTGTTAGGCAGCTTGAAAGTGCCTTTGGAAGACTAATGAAAGGCCTCAAGATGAGGATTATGGGAGGGGTCTGAATTCCGCTAAAATGTAGGTGCAGCTTGCCTCTCTATTAATGTAATTGTTTAACATCCAGTGGAGTGGCTCACACCTGTAATCCCAGCATTTTGGGAGGCCGAGGCAGGAGGACTGCTTGAGCCAGGAGTTTGAGACCAGCCCAGGCAACATAGCGAGACCCCATCACTACAAAAAATTTAAAAACTTATTTAGCCAGCCGTGGTGGCATGCATCAGTAATATCAGCTACTCAGGAGGCTGAGGTGAGAGGATCGCTTAAGCTCAGGAGTTTGAGGCTGTCTATGAGCACGCCATTGCACTCCAACCTGGGCAACAGAGAGACACTGTCTTTTAAAAAAAAATTGTTTACTGCACCTGAGGCCACAATATTTGTGACTTCCCCAACTGATCCTATAGATAACATATCCTAAGACTGATCTTTTGAGATATTTTTTCAGACTTTCGCATCCTGGTGACCAACTGACTCCACCGAACCTGACTCATGCATGACTCAACCAGTCCCGTGGCTCCCACTGAGATGATATGCAGTGGCCAAGGGCTGTTTCTCACACTTGTATGATTTCACTCCCAACCAATCAGCAGCACCCATTTCCTAGCCCCCTCGCCCATCCAGCTATCCCTGAAAAACCCTCACCGCTGAGCCTTTGCAGGGACACAGTTGAGTAATAACTCCTGTCTTTCCACTGCTCAACCAGCTTGCCATAATTAAACTCTTTCTCTATTGCAATAACACTGTCCCGTGAATTGGGTTTATGCAGCAGGCAAGACAAACCTGTCAGATGACTACACTTGGTGTAGGGGTTGGGGGAGCCCCACATCTTTGGTCACAGCAGTCTGCTTTTGTATTGCTCGTTGTGACAACAGTGTAAGTGTAGAGAAAAAACAGGGCTAGAGAGCTTTCCCCAAAACAACAGGCAAAGGATAGTTGAGATCTAAAGGATGCTGATCAGCCTGCAAGTATCCACATTCCATACAGGAGAAAGCTCAACCCCAGGAGAACGAATGTGCTCATTCACTGTGAACCCAGCCTTTTCAACCAGGATGAGAGAATTAAATGCTGTAGAAAATGATCTGAGTGGCTATTTTCTCAGTTCTCTCAAGGAAGGTAGATAGCTAGTTCCATTCTACATGTGCAGAAGAGAAGTTAATTCATTACACACTATGGGTGTCTTAGAACCTCAGGGCTTAATTTCCCTCATAACCAGATAGTAGCTACATGACCCTGGGCAAGTCACTTAACTTTTCTGTGCCTGTTTCATTGTCTGTAAAATGAGGACAACGGCAGAAACTATGTTGTAAGGTAGTTATGAAGATTAAATGAGCTAGGTCAGGTGCGGTGGCTCACGCCTATAATCCCAGCACTTCAGGAGGCCAAGGCAGGTGGACTGCTTGAGATCAGGAGTTCAAGACTAGCCTGACCAACATGGTGAAACCCCGTATCTATTAAAAATACAAAAATTAGCTGGGCGTGGTGGCAGTTACCTGTAATCTCAATTACTTGGAAAGTTGAGGCAGAAGAATTGCTTAACCTGGGAGGCGGAGGTTGCAGTGAACCGAGATCATGTCACTGCACTCTAGCCTGGGTGACAGAGTAAGACTCCATTTAAAAAAAAAAAAAAAAAAAAAAAACAAATTAAATGAGCTAGTGGATGTGAAAGAGGACCTGTTACTTACCTTACACTTGTATAGCATTTATTATTAATAGTTCTTTTTTATTATCCCCCAGCCTGGTGCACATTGGCATAATCATGGCTCACTGTAGCCTTGAACTCCTGAGCTCAAGTTGATTCTCCCACCTCAGCTTCCCAAGTAGTTGGGACTACAGGTGCACGCCACCACACCCAGCTAATTTGAAACTTTTCTGTGGAGATGGCGTGTTGGTCTGTTGCCCAGGCAGGAGTGCAGTGGCGCTATTATGGCTCACTGTAGCTTTGAACTCCTGGTCTCAAAGTGATCCTCCTACCTTAGCCTCCTGGGTAACTGGTGCTACAGGCATGCTCCACCATGCCTTGCTAATTTTTTTAACCATTTGCAAAGAAAGTCTCACTATGTTGCCAGGCTGGTCTCGAATTCCTGGCCTAAAGCAGCCATCATCCCCTGCCTCAGCCTCCCAAAGCTCTGGGATTACAGGCATGAGTCAGTGTGCTCAGCCTTAATAGTTCTATTTACTGAGTGCTGTGTGTCAACTGCATTACAGCATTTGATAATAATTTTCACAACGACTGTATGTGCTGGTATAAGTGACCGCACTTTAGAAATAAGGAAACAGCCTAAGAGAGTTTCCTTCCAAAGCCAAGTGGGGGAGCCCACGGCAAGGCCAGGGCTGCCTGGCCTGGTGGGCTCTTTCTACTGTCTACACAGTCTACACTGAACAGGAAAAGATGGTGTCGAGCAACCTACCCGATCTGGGGCTGAGGAACAAAGAAAGGAGGTTGGCCTTGATGTCCGGCAAAGCAGCAAGTAAACAGCTTATGGAGGCCAGAGAACAGGCCCTTGTGGTGGCCTTGGGCGTCTGCTCCAGTTGTCCCACCACATCAGTGATGTTACCAACACGGCCAACCAGCAAACACTGACTCACACCCCAAGTCTCACTACGAGGGGGTGGGTCCCCCTAGGTTTCCCTATATAATCCCTAGCATGCTTTCTCCAAGGCAGGCTGATTCTGGGCTCATCCCACCAGAAACAATGAGCTCTGCTCAGGACACTGGTTCACAGCAAACCCTGCCCAAGGAGGACGGGCTTGGCTCCCTGTCCCGTGACAGGTGCCCCACCCCGTCCTTGTGGCGGGAGACTCACCAGCTCCTCACAGTGCTCATGCTTGAGGCGCTTGGCAATGTCCAGCGGAGTCTCTCCTGACTCGTTTGCTAAAAGTCAAGGGCGAGCAAAGGAGGCGTTAAGGCAAAACCCAGCAAAGGCATGACATCCAGGACATTTTTAAAAGGAACAGAAAGGCAGCACTAAATTACATTGGGCCTGGTTAATGAAATCCACAGTGAGTTTGACCTAGCTGAGGCTGAATGTATCTTGTAATTGTATAGAACTGCAGCTAAATACAGAAGGCAAAACTTTAAAAGACAAAGTTTGAACTAATCAAAAAACTAAAACTGGCCAGGCACAGTGGCTCATGTCTGTAATCCCAGCACTATGGGAGGCAGAGGTGGGTGGATCATTTGAGGTCAGGAGTTGGAGACCATTCTGGCCAACACGGTGAAACCCCATCTCTACTAAAAATATAAAGATTAGCCAGGCGTGGTGGTGTGCATCTGTGGTTCCAGCTACTCAGGAGCCTGCAGTTGCAGTGAGCCGAGATCGCGCCACTGCACTCTGGCCTTGGTGACAGAGCAAGACTCTGTCTCAAAAGAAAAAAACAAAACAAAACAAACAAACCCAAAAACAAACACTAAAACTGTTGAGGAAGCCACCTAATTAAAATCCACATCCAAACTGTAAGTCATTGAATAAAGTGATTCATCATAAACCTCTAACGAAAAGCACTGCTAACCTAGTTCCATGCACTGGAATATAATAAACTTTTATACCTTCTCTCTCAAGCAGTCTATAACCTTGAAAGTATGTACTTTTTTTTTTTTTTTTTGAGACAGAGTCTGGCTCTGTCACCAGGCTGGAGTGCAATGGCACAATCTCAGCTCATTGCAACCTCCACCTCCTGGGTTCAAGCAATTCTCCTGCCTCAGCCTCCCAAGTAGCTGGGCCAACAGGTGCATGACACCACGCCCAGCTAATTTTTGTATTTTTAGTAGAGACAGGGTTTCACCATGTTGGCCAGACGGTCTTGATCTCTTGACTTCATGATCCACCCGCCTCGGACTCACAAAGTGCTGGGATTACAGGTGTGAGCCACTGCACCCGGCCTACACTTTTTCTAAATAAGCCTCAGTCAATGAGGTCTGATTATTAGTTTTTTAATGATAAGCACAGCTCTCAGGCAGATGTGTGTCTTTTTTCTATTCTTTCCTCTTTAATAGTTCTTCAAAAATACTTCCTCCTGCGGGGTAACAACTGGATGCTCTCAAGGCTGTTGGCATGCCGGGGTCCTCCATAGAGGGAGGGACTGGGGCCAAGTAACAACCAGCGCCCTTCATGGAGGAAGCAGTGGTGCAAATGAAAGGACAGAGCAGTAAACAGCATTTCCCCCTATAATCCATCAAACCCAGAGCCAAGAAAGGGGCCAAGTGTGGCCTCAGGTGGGGGTGAATAGGCTCAGGGTGTGTGAACAGGTCAAAATTCCCCAACCTTGTCCAAATTCACCTGGCATTCGTGAGAGCTGCAAGACCCACCCTTTGCTTATCTTATGATCTGTAAAATGCCTATAAATGCTCCCAAAGTCTAAGTAACAGATGGTGAATGCAGCCTCGTGGAACAGGCAGGGAGAGGCCCTTTCTCGTTAGTGGTAGGTTCTCCTTCTCCTTGGCACTAACAAGAGCCCACAGGGTCAGGCCTGTTTCCAAGAGCAGGGCTTGGGTGGCAGAGAGGAGGCAGAGGCCAGGGTGCAGCTGAGCCCACCCCTGGGGCCCGGGCCCACTCACCTATCTCGATGGAGGCCTTCCCTCGCAGGAGCAACTTGAGGCACTCGGCATTGTCGGTCAGGCAGCAGTAGTGCAGGGCCGTGCTGCCTTTCCCTGTCTGTTTATCCAGGTTCCCACTGCCCAAGCACAGGAACAGAGAGAAAGCATAGTGTGTCACAGGTCAGAGGATCAGGACTGCCCAGCTGGGAGCCTGGGGCACGTGCACAGGAGAGGCAGACAGTCCCTGAGTGAACAGTTTCCCTAAATCATTCCCACGGTGGTGGGACCTGGCACCGTCCCCGCCTATGTGGCTGGGGAAGCCTTAGCAGAAGGTCATCAAGGAAATAACACGATGATGGCAGAAGAGGTCAAAAGGGGAATGGGGCATCCCTCATCCCTGCTGCTGCTGAGCATGGGGGGCCAAAGCAGAGGCAGTGTACCGCCTGGGCGAACCCGGAGCCCAGCATCCTTCTCAAGTCCCCCCGGCTGTGCCCAGAGGCTGCCGTGCTAGGCTGGCCAGCTGTGCTGAATGCAGGGCCTCTGGATGCCTGTGTGACTCACCCATCCTGTCCTATGGGAGGACGGGGGCTGAGCTTTTCTCTATCATTATTTGATATTCCCTCCAGGAAAGGGAAAAGTCACTTTCCCAAAGCCTAGTGACTTGCCCAAAGTCACTTTCCCCAGGCTCCTCAGCCTGTTTGCCCTGGAAATACCTTCTGAAAACAGGCTCAAGGGGAATCTTGAGCTTTTCAAAAGTTCTTCCAACATATCACAAGACCAGGTCATCCAAAAAAGGTGCTCAGGCTTGGCAGACATGGCACAGGCCCTCAGCCCTAGCAAACATGGCCACCGTCACATTCTGAGGAGGGGGCAGTGAGCTTTGTGCCCCTGCACAAAGTGGGGACAGAAGGGTGACCTCAGGAAGTGGCACCTGCTGCTTCCATCAGAAGGAAACCAGTTATGTTTTCAATATAAAAAAAGGAACTTCTTTTCACCAAATTGGGGCATGGGGGGAGCTTCATTTTCAGAATTCTCCCCCACTTTTGTCCTCCTTCCACTCTGAAAAAAAGAAACTGGGGCTTTCCTTCTCCTGCCCCCTTAAAATGTGCATGGAGGGAGAGGCATCATGCAGCTATCAACCAAATGTTTATGGAACCCCTGCTGCGTTCTAGGAGCCAGGCTGGCACTCAGACATAGGGCATCAGGGCAGCTTCCACCACGAATCCAGTGAACTCAGGCTCCTCAGGAAGAAGCTGCAGGTCTTGGGGCTGACCACCCCACACTCCCCTACTTTCTGGTCATTTCTTCACTCCTCTGCTCACAAATGGGAGGAACAAAGCAGGGGACACAAAATGCAAACTGTCCCATGGCTTTTGCATTTTGGAATTTTCCATTTCCTTTGGAACACATTTCTGGGGCTTTTAACAGCACCTCCTCCTCCAGTACACACATGGCTCAAACCATGATCAGGGAGTGAAAATACATGTTGAGGGGTCTTGAAGTCCAGCCTTCAGCTACCAGGCAGGTAGCACAGGACTGAAGCAATATGCACCAGATCACAGGGACTCCCGGATCTGTGGTAAATCGCCTGTGCACATCTCTAAAGGTCATTTCTAATCAAAGCATAAAAACAACTTCTTGACCCAAACAAAACACCCATAATCCAGTGCTCTGGTTTCTAATCTCTGGTTCAGACCATGGCTCATATGTGGATCCCCTCCTTGCCTGCTATCTCCCTACTGCTCAGGACACTCTGCTTGGACAGTGTGATGACCTGGCTCACACGATGAGGCGAGGACTGCCCCTGTGCACAGAGGGTGGTCATGGGGTCCCCAAGTTCAGTAGCCATATCTACTTGGTGTCTCCCTCAGTATCAGACACTAGAAGTTGGACCCTGCAATGATCACAAAAGAGTTTCTAGAGCTTTTTTAAAGGATTGCCATGGAGTACCTCACACCTGGCGGTACTTTTTCTATCTATCATTCATGTTTAGACCTGGGAAGGTTCTCTTGACAACACATCAGAAGCGATGAAGCTGCTTCTGGTTCCTTCCCCAGAAATACCAAGGAGAAAACGAGTGCCTCCCTTACTTTCAGAACACCTACCTGTTCTGAACTAAAAAGTCTACAATGTGAAGAGAGGTTCGATCCACGGATCTGACTGCAAGGTGGAGGGCAGTTTCATCTGGCTCCTGAAAAATCAAACAAAGGCATTCCAGAATTCTAATAGGAGCATTCAGTTCTGCGTCCAACACCGGTGAAATAGTGTATAACTCTTCCAAAAGTCTTTTATCCTTCCCTTCGAGAAACTTATCTCTTAGAGTCTCTTTAATCTCTACACAAGTTCTTTGCCCTTGGGAATGTGCAATTTGGAGATCGGTCCTGTTTCTCCTGACTCCATGGGAAATAAATGAGAAGTTCAGGGGTTTCATTTCTGAGTCCTCTCAATTGACCTGTCCCCATCCCTGCATCAGCACCACAAGGCAGATCCCTGCCTGCAAGCAAGAATCTTGTTCAAAGGATCCAGGAAGGTCCCCCAGACCACCTACAATCCAATCCCTTTACCTGCTCCTTGAGTAGAAACATATGTTTCTTAAGCAGGCTTAAAGTTTTGCATTCTACACTTACACACAAGGCTACGAATGCTAATAACTGTGCTCTCTCCAACTCATACTGGGAATTCCCCAACTCCACTACCTTTTCTGAAAGTACACCTGGCAGGTGGGGGAGAAGAGATGAACAAGGATTGTTTCAGCAGGTGGGTGGGCAAGAGAACCAGAGGAGGACCGATCTAGAGGACAGGAGGTGAGGGCAAGGGGAGGTGCCTCCCAGGCCTCCTGCCCCACCTGCTCGGCCCTCTGGCTGTAGCACAGCTCAGTGCTGGGCACTCTCCACACTGCATGGGTGGGCATGAGTTCTTTCTGGAGCTAGGGTGAGAGCGGGACCAGCCCAGAGCCCGCATGGACGTGCCTGTCACCAGGAGAAAAGATGCTGCAGCCGTGAAGCATCGTTGATGATAAGCAGCCAGCCCAGTCCTGAGGTCCTGAGGTTCCAGGCGACCAAATGTGCATCTACAGGGCATTTGTGGACCAGAATCCGGACACATGCCACCCCACTTGGGTGCTGGTATGTTACTGCAAACCCACTCCAGCTGGATGCCCACCCTCTCAAGAGAGCTCCCCCAGGAAAGGAGGGGTCTTGCTCCTACTCTATTCCCTCTGAGGGGGAGCACGGTGGGGTGTGGGTTCCAGGGAACCGCCCCCTCAGAGAGCTTCTCTCATTAGCATGAAGCTCAGGTTAAACCTGCTCGCAGAGGACGGGTCCCTCTCAGGCTGCCTAGCTTCTGAGATGTCTTCTCCTCCACCTGGGGATGGGCGTTCTTTCCAGAGCTGGCATGACATTTTTGGTGTAAGAATAAACCACTAGGTGGGTACAAAGTTTTAGACAAGCAGAATAAGTCCTGGAGATCTAATGCACAGCCTGGTGACTCCAGGTAAGAACTACATAGTGTCTATTTCAAAACTGAGTCAATCTGAAATGTGCTCTCCAATAAAAATGGATGAGTATGTGAGGTAATGGATATGTGAGCTAGCTTGATTTAATCATTCCATGATGTAAACATGGATCAAAAACATCACACCATACCCCTAAATATAGATAAAATTATTTGTCTACTGAAAAGAAAAGCCCCTAGTTTATTCTAGCGTAGTACCTCTATCCGTGCTGTCTTCCTCTGGAGAATTACCCAGCTTTGGTCAGTATTGCTGATTCCACTGATCTGCCACGGTGCCCCAGTTTTTCTGTTTTTTTTTTTTGAGACAAGGTCTCACTCTCTCGTCTAGGCTGGAGTCCAGTGGCACAATCATGGCTCACTGCAGCTTCAAATTTCCAGGCTCAAGTGATCCTCTCAACCCAGCCTCCTGAGCAGCTGGGACTACAAATGTACACCACTATGCCTGGCCAATTTTACTTTTTTTTTTTTTTGGTAGAGATGGGGCCTCCCTATGTTGCCCAGGCTGGTCTCAAACTCCTGAGCTCAAAGGATTCTCCCGCCTTGGCCTCCTAAAGTAAAGTGCTGGATCCCAGGCATGAGCCACTGTGCCCGGCCTTTTTTTTTTTAAAGTAGCAACCCACACTCTTACATGTCCGTTGGCCAGTGGGATTTTCTCCGTAAGATCCACACCGTCAGCATAAGCTTGGAGCAATCCAAAAATATCTCTGGTTTTGACGGCCTCGCACAGGCTGTGAAGCTTCGCCGCGTTATCCGCGTGCTTCTTCCCTGCGTATCTCCTCTCAATGTACTTGGCTGTGATGTAGTCCTTTCTTGCATTCCTGAAACCAAACATAATTGCCTCGCAAATCATGAAGGGCCTCTACCCGCCGTCCAGCATTCCTTTGTCTAAGGCTACGTTAATGGTTCCCGCACCACCTCCCTGGTAAGCAGCGCTGGCCCCAAAACACAAAGCACGAGTGGCTGCCATGTGGTTCAACAGCTGCACAGGTCTTCACTGAGACCTCATGGGAGCTGGCCAGGGGGACAACTTCCCCATGTTCTCTTGGCCCACCGCCCTCTATCTTGTCTCCCTCCCCTCACTCCTAAGTTCTGTGATCTGACCTCACTGTCGCCCTCGTCACCTCCACGCCCTTTTTACCCAGGTCCCTCCACTCGGCATGCCCTGCGCCTCGTCCTCCAAGAAGGCTGGCCGCCCTGCCCCCGCCCTCCAGGCAGCCCTGGCCAACCTCTGTCCCAACATTCTCTCCATGAAGGCCTGCCTGCTTGACTGCCAGATAGGCCCATAAGCTACAGGCCCATAAGCTCCTTGGGGCATGGACTACGACCTCTCTTTTGTAGGCACCGTGCCTGGTATGAAAGGCACTCTCAGATGAACCAAAATGAAATGTCAGTCCTACTCTATTTTTTTTTTTCTACTTTTTGTGTTCTACTTTCTGTCCTTTATGTGGCAACATGCTCAGACTCCACCCCATCCAAAGAGCCTAGAGAAGCAGGAACAGAAGGGGGCCAAAGAAGCCTGAGTTCAAATCCCACTCCCACCACACACTGCTGCTTTGAACTTGATCAAGTATTACATCTCTCTAGACTTATAAGTTTGACTTGTGAAAATGCACACAATACATCCTCACAGTAGCACCATGAGACATACGTGCGTCAACACACCTACAGCACATACAGGGGGTCCTGGGCCTTGGAAAGACCCAATGAACTTACAAGAGGGACAGCAAGAGAATCAGCAGCTCACTGGTCACAGAGTATATGCATTTTACATTCCCAATTCTGAAGGTTGAGGGTCACTGCCCAGGGACTCCTTGAATCTTGAGAATCAGGCAGGAGCCAGGCAGGGGCAGATCAGTTGCATTCCTTTGTAACACAGCACTGCCTACAATCTGAGGACGCATGCGGCTGCTCCCCTTCGAGCTGCAGTCCCCACATGGTTCCCTCTGGATCTCCTCTCTGTCACTCAGCTGACTACAGCAAGGGGCCATGGCTGCTGGAGCAGTTGTTGACTTTTCTGTACCTGCCCTAAATCCCCATGGAACAACTGGCCCCCCTGAAGGGGAGTCTGAGCCCCCGGACATGCAACTGGAGGCAGGGAGTGGATCCTGTCTACCCTGGGGTCCCTTGAAGATGGGCCAGCCTAAGATGAGAAGCCACAGCACCCAAACAGAACCAAGCGGACAGAGGTGTCTTGCCAGCGTTTGCCAGGCCTCATAATCTGCTTGCCCTTGGGTGCATGTGGCTCCTGGACACGCCACAGTATGAGGCTGGCTGGTGCAGCTGGAAAGGAAACCACGTCCCATGGTGCCCGTTCCACCTGAGCAGGCAGTGTGCTTCATAGCCCAAGAAGGACTTCCAGGGGCACCTGGTGAACTTGTGCTCTGGCGCTTTCTAACACACTGCCTCCCTCCTGCTCCAGCTCCAGTTCTGCCCACTCTACAGGGCCTCGGTCAAGGCGTGTGCCTCAACTTCCCCCAGCGCGTGCTCCCCGTCCACACAGCGCTAACCCGTGCACTGAGCTCACTGCGGTGCTGGGTGACTTCTGTGTGAGATATGTGGTCTCAACAGATTCCCTCAACAGTGCCATGAGTTTTCATCTCCACCTGCAGGCACAACAGGCCCTCGAATAACATCATTTTGTTATAACGTGAAGAAAAAAAATCAATTCCCAGGCAGGGTCACTGTGTGGTGTCTACCTGGGTTTTCTCTGGGCACTCAGGTCTCCCCGACATCCTGAAGCTGTGTGCGCTGGGCTAACTGCTGTGTCTCCAAGTCCCCACTGTGAGTGAGTGTGGATGTGGGTGTGACCGCATCCCACAGTGGGATAGGGTCCTGTTCAGGGCTTGTTCTCACCCTGGACCTCAGCTGCCAGTACACACTCCGGCCACCTGTGACCCTCAACTGGAATAAGTGGGTGAATCATTATCTTACTTGTTTTTATGAATCTTTCTTTCTTTATCCCACTCAGTAGCCAGAATCTTTCCTAAATGTATGCATAGCTCATATTTATTTCAATGTTTAATATCAGAAGTGTTCTGGGTCTTTATTCAGAAGTTTGGTGATGTTTTCATGATCTAGAAATATGTGGCAGGAACTGAACTCTGCTTTACATCAATTGGCGCAGGGTGAAACTGGTTTCCTATACAGCATTCTGCTTAAAGTCACAGGTTTCCAGAAACCTTTGAGTTTCTGGAACACTGAGGATTTACTGTGCACTGAAGTCCATAGAGGGAAACTGGATTTTGTTTCCTCAGGCAGCTGGTGGGCCAACGAGGGAAGACCCATTTTATTCCTGGAGGTTATCCTCTCAGGGCCTCTAGCACAGTGTGACACCCAAGGAGATGCTCCATTCCTGGCCTGGTGAGTGTCATGGTGGACAGCCCATTTAATGATGTAAATGCCTCTTCTGACAGGCAGTTAGACTGGACAGTTGTCCAGTTTCATGCACTTTTCAATAATCACTGTGGGGCAATCATTACTGTGACCTCTGCAGGAAGCAGGTAGAGAGAAAGTGGACTTCCTTGTTTTTTAATGTATTTACTCATCTGCCCAGGGCTTGGAGGCCCCGAAGGCAGTTCGTACACAAACATGGGCACAGATCTGTTTAACTCCACACGTGCCCCGTGGTTTTGTGAAGGAGGTTTGCTTTGCTAATGTGATCCTTCAGACAGGGTTTCACCGTGTTAGCCAGGATGGTCTCGATCTCCTGACCTCATGATCCGCCCACCTCAGCCTCCCAAAGTGCTGGGATTACAGGCATAAGCCACCGTACCCAGCCCTCCCTCTTTTTTTTAATGACAGGCTTTTGCAGAAAAACAATTAACTTAACATAATGATACATTTGGTGTTCAGAGGAGGGGCTCTCCTTGCACTTCTGAAGGACAGGGTGTGGATAACAGTCCCAAGTCACAGGGAGAAACAGTTTGGCTCCTGTGAGCAAACACAAGCCTGGCTTCCCTGCTCCATCTCCCCTAGTTACACGTTCCTGACACCCCCAAGATCCATCTTGGGATTCACAGGCCACTAGAGGGTGTCCTTGGTTTCCCCTTCAACAGGTTTATCTGCAGATGGTGTGCGGTTCTGAGACAAAGCTAGAAACAGTGTATTCCTTTTCATCTGAAAGTAAAATATTAGCTTATTTAAGCAGGCACAGAGCTGGGAGTACTTGTTTGACTTGCTGATTCATTAAATATTCACTGGTTCACCATAAGCAACACATTACGGTGGGAAAAACCAAAATGAGTAACAAGTAATTCATCAGAAAAATATATGTAAATGCCTGAGTATACTATGAAGTGGGATGAAATGTTTTAAAATAGAGCCAAATGCTATAGGAGCACAGAGCCAAGAAAGTAATTTCAGCTGAGGAGGAATGGAAGTAGCTGACATTTCGCCATCACATGGGTCATCCGCCCTCATTTTGAAAAAAGCCCGGGGATAGGGGATGTAAATTTCCTTTTCAACAGTGCCAGGGCTGGAGGGGGGCTACAGTGCAGACAGAACATTCATACTGAAGGGTTCCACATTGACAGGGTTCATTTTTTAGAATCGCCTAGCTCCAGAGCAACCAAATGCCCTGCTTTTATAAGGTACCCTGGTACTTGGAAGAAACGATACACACTTTGTTCAGAACTGACTGATATGACAGCATTACAGGGTGCTGGTACTGTCAGTGTGAGATGAAGCAGCCGAAAGAGCAGGTGTCAACTGCACAGCAGCAGCTGACCTCGCCATGCGGGATTCAGGACGTCTCCTTCACCAAGCGGGACCCTCAGGCTCGCCCAGGAAGAGCTCCTTCACCTCGAGTAACTCTCCATCAAAACTTAACTGGAGGACCCTCACTTTCAGGGTGTATGGCATCAATGCAGGATACAGATGTGACCTCTGTTGCCCACAGGAAGAAGAGCAAGCAGAGCAGCTAATGCCGACTAGGCACTAAAACTAAGCACCACATGTCTGACCCCCTGACCCCATCATCCAGCTCATTCCCCCAGTGCCTCTGTGGCGGGCGGCGGGGGGGGGGGGACATTAACTCCCTTGTTATATTACAGAGCTGAGGCTCAGAGAAGTTAAATAATCTGCCTGTGTCCCGTGGCTCAGATAAGGACTGATATATCTATGTCCCTACTGCCTCTCTAGGTTTGGGTAAAAATACAGATTTGAAACTTAGATTCTCATCAAGAAAGGAGGATCACATTGTAGGCCTCATGCCTGGTATCTAAAACCACACGTTATCCGATTCTCAAGGAAATGCTACACCACAAACATCTGTTACAGGATTCAAACATAAACTGACTTTAATCCAACAACAGCCAGATCACTCACCTGAGATACCTGATACCTGAAAGTCTGTAATGGACACAGTCCCTGTCCACTCCCTTGCAATGTTCTGGTTCTTTCACTGTATCAAGTTACATTAGCAAAACGCAAAAAGAAAACAGCTCCTGCAATCTCCGTTTCTCAAAGACGCATCACACAAAATGGTTTAAAAAAATCTAGGCCAGGTACGGTGGCTCACACCTGTAATCCCAGCACTTTGGGAGGCCGAGGCGAGCAGATCACGAGGTCAGGAGTTTGAGACCAGCCTGGCCAACATGGCGAAACCCTGTCTCTACTAAAGATACAAAAATTTAGCTGGGTGTGGTGGCATGCGCCTGTAATCCCAGCTACTCAGGAGGCTGAGGCGGGAGAAGCACTTGAACCCAGGAGGCGGAGGTTGCAGTGAGCCAAGACCGCCTCATTGCAAGAGGGCAATTTTGTATCAACAATAACAAAACACAAACACTTTTTGAAGGAAATAAAACACTCCACATTTGCAAGGATGCAAGGACGTTGGCAAGGAGGCAGCTACATAATCACGTATCTACCACAACCAGCCATCTCGGTGGCTCAGGATTATGCAGCAGAGAGACCAAGATGAGGAAGTGATTCAGCAGGACAAACAGTAGAGGTGAGAAGTCCAGGGTGTTCCACCCACCAGTGGCGAGTGAGGCTCTCTACACACCCCACGCACACACGCACAGCATCGGCGAAACCTGCCTTTTGGCTTCTACCTAAAAAAATTTCTATTTGGTCACCCAAAACGTTAAAGTGACTAAATTTCCATTTGGTCACCCAAAAGGTTAAAGTGACTAATAAACCCAACTCAGGCTGATTTATTCCCTAAAGAAGCAAGGACTAATGCACCCAAAACTTCTTATTCCCCTGCCTCCCGGGGCTCAGGCAAAGGCAAATCTTTACTCAGCAAATGAGAATAACCAGTCCCATACTTACATGTCACTGCCTGGGTTGGGTTTGACAGAGTCCTCAGCTGGTAGGCAACATTCCATGATCTCATTAAAGCCTGCATTCCCAATATTCTTGGCAAGCTGCAAAAAATGAAAGTCTATTTCAGGATACTCAATTATTAATACATTCTACTGCTATACTTTAACCATCCCCATCTGATGATTTATTTAATGGCCACTAAGAAATAGAGCAATAAAGTGGTTTGCCTTTAATGAAGATGGACAAAACCCAAAGCCCAAAGGTACCCATAAAATTACAGATAAGAAGCAGCATGCCTAGCACAGAGGCGCATTGTCATTAAACGCGCTCTGGATAGGGTACAGATAGAGAGAGAACCAGTAACTTGGTCCAATGTGAATTTCCATCCTTACCCACTCCTCCCAAAGACCTGTGCCTCAACCAAAGTGATTCTATTGCACATCCTCAAACAACCTTTACTTATGCCAGCTACGAGGTAGTTCTGGTAGAGCAAAGCGGCACTGGGCCAGTAAAGCCAAGACTTAGGTTCAAATCACAGCTCCATTACCGGCTGTGTGACCACAGGTAAGTCAGTTTCCATGAGTGGCAAAGTTTTCATCAGTAAAATGGGATGATACCTACACTTCTGGGTTGTAATAATGATAAAAATGGATAAAATTTAGGTGAAAACAGTAAACTGAAGCACTAAAAATGTATTAGCTCTAGATGTAAGGTCTTTACTTGCCAATCAATCAATCTTCTGACATGTTAAACATTAAATTAACACACCCCCCCCCCTTTTTTTTTTTGAGACAGGGTCTCACTCTGTTGCCCAGGCCGAAGTGCAGCGGCCAGATCATGGCTTAATGCAACCTTGACCTCCCCAGGCTCAGGTGACGCTCCTACCTCAGGTTCTCGAGCAGCTGGGACTATAGGCACATGCCATCACACCCAGCTGATTTTTGTTTTTGTAGAGATGGGGTTTTGCCATGTAGCCCAAGCTGGTCTTGAACTCCTGGGCTCGAGCAATCCAGCCACCTCAGCCTCCCAAAGTGCTGGGATTACAGGTGTGAGCCACCGCACCCGGTCAGCTCAGATTCTTAAATGTTTAATGAAACAATAAAAAAGAGCACCAAGCAAGCTCAGTGCTTTGAGAAGACGTACTTTCATTTCCACGTTGTGCTGGGGAGTCAGTGATGCTTGTGATATTTCTGCTCTCTACTGATTATGCAGGCAGGCCAGGAGCGGTGGCTCATACCTGTATTCTACCACTTTGGGAGGCCAAGGTGGGTGGATAGCCTGAGCTCCAGAGTTCGAGACTAGCCTGGACAACACGGTGAAACCCCGTCTCTACTAAAATACAAAAGAAATTAGCCAGGCATGGCAGCATGCGCCTGTAGTCCCAGCTATTCGGGAGGCTGAGACAGGAGGATTGCTTGAATCTAGGAGGCGGAGGTTGCAGTGAGCCGAGATCACACCACTGGACTCCAGCCTGGGCAAAAGCGAGACTCTGTCTCTACAAAAAAAATTAAAAAAAAATTTTTTTTTTTTAAATTATGCAGGCAAAGGAGCTAACAGAGATGCTTTGGGAGAGGCTGCTGTAGCCTGAAATCGGGTCTATCTCTTGGGAGGAACTGACTGAAGGAGCAGCCCAAGAGGTCTGGGTTAGATACACTGGAACTTCCTGGTGGCAAATAACATCACACAGTGAAATGGGCTAGTGGGACTAGTGGAGAATGCAGACGCAATTTTTTAAATAACAAAAAAGTTATGGGAGGTAGCCTAATAGTTGGATGATGAGCTTTCCTAATTCAACCTGGCCCTTGACAAGTGGAGAAAGCTTTTTCTAGGCGGCCCAAAGCAGCATAAAACACTAACCAACTCCACCTCCTTGCTCAGTCCTGGCTCTGGCACCTCAAGCCATCAGTCAGGAGGCAAAAGGCTAGAGGCTGCATTGCAATTTTCCCAGGGACAACAGAATGGTCAGGTGGCATACCACTTAAGGTGACAGGTACCTATGCGCCAGGAAGCTAATGCCCTGTGAAGGGTTTCTCAGGCAGCTGGTGTCAGATCCAGCACTGAACCCCAATGTCAGAGCTCCTGGTTTACAGCCAGGCATCATACAATCCAAGGAGGACACTGTCCCCAGGTGAGCACAATGGTTTTCCCAAGTTAAGTGACAGAAATCACTGTGGCCCCCTCTGCGAGCCAGGGGCCAACCACCCTGACGCCTCACAGTCTGTATTAAGCAGGTGGGGGTGGGGAAATGGGAGGAGGAGAATTCCCCAGGAATTGAAGAGCTGCTTCCCTTCTACTTGGACTTGGCTGGTTAACTGAGAGACAGCTGGTCCAGGGAGCCACCGCATCCATGTGTCACACTCATCCAAAGCTAGAGAAACGTGCTACCTTGCAGTTCTGCCAAGTTCCAGTTTACGTTTCAGCCCATAGAGAACCCCTCTGGACCCATCAACAAAAAAAAGCATTTGCAAATGGAGGCTGCAGGTGCCAGCAGGACAGGCAGGCAGAAGCCAGGGGGGCAGGAAGGTGGGTGTCGACCTGAGCCCTGGCATCTCCTGCTTCTCACTGGTACCCAGAAGGAATTTGCGGGCTGCACTGAGGCAGAAATTGAGCCAGACTGGATGGAGGAGAGGAAGGAGTTTTGAAGTTCTGTATCACCCAGGGCAGGGCAGCTCAGCTCAGCCCCTTGCCCTTCCTGTGGCCTCAATAACACACTCTGAGCCCCTCGGCTGTGCTGAGCGTGGGGCAGGAGGCACCCTCCTGCTCTACAGCAGCTCACTTGAACAAGACAGAGATGAGTTAATAAGCAGCCCTAGAAAAGAAGTTTATCCTGAGAACTATGAGGACAGCGGCGCCAGGCCCAAATGAGCAGAGCAGTCACTTGGCCAGGAGGACCCTTTCCTTGGCACTCACCAAGCAAGGGAGTTGTGTGTGGGCGTCTCCCTCCCTGATGGCAACGTCCAGGACAGGGACACAGAATCATGCACTGGGTACATCCTTAGCATCGACCTGAGCAGGGCCCACTGAGCCTAAATGAGGCTTTAGGTTTTATCTGGAGTTGTTTTGAGAGTTTGGGGTGGGGCAGGGAAACCTCCTGTCCCATTTTCATGTCTCCCCAGGGAAGGACAACAATGGTGTGACATTCCTCTCTGACTCACCCCAGGAGAGGAACAGGCAAGTGAGAGAAACCAGACTTCCCTGACTACTGAGCTCAGGAGGAGACCCCAAGGTCAGCTCCTCCCTGATGTTAATTGGGTCCCTGGGATCCCCAAAGGGTGGAGGGCCTGGAGAGTGCGATCCAGCTCTAAAGTGCAAAGGGTAAAAGCTCAGGCAAGGGAAGGGGCTTGACCAAATTGCTGCCTCCAAAGCACAGAGCACAAAAGGACACTCTGGTGTGCAGGGAAAAAGTTTACATATGTTGTCTTTACCTGACCCTTTAAAAGTTCTATTTTTGATGTAGTTTACAAAGTATATATTTCTTAGTAAGTGTAGGTACATCATATGTAAGTAAGTATATGCTTTGCTGCTCAATTTTTTCTAATAGAGTTTGTGGTTTAAAAAATGTTCCAAATCCTGGCTTTAAAAAAAGAGGCTAGAATATAGGCTCTGGAGTCTAATAGTTGGAGTGTAAATCCTATACTGGTTAAGTTTCTTAACTTCTCTGGCCTTTTTTTAAAAATGGAGCTCTCCATTTAGGTTAGATGATATAATGTACGTAGAACACCTACAACAATGCCTGAAGCATAACAGTTCCTTTGTAGATGACCATTGATAGTCAATGTCTTGTTGCCCTAAGCAATTGCTTTTAGTATCTGGGTGGCACATTTCAGTCCTAGGTGAACTTATAACAACAGTTATAAGTCATAAGTTCTTGGTCTTTGAGGAGCTTTCCTCTCCACATGCTCTTTCAGATCAGACTGTGTGTTGACCTGCTTTAACATCTGACAGCTTATTAACAACCTTATGAGAACAGAAATAGAAGAAAGTCAAGAAACAGACAGTTGAGTCAGTAAATATTTGGTAAGGTTCTTGATGCTTTTTTAAAAATTTGATATTTTTTTGTTTTGTTCTGAGACAGGGTCTTACTCTGTTACCCAGGCTGGGGAGCGGTGGCACAATCTCAGTTCACTATAGCCAACCTCCTAGGCTTTAGGTGATTCTCCCACCTCAGCCTCCCTAGCAGCTAGGACCACGGACATGTACCACCATGCTCAGCCAATTTGGGTTTTTTGTGTGTGTGTAGAGATGGGGTTTCGTCATGTGACCCAGGTTGGTTTTGAACTCATGGGCTCAAGCGATCTGCCTGCCTCAGCCTCCCAAAGTGCTGGAACTATAGGTGTGAACCACTGCGCCTGATCTCGTAAGATTTTTAAATTACTGACTCAAATTCAATTTCAGAATATCAAGAATTCCTTTGTTAACTTCATGTGTGATAGTGAAATTGATCATGATAGTAGTACCCTAGTACCAATGATACTGTTTTTCATATGACCTGAAAAATCAAAGCTGAAATCATGATCTTCTACATTAAGAAGGAAATTTACCTTTTTAAAATTTGTGTTTACCAGTAAGTTTTTCCCAAAGTAGGTTTGCTTTAGAATCTAAAGATACTAAGCTAGTGTGTGCTAAAGTAGTTAAGATGACATGATTCCTCAGAACTAATACTTCAATTACGCAATTTCCATTTCACTGGATAAAAAGTAATGCTAGGCTGCACACGGTTCACACCTATAATCCCAGCACTTTGGGAAGCCGAGGCCAGAAGACCACTTAAGCCCAGGAATTCCAGATTAGCCTGGCCAATATAGTGAGATCCTCTCTATAGAAAAATTTTCAAAAATTAGCTGGGCGTGGTGGCACATGCCTATAGTCCCAGCTACCCAGGAGGATCGCATGGGCCTGGGAGGTAGAGGCTGCAGTGAACTGAGATGGCACCAGTGCACTCCAGCCTAGGCGACAGAGCAAGAACCTGTCAACAAAAAAAAGAAAAAAGACCTACAAATGACCAACAGGTATATGTATGAAAAAGTATACATCATTAATCATACAAATCATCAGGGAAATGCAAATTAAAACCACAATCATCTCACACCTGTTAGAATGGCTTTTATCAAAAAGACAAAAGATAACAAGTGTTGGCAGGGATGTGGAGAAAAGCGAAGCCTTGCACACCAGGTGGGAATGTAAATTATTATAATACAACCATTATAGAAAATGGTATGGAGGTTCCTCAAAAGACTAAAACGAGAACCACCATATAACCCACTTCTGGGTATTTACCCAAAAGATCTGAAATCAGTTTGCTGAAGACATGTCTTCACCATCTTGTTTATTGCAGCACTATTCACAATAGTCGAGATAGAGAATCAACCTAAATGCCACCAATGGATGAATGGATTTTTAAAATGTGGTATATATACATAATGGAATACTATTCGACCTGAAAAAAAGAAGGTCATTCTGTCATTTGTGACAACATGGATGAACCTGAAGGACATTATGCTAAGTGAAATATGCCAGGCAAAGAAAGACAAATCCTGCAAGATCTCATTTATATGCAAAATCCAAAAAAGGTGAACTCATAGAAGTAGAGAGTAGAAACTATGGATACCAGGGGTTGGGCATCTTGGTCAAAGCATACAAAATTTCAGTTAGGATGAAGAAATTCTAGGGATCTAGTGTACAACATGGCGACTCTAGTTAATAATAATGTACTGTATACTTGAAAATTTTGTTTTGAGACAGTCTCACTCTGTTGCCCAGGCTGGAGTGCAGTGGCAAGATCACAGTTCACAGTAGCCTCAACTTCCTGGATGCTCAGGTGATCCTCCTGCCTCAGCCTCCCAAGTAGCTGGGACCACAGGTGCTTGCCACCACTCCCAGCTAATTTTAAAAAATTATTTGTAGAGATGGAGGTCTCGTTATGTTGGTCAGGCTGGTCTCAAACTCCTGGACTCAAGCAATCTTCTCACCTCAGCCTCCCAAAGTACTGGGATTACAGGCACCAGCCCAGCCACCACACCAGGCTCAAGAGAGTAGATTTTAAGTGTTCTCACCATAAAACATAAGCGTGTGAGGTGACAGGTGTGTTAACTAGCTTGATTTAGTCACACACAATGTATACAATATACTAAAACATCATGTTGTACACCATAAATACATACAATAAAAAATTAAAAAAATAAAATCCCTTGCTGTCACAGCATGTCACCCTGAAACAGGCTGTCCTATTTACCCAAAAGAGAAGAGATGCTACTCCTGTGAGACTGCACCCACCACTCTCCTTTCACAAGGCACCAAGGGGCCTAATGAACACTTGCTATACAAGAAAACATACTTCAGTGAGCAAGTCAGCCGAGGCCCTGCATGCCATGCAACTCTGAATTGAAAAGGTTCATAAGAACAGACTACAAGCACAGACCGTGCATGGCCTCCCTGGGGGTTCACATGTTAGCACATGGGGACCACTTTTCTGAAAGGATTTTGTTAAAGGAGGTAACAATGATAGCTAATTCTTTATGGTTCTTAACGGTGTGTCAGACATAATTCTAAATACACACACACACACATACACACGCAGAGAAAGAGAGAAAGAGGTAAAGACTTCAGGAAATCCTTCATCCCAGTACCTGATTGTCTAAGCAAAATAAAACAAACAACCTGGGTACTTTTAAAAGGCTTGAGGCCAAGCACAGTGGCTCACATCTGTAATCCCAGCATTTTGGGAGGCCAAGGCAGGAGGATCGCTTGAGCCCAGGAGTTCGAGACCAGCCTGGACATGGCTACCAAAAATACAAAAATACATCTCTACCAAAAATACAAAAATTAGCCAGGCATGGTAGCACTTGCCTGTAGTCTCAGCTACTGAGGAGGCTGAGGTGGGAGGATTGCTTGAACCCAGGAGGCAGAGGTTGCAGTGAGCTTGCAGTGAGCTAAGACTGCACTACTGGACTCTAGCCTGGGTCATGGAGTGAGACCCTGTCTCAAAAAAAAAAAAAAAGCAGCCTTGAAATTTCCCAGTTTTGCCAATCAATACTAACACCTGACACCCTACTTAACCAAAGAGCTAAGGAATAAGGTTTACAGCCACGACATCATGACCACACTCCTAGCACACAACAAATGGATTGGGGAAGCCATGAGGAGACGTCCACCTCCTGTGAACCACAGAGGACCAGCCAGAGCGCAGGGCAAGCAGAGTTGAAGGGAGTAAATCCTACACAACTCACTGCTGTCTCTCCTCTTCCTGATAACCACTGAGGGAAAAAGGCTTGGGTAAGGGAGAGTTTAAAACTCTGGGAGCAATTCGATTTTGAAAATATCTGCAGACATTGATTAAGCAGGCACTGGCTGATTTCTCATTGTGGTGACAGTCAACCAAACTTTAAACTCCTACAAGAATGCAGATGGAGGCTCTGGGAGACAGAAATGGAGAATTTAATTAGGCATAAGAAGTCACCTCATCATTTCATCAAGACAGAACAACATATTCCTTTCACCTTTCTTTGGCGTTTTCTTCTTTAGTAGGTAATTCAGTCTCACGAAGAACATGAAATTTCTGAGACACATTTAAGAAATTATAACAGATGGTGGGGTCAGGCTCCTACCAGCTCATAACAGTCAACTGTTAAAATTTCAGGAATTTTGCAAGCCAACTGCTAAACACTGCTACTATTAAAAATTATACTATATAAACTCATAATTATGTTATATTAATAACTAAGGTATATACTCAAAACTCATCATTTCCTAATTATACTACATTTTGCTATTATCCATGTTCATGAAGTTATTTACATCCACTGTGTTGCATGGTGAATGTACTATATAATGAACATCTTTTTCCAACTTCACATTTAGTAATTCACATGGGTAGCTTGAAATTGGCCATTGTGGGAGTATTTACACCACGAGAACAGGCAGGTTGCAAACCAAGGTTCTTTTTTCTCCAGAGTTGACTGTTAAACATTTGTTGGGGATGGTGATAGGGAAGGATAGTAGAGATGTTTAAATGTTTATCACATAGCAAGACAACCCACTAAAATGCCAATTTGTGTCCCACGCTCCTAAAAGGTTTAAGGGTGAGGTCTGGAATCAGATTAAAGAGGCCCACACCCCAGATCTGTCACCTTAAAAGCTTCATAACCCTAGGCATATTGAAACATTCTAGCCTCAGCTTCCTCCTCTGTAAAATTGGGATAATATACCAAGGTCATCAGGTTGTTACTGGAGATCAAATGAGCCTAGTATATATAAAGTGGTCTGCAAAATACATAGTACAAAATCAACAATTACTACTTCATCATAAATCACTTAACACTTTCCATTGTTTTAAGAAAATCAGCAGAAGAAACAACTGCCACAGTTCATCAGTGTTTACTGAGAAGTACTTTGTGCTTCTTTGAAAATGTACCATGACATTCTCCAATCTATGCCATCATCAGTTATCCAAGAGATGCCACATGTACACCTGTTCACCTCTCTAAGATGTAGGTTACGTGCATTATTACATGAACAATAATTGCCGTATGCAACCAGGAAGGCACTGCTTGGAGTTCCTTAGTTTTAAACTTTAAGTGAGTCTAGCTTAGTTTTAAACTTTAAGTAACTAAGGATGTTACTAACTAGGCTGCTAGGATCCACTGTAGTTTCTCCCAACTCTTGTCTTTCAAGACCATAAAGGCATCCTGGAAAGACTGGAAAGGTTTGACAAGAGAGTTCAAAATGTACTCGAAGTTCAGACACACTGGATTCGAAGTCATCAATAAGACTGATGGCCCCTTGAGAGGAACATGGTCTACAACTATTGATTTTCTGTCACGACTGCTGCTCTTGACATTACATTCCCTACATGTAAACTTTTAAATTCAACATTGAAATCAATAGCAATCAATATCTACTTACTGTTTACTGTCAACACTCAGCTGTCCCAGGAGAGAATTCAAGAACTGCTTTCTAGGGAAGACAGTCACGAAAGCTCATGTGTTAGGTGGCCAAAGCATAACCTGTCTGATGGACCTTGTGGGACCATAGTCTCCACACTCTGAAAGCCACTTCAGAGAAAATGCTTCAGTCTCCTCCTATCTCTATCACATGGTTTAAGCGTTATCACTGAACCAAGAATGAAAGACTTAGGAAACAAAGGTGGTAAAAATGAAGACCAATATGTGCCCCCAAAGGGGACAATCTGGGGTAGGGAAAAGTCAGAGGCTTGAGGCAAGCTGTCACCACAGCCTTGTCAGAAATCGCTGGTGATGAGGGAAAATAAGTACTTTCCTGTCTTTAGATGTTGGATTCCCCATCTGTCTAATGGAGGGGGTGAGCTGGCCTATGTCACCATCTTATTCCATTTCTGCAGAACCTCACACCACTCTCAATGCTGTTTTGGTTTCACTTCTCTTTATTCATTGAAGAATAAAGTTTTGCAACAAGAAGTGCCCTCAACCACCAGTAGCTAAAAATGAAGAATTATCAATGAGTTTCTAATTATCCAAACCCATTTGGTAATATATCAACAATCACTAGCTTACCAAAATGGATTAGAATGCCAAAAGTAAAACTTAGCTTACAGCTCATTTGTTTCCAATCTCAAATCAAGGATTTAAAAATTACCAGCAGCTCAGACGTTCCCAGTACATCTAAGGTCAGGGACTGCATCCTGGAGTAATGAACCCCCAGCTCTCGGTGGATTCCGGAACACTCGATGCAGGTCAGGATGCCCAGGTTGGTGGAAAGCCATGTAGGATCTGCCAAAGAGAACAGGGCAGATTTGAGCTTCCAGTCAAAAAGAAGGTCAGGAGGCACAACTTTCTTCCTGCATAGTTACTGAACAAGGAGTTCTGAGCAGGAGCATTTTCTGATCCTTAACACAGCTGGAAACTTTGTCCATAATTGCCAGCAATTTACATGCAATACCCACATATGCACACATCTACTCTCCCTCTTCTTCCCTCTCTCTCCATCTTCCCATCCTTCCATTCGTGTGACAGATGCCGTGTGTGCAAAAATAAATAGGACACACTCCAGTGACCAAGGGCTCCTCAATGGCTGGTCATGAAAACAGACCACGCCCATCACCAGCTTGGTCACACTAGCAGAATGGAGCAAGAGGAAAACAATGAGACCAGCCAAAGTCTACTAGTAAAAGGGGAAGAGGCTTAAAACATTCGCTTCTATAGATGCTGATAATAACAGAGAATGTACTATGTACATATGATATGCTGTGTTCAGCACGCTGGTAGTAGCAACAATAGTTTGCATTGTTAAGAGCTTCAGAAATCACAGAGCACTTTTGTATCAAATCTAAGAGCCCCATGAGATGGCCAGGGCAGGGATTTTTACCTCATTATACGGCAGAGACAGCTTCACAGTGCTCAGGCTCGAGGTTGCCAGGGAGTGCAGAGCAGACCGTGGCCCTGCCTCTACCTGTGTTCAAAGCCACGCTTTCCCCTCACAGCTCGGCTCCTAACATGCCCCTACCATCAGTTTAGAACATGATAAGCACCCACAAAATGCCTGACAGATGAATGTGGAATTTGCTAAAATAGGAAATTAAAAGATGTCCTTGAGTACATCATCACAACCCATAAACACAATTCTCTTCAGAATTGTTTGTTACCCTCAGAAACTCACGGTAGGTAAATATCGCAACTTTAGTCAGTAGGCAATGATGAAGTTATTTTTTAAATGTTCGAGTTATTAAAAATGTTATCCACGTTGGAAAACCTTTTTGGCATCTGCGTCTGAGCTTCTGTAGGACGACTCCACTGTATCCACGTGCTTTGGGGAGGCACAAGCATCCATTTAGGTGACTCTACATCATTTTTCTATTACCCACACTGTCTTGGCATTTTAAAATAATGAGTACATACCTTTGAGCTCTTTATCAAAGTGTATGAAAAACCCAAATCATAGACTGTCTTTACCCTTTCTCAAGAAAGACCATGATTCACTACTTATCACCCCCTACCTCATCTCTTGCCAAAAAGGTATTTTCGTTTTTTTGTTTTTTTGTTTGTTCGATACAGTCTCGTTCAGTCATCCAGGTTGGAGTGCAGTGGCATGATCTCAGCTCACTGCAACCTCCGCCTCCTGGATTCAAGTGATTCTCCTGCCTCAGCCTCCTAAGTAGCTGGGACTACACGTGCGCACTATCACGCCAGGCTAATTATGGTATTTTTAATAGAGACGAGCTTTCACCATGTTAGGCCAGGCTGGTCTCGAAACTCCTGACACAAGTGATCCGCACACACAACACAATACACCAAAGTGCTGGGATTAAGGCATGACCCACTGCACCAACATCCATAAAGGAGATAGATGAGAGAGAGAGATTTTTTTTTTTTAATGGATCCAAGGCCAAATACAGTCTTCAGGGTCATGGGAACCTAAGGGTACTTCTCAACTGTCCACTCTACTTCTGTTGTGTTTGGTTTTTTAAGAAAAATTGTCATAGAATTAGAGGAATGAAAAGGGGACCGACTATTCTAGCCAAGCCTCCATCTTTTCATTTTATAAGTGTTCAGAAAATGCACCTGTGTAGTCCCCTGACCCCCCCAACCCCACCATTCTGTCTCAATTAGAGTAAGTAAATTCCTTAAACCACATCCTACTATAAAGCCCCTAATATGCTTTATCAAAATGTAAAAATAAAATCTTATTTCACAGAATGTGTCAGCTGAAAGGGACCTGTCCCTTCAGTTTACAGACAGGAAAATCGATGTTTAACAAAGCAAGTGGTTCGCCCAGGGTCACAGAGCCAGACAGCGGCTTAAAGCTACTTCAGAAGTTCTGCAAAGTAGGATAAAGGGAGAAGAGAGCAGATTCCAAGCAAGGAAGCCCAGCCACATGCAGCCTCTCAGCCCACATGACCTTGAGTTCACCCTCACTGTACCCTTCAGTTCTCATTTCTCAAAAAGCATTTCAATCTTTGCAGCTCTGTCAAACCCTCTTTACTCAGTCCTGCTCTGGGGCCCGGCAGGCAAACGTCTTCCCACCCCTCTCCCCTGCCGCGGTCTGCACAGTTCATTAAGCATTTGTGTAATGGGATGAACTCGGGCTGAGCTGCACTTAATTTTGTGTTTGAAATGAAAGTGAAAATCAATGAATGGATTCTGTGAATCAGAATGGGATTTAAATGTCCTAGAGCCCAGGGTTGGGTGGGGTCCCTGGGTCACCTGGTGCCCCACAGTCACAGCAAACGTCATTGCCCGTCATCCTCTGCACTTCTGAGATGATCTCCTTTGTCAGTTCTTGGACGATGTTATTTTCTCCAGTATTGTCATCCCCCTTAAATGCATTGTTTAAAGCTTCTTCTTTGCTATTTTGCAGCACAGACATCCATCTAGAAAAACAAGAGCGACGTTGTGTTAAATCCCACAAACAACAGGTAAGTCCAGCCCAAAGTCCCACCACTATGTAACTTACATTTGACATTCCTGTTCATCTTCGGCTTGGAAGTGGTAAGTTCTGTCATCTGCATAGCAAAAGGAATTTCAACTGTGAGCCCAGACAGCAATCCATACACAATTCCAAAAGAAAGTGGTTTCTAATTAGCCTCTGGAATAATCTTAGCTCTGTTAGGAAATTACTGATTTGTATAAAATCAGGCACTCCCTCATATCCTCCAACTGTCTGCCTTCACCAACAGTGGCATTGGAATGCAAAATAAACCTGCCCTTTCCCTCATTCAAGTTTTAAAAGATGCCGCTTTTAAAAACTGAAGCTATTCCACGAAAACCATCACTATCCTCTCAATCGCTTCATTTTAACTCACTACAGAGTTGGCCCCCAAAAAGTAATTGTTAAAGCCCTTTCAATAATAAAACCTTTTTTTGAAAAGAGTATCTTAGAAGTTTTCTGGCTTTCTTAGAAAAGATTAGTATGAGAAATTCTAAGAATAATATGCTTTGAGAATCAAGTACTAGAAATACAGCTAAATCAGGAGGAGAGTGTTAAATAATGGTCGAATATAAAATTCTACACTCACATATTGCTGGCATCAGCACTGTTTTACAAGTATTTCGCCAGGCTGTGGACCTCTGTGTGTGTGCAGCAGGGAGGCGGCTGTGTGGGATGTGGCAGCATCACTTCTGTGCTGCTCTTGCCAAAAACATATAACCCCAATCCACTCACGAGAAAACACTACAAAAATCCAAATGAAGCGGAGTCTGACCAAAACCCAGGTCAACACTCTTTAAGGTATCATGAAAAACAAGTGAAGACTACAGAACCGATACAGACCGCAAAAGACCAGGATAAAATCACAACTAAATGTCACGTGGGGTCCTGGATGGAATTCTAGAGCAGAAAAAGGACATCTGGGGGAAAACTGGTAAAATCTGAGTAAGATTTTTAGCTAACAGCATTAAACCAATGTTTCCTGGTTTTGATAACTATATAAATATGATTGGATAACAATCTACCATGGACTACTGGATAACTGTATTAAGATGTTAACAGAAGGGAAAGCTGGGGGAGGGATATATGGATATTCTCTATCTAAAAGCAGTCTAAAACCAAAGCAAAAAATAAAATTAGATTTAATAAAGAAAAGCGGGGGCGGGGGGAATCCAGCTTTTGCAGATGGCAGAATGATGACAAGTACCGATTCTGTTCTTAGGGAAACACAACCAACATCTGTGCTCCTAAAAGTGAGTGGACACGTCACTTCTCTCTGGTGTTTACTCCTGAAAGCACATTGGTTCTCAGAACAACTCTTGGTAAGTGACTGGGTGAGGGCTGAAGCCTAGAGAGGCTAAGCTGCAAAAAACAAGCATAGCCAGCAGCAGAACTTGGTTCCTGGACTTCTGGCCCCATCACTTTCTACAACACCATGGCATCTTTCTCTCTCTCTCTTTTTTTTTTTTTTTTTTTTTTGAGACAGAGTCTCATTCTGTTGCCTGGGCTGGAGTGGAGTGGTGCAAACGTGCAGTGCACAGCTCGCTGCAGCCTTGATCTCCCAGGCTCAGGCTATCTTCCCACCTCAGCCTCCCAAAATACTGAGATTACAGGTGTGGGCCACTGCACCTGGCCAATTTCTGCATCCTGACGTGTAAAAACTGCAGAAGCAGGAGGCAAACCTCTGAGGAAAAACTTCAAGCAAGAATCCCCTCTACTACACTCTTTAAAGATGCTACAAATAAGCAGACAGCTTCTAGCAGCTTCAGCTGTGAGGGAGAAGAGCAGGAGGAGACTGAGGGGGCGATTGGAGCACTCAGGTGCTGGTGGCCAGCGAAGGGCAGCTTCCAGCCGGGGCTCTGGCTCTACTGGCCACTAGCCTGCCGTGTGGACCTGGAAGGTCACTTACTCCCTCTGGCTCCATCCTACTCAGGGGACTCACTTGGGTCACCTCAAAATTCTCCTATTCTTTCCATCCTGCCCAGGGTGCCAGTGGGGTTTGTGGATAATGGCTCCGGACTTGAATTTGCTACAAGTGGGGTCAGTCTGCAGGCAACGGATTGGCTGAGCTCCCAGAAAGGCTGGCCTTGCCACAGAACCATCCTCCTAGAAGAGCCCATGCCCATTTACATCTTTTTCTTTTTTTTAAAGTGACAAGGTCTCCCTCTGTTACCCAGGGTAGAGTGCAGTGGCACAATCACAGCTCACTGCAGCCTCAAATTCCTGGAGTCAAGTGATCCCCCTACCTCAGCCTCCCAAGTAGCACGGACTATAGGTGTGAGTCATTGCCCCCAGCCCCAATTCCACCTTCATGAGAATGGGAAGCCCCTGTTTAGGGGGAAGGACGATAAAGGAGCATCTTGTAGGAAATAACTGTAATCAGTCAGTCAGTCAATTGCTCTTCTGAGTTCTCTGGGCAGAGTCCAAGATGAACTAACCAGATGAGGAGGAGGAGGAGGAATGGGTGACCATGTGGTGCCTGGCAGACGCACACAGAAAATATCACCCTCACTGCCTCAATGCATGTGCCTCCACTTGACTTCCCCAACTGCCCAAATTTTTTTTTTTAGACAGTCTTGCTGTGTTGTGCAAGCTGCAGTGCAATGGCACGATCACAACTCATTGCAACCTCAACCTCCTGGGCTCAAGCGATCCTCCCATCTCAGCCCCCGAGTAGCTGGGACTAAAGGCACATGCCACCATACTCAGCTATCTTTAAATTTTTTGTAGGAGGTCTTGCTATGTTGCCGAGTCTGGTCTCAAACTCCTGGCCTCAAGCAATCCTCTCATCTTGGCCTCCCAAAGTGCTTGCATTACAGACGTGAGCCACTGCCTGGCCCCCCAAATATCTTGAGAGTTCAAAAGCATCTTGGTGATGCTTATCCCATAAGGCTGGTCAAGAAGCAGAGGCGGAATCTGAGAGGGGTGAAGACAGATGCTCCTGAATCAGCCAGAACCAGGCCCTGACCCCATGTCCCTCACGTTCTCAGGATATTCATCAAATGATGGCTTACACTGAAGCCAGGTTTACCATAATGACTCTCTGGGGTGTCTGGCCAGTTTTCAACCCAAACCTATGCAGCTCTGCACAAAGCATTTTCACTACAGATACTCATAGGGAAGGCACCTTTTGAAAACTCGCTGAGGATGAAGAATTTGCATGACTGGAATTCATTTTACCCACTGGAAGACAAGCAGGGAAGAAGGAGGGATAAGAGCTCTTTTCAAAGATAATAACGGACTCTCGCAAACTCATGACACTGCCCCCAATTGTGCTCAGCAAGCCTTTCTGGGCATCAGAGGCTAGAAGTCCTTCCTGAAGATGTCTAAGTGCATCAGGCTGCAGCAAAGACACTGGCAGGATCTTGGTAAATATCAGTTGGCCACAGAGCTTGTGTGTGGCCACATTCACAGAGGACCACGTTCCCACACACGTAAGAGCTACAGTAACTCACGCCCAGAAGGGAGGCATGCACACTTGCCATCTACCGATCCTCCCTGCTGCCTGCTGTGTTGTAAAAAGGTGTAGGCTGGAAATACATTGGAGCAAGTGCTTCTGCACATATGGCATCTAGCAGGGTCTCCCTGCGGGGCATGTTGGAGGGACCTGGGGCAGCTGAGGGAAGAAGTCCCTACACCCACCTCCAGGCGATCGGTTCACTATTATTGCTTATGAGTCAATGATGGGCATTTTAACGCAGAGCTTCTTGTGTGTTACTAGTTCAGAAAACGGAAAGGCCTAAAACCCTCTGAGTTAGCCCCAGCCACTGGCAGACATCAGATTACACCATCAGGTTTTCTGTGCAATGGCACGATCACAACTCATTGCAACCTCAACCTCCTGGTTGCAATTGAGGGTTTCTGAAACCCTTCAATTCAAGCCTTTTTTGCTAGCTAGACACAGGTAACCCAGCAGTGATCACTGTGTGAGTGTGTGTGTGTGTGTGTGTGTGTGTGTGTGTGTGTTAAGGCGTCAGGGTCTTGCTATGTTACCGAGGCTGGATGTCTGCTCCTGAGCTTGGGTGATCCTCCTACCTCAGCCTCCCAAGTAGCTGGGACTACGGGATCACACCACCACGCCTGGCTTGCAATCACATTTTAAACTCTGGCCAGTACTCAGCATTTTATAACATCTTGTATGAATGAAAGGCAAGTTTGATGAGAGTTTGTGGACTTTACTAGACTGAGTTAGGATGGGTGTTTGATGCAGGATAAAGTCCATTCTATTTTACAAACCAGTCTAGAGTCTGAAGAACAGAACAAACGGTACCGGAACCCTCTGCACACATCACAGTGCTCAACCCTCCCCAGAGATTGACACAGAGGGTATGAGAAGGGAAAAAAGGAGGGTAAGAGCAAGCCATTACGGCTAAGATGGAGTGCTAATCACCCGCAGTTTGCTGGGAATGCTAAATCACATAAAAGGTGACTTCCTAGCCCTCAATAATACAGGTCAACAGACATTTGAAAAGGCAGCCATCTCCCGCTCAGGGGTACTGAGGCACAGAGAACAGCACCGCCTCCCTACAGTACACAGTCCGGCGTGGTCCTCTGCAAATGTAACTCTTGCGCCCAAATCCCTAGACACTGCCTCTTCAAAGGGAAGACTGGCCCTTTCTTCCCCTAGACTGTAACCCTGCCACACAGAAATACCAAGGAAAAAAGGTTTATCTTATTTTCTTTTATGAGCCCTTCAATTCAGGGGGTGCTGAGTAAACATTCACCACAACGGATGGTTCCGTGGGGATTCTTTTGTGAACACCACAAAAAGGAAAAGCATAGAGAAGCAGAAAGACTAATCCTGTGGTGAGGAAGAAAAACAGTTTCAAACACTGAAGTTTCAAGGGCCCTGCTGAAGACCCTCATTTTAGTTTTAGAGCATTTCTAACATCACCCAAATTATGTAAGTTTTTGAAAACAGAATTGTCCTTCTTTTCTCTTTTTAAAGTGAAGGGGTTTTAGGCTTGCGGGCTTCTCTTATAGGATCTCCTTATTTAGGAACAGGAATGCTGAGGCTAAGAGCTCAGAGAGGCAGGTGATGATGTCTCAGGTCTACAGTGTCCCTGAGGAGCAGGGCCAGTCCTCAAAGTCAAACTCTCAACTAGAAAGGCTAGCAAGCCAGCAGTTACTAACGGAACACAAAGCATGCATATTGCTAGAAAAAAGGGTGTGTTTCTTCAAAAACCAATTCTTCAGAATGCAGTGTTTGAAATGTGAAGGACGCCACAGAAGAGAGCACAAGACAACGTTTCTCTGTGGTGCAGCATCTCAGAGGGAGCCTTACGTGAAATAAGGTCAAAGCACTTCTTCTCCTCAGGGTTGGTCTTCACCTGGCAGGTTAGCAGGTTGAGCTTTGCAGGAGGCCGGTTAGCCTGTTTAAAAGCAAAAAACAAATAAAAAGGTTGGGGTTGGGTGGAAGGAATGGAAAATCATACAGTATCAATCCTCACGAGATACAGCAAGAGCAAGCTCTTCACTAGTTCGCAAAGGTGGCCTTCAGAAGGCAGACTTGACAGAGGAAGTCATGACTGAGACAAATTACAGAGGCCCTTGAACTTCGTCTCCACAGAGGGCAACTGCCTCCCTGCAAGGGCACCTTGGTGGTCTACACAAACCCACCTGGACAAGGGGACAAGCGATGCCAGCTTTGAGGGTGCTGGCAGTGGGTGCCTTCAGATCAAGGTACTGCCATGGCTAAGCCCAAAACATTTGGTTCTGATTCCTACCGACAACACAGATGATGCGCCAGGTAACTTGGCCACCCAGTTCAATTTCTGGTGACCTTAAAAGCGTTTTTTCTTAGCAAAAACCTCACTTCCAGGGAAGGTAATTTCACAGCACAAAAATGGCAGAGGAATTATTTTCCTACTGTTTGAAGTGATGACAGATAATAGATTCACATTCCTAAATGCCAACCATCGCTGTCACTTAAGTTTCAACAAAATATACTTCATTTATATCTGTAACCCCCAAACCCTCTCCCGCATACATGACACCAAGCGATCACAACATACTTTCATCAGAGGTGTGTCAAAAATGGCTACTGTATTACAGTTTCAAAAAATAGATCATACTTAGTCCAAAAAAGCAAAGGACTGAGGGTAAGAAGATAATTTCAGAAACGAAAATTTCAAACAGCAGAATACCTCTTAGAAGTCTTGGAAGAATATCCAAATAGGAGTGGGCTTATCTTACCCACCCACCAAGCTGCTAAAGGAAAGATCAAATAAGAATGTCTTAAACTTTCATCGTTCTTGGGCCCCTCTTCCCTTGGCCACCGGTCGCTTCAAGATGAAAAAAACCTGGATTTGGGATTAATCCAGATACATACACATATGCATCTATGCCTGGACAGACCTGTGAAACCCTCAAGCACTTCCAGGCCCAGCAGCTTCCTTCCAGTGAGTCTACAGAGTTAGGGTGGGAGAGTTGAACCCATCCTTGCAGAGTGAAGGATTTGGGTTTAATAAATGTAAGTCTGAACTAGTGAAAGTCCAATAAACAGGGCTGTACTAGACTCTCCTGGTTCGTGGCTGTGTTGGTCTTATCTTCTACAGGTTAGTCAGATACTCTCCATACTCTGTAGATATCTCAGAGAATTCCTGGAGCGTCAGAAATCAGTATTAGAAGATACCAAGCTCTGCCTAATCTTGTAAATCTGGACACTTTCAAGTGAAAGCACCACTGACTGTGGATTGTGGCCAATCGGATTACCTAACTTATCCAGGAACCAACACACAAAATGATCTATTTCTAGAGACATGGGTTACAAACCATGCATGCAAGCAAGTACTTTAACACGGGTGTATACCCACCCATACGTAGCCTGTGTCTATTCTGTTACCTCCCTGTGATGACACAACTATACGTGGGCAAATTTTAGGGCTACTTCCAAATTGTGGGGTCTTAGATACATAATAAACGAGGTTTGTGCACTTTGATAAATACAGAAGCACCTTCATGGACAAAATGATGACTCTGAATAACAATAGCTACATGTACTCAGCTATTTTTATTATACACCTACACAAGGCAGGCACTGTTCTAAACATTTTTCATGAAATAATTCCTTTAATTTTCCTAACTGCCCTTTGAGGTCGGAACTACTCCAATTCTGTAGCTAAAGATACCGGCCCGGACAGACCAAATAATTTGGTTGAGGTTATACAGCTAGGGAGTGGGGAAGCTAGGATTCCAACAAGTCAGGCTGGCTCCAGGGCTCGGGGCTCAACTGCCACTCTCCCTGTTCTTGACTTGGGTATCCATGGAAGGCAGTCGCTTGCCTGGACTTATCTTTAAGAGCAGCAAAGAACCACAACTTAAATTACACCACTCATCCTCCCTCCCCACCTCCACCTTGTAGTCTTTCTTTTTCCCTGTGATATGGGGAAAGGTGTTCGTTCTTAACTACCATAAAAGATAGATTTCTCACTTCACAGCATATCACAAAATAGAGAAAAATATTCAGCGCCTTTATTTGAAGTAGGAATAATTATAATGACATAAATGTGCCTACATATTAAAAAATGACAACCATAAGAATGGCTCCACAAAACATACAAGCTGATCTTAAGCATTATCATCAGCAGTTGTTTTACATTAATAACTGTTTGCTATTCAGGTTAAATATTAAGTATACAGATTAAGTATTAGCTAACAGTAAAGCTATTAGACAAATTTATGGGAGAAAGTTCTATACATTAAAATCCTTCCCTGTTGCAATCTGGAAAAATACAGTGCCGCCTGGATGCAGTAGCTTACACCTATAATCCCAGAACTTTGGGAGGCTGAGGCAGGTGGATCACCTGAGGTCAGGAGTTCGAGACCAGCCTGACCAATATGGTAAAACCCCATCTCTACTAAAAATACAAAAATTAGCTGGGCATGGTGGCGTGTGCGTGTAGTCCCAGCTACTTGGGAGACTGAGGCAGGAGAACTGCTTGAACCCGGGAGGCAGAGGTTACAGTGAGCTGAGATCAGCCACTGCACTCCAGTCTGGGCATCACAGCGAGACTCCGTCTCAAAAAGAAACAAACAAACAAACAAAAAAGTGTCATCAGTTAACTGAGATATAGAACAGTTTCATCTAATTCACAAAATACCAGTATTTTCTTGAGAATTTAATTTAAGAAGCCCTAGTTTAGAAAACTCAGGAAGGAATGGTGAAAAAACAATGCGATAGCCTTAGAGTTTGCCACGCAGGCACAGATCATTAGTGATTCTCCATTTTAAACATGCCGTTCTATTTTTTTTCCAATTTGTCAGGCTTTTAGAAGGAAGATGTTTTCTTTCTTCACGACTGATCATCTTTTAAAAATTTTAGATTGTGCAAGAGCCGGTGGACATTCCTTCCAGTGTAACACAGTCTCCTGCCCTCAGTGGCGTGGCAATGCTGTGAGTCTGGCAAAGAGGATACCTAATTAGAGTTATTTTGTCCCAAGGATCACTTCTTCCTAGGGCCAGAAAACAGACTTGGCTAAGAGGGAAACTCAACTCGGGCTTTGACCGAATCTCCCGAATGCTATCCTCAATCCTCCAGGTATAACAACTTCATTTCCCGAAGGTTGCCAGCTTCCTGGGAAGGGTTTTCCTACCAGTGTAAATACACCCTGTGTGTTTTCATTTCTTAAAGACCTGCTTCACAGCTGTGTGCCAGGCTCTGCTCTTAGATTTCCACTTAATCAAGTCTTTGGAAATGTACCCTTTTTTGCTGACTGTACATGAGCACACTCAGGAGCTGCTGGCCAAACAGGTGAGCTGAACAAGAAATCAAGTCAAAACCAAACCAAACCAAAAGGGCGTCTCTCCATTCTCTTCCTTGGTATGGGCGAACTCACTTTCCCACGTGCAACCCCTCTGTAGATGCAGTCAATACAGAGGGGTCCTCTGGATTCTGACTTCCAGAGCACCCAGGGAAATAGGGAAAAGGTGAGAAAAGGTACACTCGGCCACTGAATGGAGCACTGGAAAACTACTTATTTTGCTGCATGGCAGCGAGGCAGTGAATCAAGACAACCCCACCTGCCACCCCCTGCAGGATGTAGGCAGCAATGGCTGCTAAAGGCAGGAGGAGACCTCTGGAAGTGGAGATTCCCTGGAGACGGGTTTCCCCTCCAAACACAAAGCACTTATTAAATATGCACGTTGTGTGACAAGCTGAGTTCTCAGCATCCCAGTGATGCCGGTTATAACCGTACTATCTGCCAAAAACTGGGGCAACCCATGCAAACTTAAAGACAGCTAAGCCTCCACGTCTTTTGAAAAGAAGTTCATGCTATGGAAGTGACTTGAAGTGAAGTTTATGCTGTCAGCAAAGGATTACCAGACCTGTTTTCCACCTGCCATTGAAAGAGTCACTACCTGGCTTAACCTGAGGCCTGGATCTAGGGGAACTCTCAATGAAGCAAATATGCCCCTTGACTTCAGAGCGGTAAAAGCATGAACTAGAACTTAGTTGTATGACAGTTTCTGCACTGAGGCAGTCAATCTGAGTTCAAACAAACAGCGAGTGGACACCAATTCGAAAGCAGACCACAGAACCACAGGTGTTGAGATCTGGAAGGTATTTAGAAGGGAGCCTAGTCTCATCTAATCTAACATTCCTAATATTAAAGACAGTGATGGCTGGATAAATTTGCTTCCCTTGGTCTACAGAACTCATACCCTCACATCCACGCATGTAAAGAATGTCTTTTTTGTTTTTTTGAGATGGAGTCTTGCTCTGTCTCCCAGGCTGGAGTGCAGTGGCGTGATACTGGCTCACTGCAAACTCCACCTCCTGGGTTCAAGCAGTTCTCCTGCCTCAGCCTTCCAAGTTGCTGGGATTACAGGTATGTACTACCATGCCTGGCTGATTTTTGTATTTTTAGTAAAGACAGGATTTCGCCATGTTGGCCAGGCTGATCTCGAACTCCTGACTTCAGGTGATCTGCCCACCTCAGCCTCCCAAAGTCCTAGGATTACAGGCATGAGCCACCGCACCTACCCAGAACATCCCGTTAAGATCCAAACTGCATGGCGCTGGGGGGTACGGTGGTGATTAAATGACCAGTGAAAGTTGGATTTTGAAAATAGAAAATGACCTTCATTTCCAAGTTCAGAGACACATTCAATCCCCTAGAACAGAGGTCGTCGAGAATCCCTATACTGGGTATATACCATTCCAGCTTCTCTCTCCCTTTCTAAAATGAAGTCGGCAAAAACAAAGGCACCCCCAGAGGAACACAATCCTTGCTGCTGTGACACGCTTCGACTGGGGTTTTACTCTATTCCCTTATTCATAAGAACCTCAGGGCCGTTTCTCTGGACCCCGCGTTGAGTGATGACATTTCTACAGGGGCCAGAAGAGCCCCTCTGAGCTCCTGCCCAGCTCTGCCTTCACCAGGGGACTGGAGGGACAAGGGGCAGGAAAGACGGTCACTACCATCCACTCACACGCCCAAGGCTGCTGGACTGCATGCACGAGTAGGCCTCTGCTTGGGGAATGGGAATGCAAACGACTCTCAGCACCTCACTAGCAACAAAAAGGCAACGACCTCAGCCTTGAGGCGTCACCAAAGCTGTCTACTGGTCCATGTGGTTTTCACCAGCTCTGGTCACGCCAGGTGAGGCAACAGTATGCATAATACTGCCACGGAAAGAACAGTGTGGTGTGCAGGGCTGTGTCTGTGATACAAGTTCCTGGCCTCTGAAAGCTAGATTGGTAAGGAACTTTATCCTGACTGGCTTTTCATATGCTCAACATAGAGGGCTCCGTTTTTTCTTGCATGGACTCTGATAAAGAGGATGATGGAAAGAGGCCTTAAGGTTGGGCACCGTATGTTAGATTTCGATAATAAAATTACTGAAATCTCTCTTCTCATGGATTTCTGGTCCCCAGAGTCCTGCCCATTTAAATGTTCTTCTCTTAATGGAAAAGGAGAACTCTTCCCAAGTGAGATGTTTGATTTCCAGAGACAGAGCGGGGGGAGCAGTTTGTTGTTGTGTGCTTTCTGGAGTCACAGGCTTCTCAGTAAAGACAACCTGGCTTATCAGTTACTCCTGACTCTGCTAGGGAGTGGAAGATAACAAGGACAAGGCTCCACTTGGCAAAAAAACAAAAAAAAAAGAAAGGAAGGAAGGAAGGAAGGAGGTAGGGAGGAGGCGAAGGAGGAGAGAGACGGGAAGGTAGGGAGGGAATGAGGGAGAGGGACGAAAGAAGGAAGGAAGGAAGGAAGGAAGGGAGCGGAAAGAAGAGGAAGGTAAGGACAGGAAGGAGGAGGAGAGGCGAGTGAGACAGAGAAGGCAAGGAAGGAAGTAAGGAAGGCAAGGAAGGAAGGAAGGAAGGAAGGAAGGAAGGAAGGGAAGAAGGCAAGGGAGGGAAAAGAAGGAAGGAAGGAAGAAGGAGGGAAGGAGGGAGGGAGGGAGAGGCGCGAGGGAGGGAAGGGAAGGAAGGAACGCAAGGAAGGAAGGAAGGAAGGAAGGAAGGATAGGAAGGAAGGAAAGAAAGGAGGAAGGAAGGAAGAAGGAAAGAAAGGAAGGGAAGGAAGGAAGAAGGAGGGAGGGAAGGGGAAGGAAGGAAGAAGGGAAAGGAAAGGAAGGAAGGAAGAGGAAGGAAGGAAGGAAGGAAGGAAGGAAGGAAGGGAGGAAAAAGAATAAACAGGCTGCAGGTGCACCAAATCAAGATGGAGGCCAACAAGCATTTCTGACAGGGAAATTCTTCAAGACGCATCCTTAATACCATAACACACGGAGAACAACTCCTGCCCTCTAACTTCAGAAAGTCCTCCAACACCAACCTCATCTAATACAGCAGACACCATGGATTAAAAGAGAATACTTACGGTACCATGGGATATGGTCAGAAAACCATTTTTAACTGAACATTTCCTTTTCTGCCACACTTTTCGGATCCTTGTGGATAAGTGGGAGAAACAATAAGAGTTTAGACATTTTGGACACATGAGATAACGAACGTACATTTAAACTCTAGCAACACCCCCTCACGTACCCGTCGCTCTTCTTGTAGAGGCTGCCGTTCCGCTCGGTCCCATGTTCCTTGTTTCCCTGAGGCTGATGTAAGCTATAAGCTGTGCTCTGACGCATTTGGGAGTCCTAAAAAATGAAGAGTGTTTTTAATCTTGTCCAGGTCCCAATTTTTAGAAAAGCAGTACACAAAGGAAACTTATGCCTAATAAGCTTTTTTTTTTTTTTTTTAAACAACAAAAACAACAACAAAAAAAATTGGAGAAATTTCCCCTTCTCAACACAGCAAAAAAGGAGACATCAGATTCCTCTCTAGGAACTGATAAATGTCATCTATCAGGCTGGAGAAGGAAATGTCAGGAAACCAATATCCCAAACTGGCTGAAGGAACGAGCCCTGGGAGTTTCCAGGTTTTATTTCATTATGAGCCTTAACCCCCTGACAATGACATGAGGCTCCCACTACGGCCAGAGTAGCCCTTAAGGAGGGAGGTGATGCAGTGAGTGGAAAGGCAGGGGTTTCCAAGCAAAACAACAAAACCAGCTTTCTGTCCCTTACTACAGAACCATCACATAAGCTCTCTGCCTCAGTTTCCTTCTTGGGCAATAAGAAAAGAATACCCAGTAAGGTCAATAAACAGTTAAGGCCTCAGTAGGATCACACACGTGAATATCAACAAGTACTACACAAATCCTCACTTCCTCACCCCATCAATCTTAAGTAAGGGGGGGTCTGACCCTGACAAAGGGGAGCTTAATCACAGACAAGCCATCCACATCGTCAGCTGAGAATCTGATTGAACCTACCACAACTGGGAATCGCCAGCCCAGCAGCTTCTTAGGGCAAGCGAGGACTAGCAATGAACACCCAGGGCCCAAGTCCAGTGTCTGGCATCCAACAGGTGCTCAACTGGTGTTTAACAAATGATATCAGGCTGGGCACAATGGCTCATGCCTGTAATCCCAACACTTGGGGAGACCAAGGTGGGTGGATGGCTCAAGCCCAGGAGTTCAAGACCAGCTTAGGCAACATAGCAAGACCTCGTTTCTACAAAAAATACAAAAGTTAGCTAGGCATGGTGGCAGGCGCTTGTAGTCCCAGCTACACGGGAGGCTGAAACAGGAGGACTGCTTGAGCCTGGGAGATCAAGGTTGCAAAGAGTCCTGACAGCACCACTGAACTCCAACCTCGGTGACAGAGCGAGACCTTGTCTCAAAACAACAAAAACCAAACAAAACAAACAGTATCAGACACTGTTTGTTTTGTAGGAGTGGCCACCAGTGCCAGTGCAGGAAATACTATTTCCTGAGACTTAAAGGAAATGAGAGGGGAGCAAAATGTGAACAACGTGTTCACAGGTCAACCAGGAAAGGGCTGAGGTCTGCCCGTGGGTGTTTAATGAGAACTCCTATCCAGTTCATTCCATAATGGGAGAAACAGGGACACAATGAAAGTAAGTGGTTTGCTCCAGGCGCAGAGCTCCTTAAAGCAAGAGCAGAGAGTGGAATGGAATCCTGCCTTCCACTCTGAGGCTCCTTCCATTACACCGTCTTCTCTTCCCAGAGAACAGCCTCAGAGTCTAGGGCCATTCTCATCATTGCCACTGAGCAGCTCACCATCCTTGGAGAACAAAGCACATCCCCAAACGATGAAAGAACTAACGCAGGAAAATCAGTGTGATAGAAGCTGAGAAGAAGAGCACTCAAGAACCGAAGAGTCAATGGGAGAAAAGCACAGGAAAAAGTGAGTTTTAAACATGAAGGCAAGAAATGGCAGCGAATCAGGGGAGGATCTTCAAGACAAAGTGGACAGAACACAGAAGACATGGGGAGGCCATGTGGTCAGCAACCAGGGAAGCTGGACCAATACTGCATCTAGGCAGTAAGGCCCGGGGGTGGACAAGACGGGCTAGAGTCAGAGTTTCAACTGCATCTCAAGGCACAGGCAACCTCTTGGATTTCTGACAGTTTGAAAAAAGATTCTGATGCACAAAACTGTTTAATTTTAATGAAGTCCAGTTTACCTACTGTTTATTTCATCACTTGTACTGTAAGGGTGCTATCTAAGAAACTATTGCCTAGTCCAAGGCCATGAAGATTTATCTTTACAAAATCTCTTCCAAGAGCTTTATAGTCTTAGCTCTTACATTTAGGTCTTTGACTCGTGTTGAGTTAATTTTGATTATGGTGTGAGGTAAGGGACCAAGTTCCTTCTTTGCTTGTGGCTCTCCAGCTGCCCCAGCACAATTTGTTGAAAAGACTACTCTTTCTCCATTGTCTTGGCACCCTTGTTGAAAATAAACTGTCTCTAAATGTAAGGATTTATTTCTGGACTCTCAGTTCTATTTCACTGGTCTATATGTCTCTCCTTATGCCAGTACCATACTGTCTTGATTATTACAGCTTTGTGGTAAGTTCTGAAATCGGGAAGTGCAAGTCCTCCAACTTTGTTCTTCTTTTTCAAGACTGTTTCGGCGATTCCGGGTCCTTTGCATTTCCACATGAACTTCAGGATCAGCTTGTCAATTTCTACACAAAGGCAGCTGGGATTTCTGATGGGGACTGCACCGACTGTGTAGATCAATTAGGGGAGTACTGTCATCGTCACAATATGAGTAAGTCTTCCACCCCATGCACATGAGTGTCTAGTACTGACTTTTTAAACTCTGCCAAAGAAGAAAAACCAAAAAACTCCACGTGAGCAATCAGTAACGTGCTGAGGCACTCTCCATTACTGAACTGACAACCGACTCTGAAACAAGCAGAGCCCAGGAGGGGAGAAATGAACTCATTTCCACAGAAAGTTCACACAGCACTTGTGCCTCTGGATAAACTAGGGCACACGCACACTGATGAGATGAGGATGGTCCCAGTTTCCACATTTTCTCAGAAGGGCAGAACATTGGCACCAAAATTTAGAGCAAATCCATCCTTCAACGTTGCTGGGAACAACGGTGTGGAAGGAATGTGGAGAAATATTGCTCACCTGTACAGCGTCTCTGTGAAAGACTAAAAATAAACCTGTCAGGAGACTCAACTGCACAACCAAGAAATATGTCTATTGATTTGGGGAGAAAAAAAGCCCTGCACAAAGTAAGTGGTGAAATCATGTGACAATACTGCTAACACTGTTCGTGCCGCGCATGTTAATCAGAGCCATTTTCAGGTCTCATGAACAGGATAAGGGACATTCTTCTCAACAGAATCAGACCCTATGCCAGAAGGTGACAAAGAAATCACCCTGTTTTATTCTTTTCTTTAGACCAATTAAAGCATGCAGCAAGTCTGAACTAAGCTAGCCTATAAAACTTCACATTTGTAAAAAAGAGGAATAGAATCTGTTTAACATAAAATTGAACTGTTTTAGCATGAATTATTTCAGCATCCTCCAGGTGACTCTGAGACGACCCGGTAACAATAGCCTTTGTTGGCCTGTACAAAACGCCCGACCAAGTGAAGGCCTGACAGAGGAAACTGGCCCTTTCACATGACCAAGGTTTTGATTTTCAGAATACTATTCAAGGGAAAAGAATCTCTCCTCCTGGAGAGAAGAAGAACATAAGAAGTAAGAGAGGCCAGGGTGGTCCATGTTGCCCCAATTCCTAGAGACTCCAAAGCACTCTCCACTTTCCTAAGAGAGACAAAGACAACCTAAACTCGACTGACAAAGCCTCAACGTGCAGGGACTGTGTGCCTGAGTATGCAGGGTAAGCAGGCACTTGGTGGAACCTCAAAAGGCTTTCATGAAATTCTATCAGTGTCCAATATCCTCTGTCCTGTGGCACCCAGACAAGTTCTCAGAGCTCAGGCATCATCCTTGATTTTAACTTTTCTGTTGCCCTGTGAAGTATTAGCCATTGGGTCTGGCCAACATAGAATCTGCCCAGATGACCAGTAGACTTAGTATCTGAAATCTCCAGGAATGGAAGTCAAAGGCGGATGCTGCCTGCAGTACAAATCTCATAGAGGTTTACAAATAGTTTAAGAATCCTTGAGCTGTCTAAGACTCTAGGATAGCTTAAAAACTGACATTTTGCCCACTTCTCAGAAAGTCAGTGTCCAGAGAATTCCTGTGATTGACAAGTTTGTCAAGGAGTAACTTCTGGAAGCTTAAAATTTCTCTGCCCAGGAGGGCTGTGATGTCCAATTCATTCCCCATCTTCTGAAGATATGACAGGTGTGTCCACCCACATGGGCACAACAGGGAGCTGGAGGCCTTGCTGAGCCAATCACTGAGCCATGGTCTAAGAACAGTGCTTTCAAATATCATTACCACCTATTCTCCATTATTTAAGGGTAAAAGACTCCAGAGAACCAGTTTGACGTGGAATAGATCAGGGTCAGATCCTGGCTTTGATGCCGCTGTGTGAGCCCGGTAAGGGCACTCATTCTCTTTTTCTCACAGAATAAAGTTGTGGACATGGCTGGTCGGGCGCGGTGGCTCACGCCTGTAATCCCAGCACTTTGGGAGGCTGAGGTGGGCAGATCACGAGGTCAGGAGTTCAAGATCAGCCAGGCCAACATGGTGAAACTCCGTCTCTACTAAAACTACAAATATTAGCCGAGCATGGTGGCGCGCCTGTAATCCCAGCTAATTGGGAGACTGAGGCGGAAGAATCGCTTGAACCTGGGAGGCAGAGGTTACAGTGAGCGAAGATCGCACCACTGCACTCCAGTCTGGGCAACAGACGGAGACTCTGTCTCAAACAAACAAAAAGTTGCAGACATGGGCAAACATTGCCTACCCTGTAAAGTGGTTTGTAAGGATCGTTGGCCACACTTGTAAAGTGCCTGGAAAACCTGAAAAATGAGGTAAACAGGAAATGCCCTGCAATGGACAGGAGGAGGTCCCTTCTCCCCAAGTGTGAGGGGACCGTGGAATATGGTGCAGGCTGGACACAGAGAGGTGGGTGAGAGGCAGGTGAAGCTCTTCTGCTCTGCTATACAGCTACCCAGGCAACCCCGTCATAGGCAGAAGCTGTCCTCTCTACCAGCCCCACCTGCTGGGACTCTTGCTTGCTAATTCCTGCCAGGTCCCAGGTTTTTTTTTGTTTTTTGTTTGTTTGTTTGTTTTTTGAGATGGGGTCTTGTTCTGTGGCCCAGGCTGGAGTGCAATGGTGTGATCTTGGCTCACTGCAACCTCCACCTCCCAGGTTCAAGGGATCCTCTCACCTCAGCCTCCCGAGAAGCTGGGACTACAGGTGCATGCCACCACAACTGGCCAATTTTTTTATTTCTTTGTAGAGATGGAATCTCACTATGTTGGTCAGGATGGTCTTGAACTCCTGGACTCAAGCAATCCACCTGCCTTGGCCTCCCAAAGTGCTGGGATTACAGCTGTGAGCCACCATGCCTGGCCTGCTAACTCCTAATCATCCTTCAAAGCCCCATCCCAGCCTCTGGGAAGTCATCCCCGATGGCACTTGCCCAGCCTGCACTGGGCAGACACTGCTTCCTGGAGCTGATGTCCACGAGTGCTCTCATCACACTGCGCCCCAATTGCTTCTCTGTCCCCACCCCCAGAGGATGAGTCCCTGAAGAGGTGAGAACTGGATCGTCTTGTTCTGTTGTGTCTGTGGAGCGCTGGCTTAGAGTAACAGTGGAGGAAAGGGTAGCTGGATGTGTGAATCAACAATGAATCCTCCGCTGAGGCTGACATGGAGGCCAGAGCCAGGCTACCTAGCAGCTCGGCAGGAGAGGCAGGCAGGTGGTCACTGACAGAGATCTCTGATGAAGGCCAGATTTGGGCATGTAAGATACACAAACCCAGAGGCAGAAGAAAATTATGGCGTGGTGAACCTTGGCTGCCTGGGTGGCACAAACTGTTCTACCACATCCTACTAGACAGGATGCTCGAAAAACAGGGAGCAAAGATGACAGAGAGAGAAAGAATGAGCAGGCGGTGGAGAGAGAGAGAGAGAGAGAGAGAGAGAGAGAGAGAGAGAGAGAGACAGACAGAGAGACAGAGAGACAGAGAGACAGAGACATCGACCAACCATACTTGAAATCTGCGGAGGAGAAAACCATGCAGAGGAGAAAACCATGCTGGTTTCAGCACTCAGACCTCTGAGACCACATCCCAGAGCCTGATCCTCCCCATAGAAGCGCATAAGTCTGGGTTCTCCATATCAAACAGCAGAGAGCCTGCACACCAGTGATGAGGCTTTGGAACTCCGCCAGCACCCCAGCAGGGTCCGTCCTGGCAGAACTCCATCGGATAGACGACGTGGGATGGGAAAGGCAGGAGGCGAGGCTGATGGGGAGAGAGCCCAAGCAAAGATGAGCAGTGCCAATGGGTTTAACTCTGTAGATAGGATCTTCTCCAAAAATTGAACACTGTGGTGCAGAGACCAGTCCTCATTGTATAATATTGCCCTATGGGTGGTCACTGCACAATTTTTCAACTTTTCTCCAAGTATGAAAACCTTCACAAAGAAAAACAATGGAAATACCAATTGTATTCTCCTTACAGAGAGCAGAAAATATCAAGAACAAAACATGAATGGCCAGTGATTGCGAAGTGTGAGGTCACCAGGACCAGAATGGCACAGGCTCCACACCAAAACAAAGCTGCACGGTCACAAAGAAACAGCAGCCTGAAGCTACCACACTGGAATGGCCACTCTTCATTCCTTCAATAACTGATGCATGGTATTTACAGGAAGAGAATGAGGAGCACTGGCTTCTACCAACGATCAACACAGTTTCTTGGGGCATGTTACTTAATTTCTATGAACTGTGATTACACAGGCAGGGTTAGAATTTCTGTAACACTGAATAAAAATCCTCTAACACCTTCAGTTGTCTAAGCCACAGAAGAAAATCCAACCAAAGGAGTAACAGCCTAAACAATAATGACCAAATGATCAATTCTTATTGTAAATCTGAGGTACACAAAATGGAACCCCCATCATGAAAATCATTTTAAACCAGAAAATGTAGCATATTCACATCTGCTTATTACGTGCAACTGTGTTCAAAGACTGTCCAACTTGCTGAATACCATTACCTAAAAGCAATGCAGAGTATGATACACAGAAAACACAACACCCCCACAACTAGGAGATTGTTGAGTTAGGTCTTGACAAAGAGCCAACTGGGCAGACAGCCAAAGATGAATAGTAAAGGAGGTTCATTTGATCCCTCTGTGCAATCGGGGCAGATGGGCTGGTCAACAAAAAACAACAAACTATAAAGAACTTCTGGTCTGTGCTGGTAAATTTGTTATACTTCCCTGCAAAGCTGTAAATAACCAGCTCTCTCACAACAGCCCATTTTCCCAAACCTCCTAATTCTGCACAGCCAAAGCAAACACAGCCTTTGCACTGTGCCCAGAGGGCTATTTGGCCCCAGCTGCTGCTCTGCCTTATTTTAAACCTGAGCTTTGCTTCATGGGTTGGATCCTCCTTCTTAGACAAAGGCAGTTCTCCATCATTTCCAACGGCGCGCTGGGGAGCAGCCACCTTGGACGGCATTCTGGCTCCCGCCCTCACACTACCTCCCCTTCATTACAACTAGGCCACTATTTTCTCCTTACGCCAAGTTCTTTTTTCTTTTAGTGCTTATATCCCATGTTTGGGAATATCAAAGCGTCAGAGCCTACATTCTCTAGACAAGGAGGAAGTCACCGTGTTGTAGGTCATTTCTAGCACTAAATATAACCTTGCTCTGCCAATGTCTCACTTAGTTGACCCATGTTTACCAAAATTCTACTAAATGAGCGCTGCGGCACTACAGTGCAATGGAAGAATGGCTCAGAAGGCAGAGTGGCATCCTCAGGCTGCTCGAGGTCCGGCTGGAGAAAAGGCACCTGTGCACTTAAGGCACAGCCAACACTCAAAAAGAGGAAGAGGCTGTGATTCAAATGGGGCTTTTAAACAGGACGTGCTCTGTGAACTCAGATCACTGTGGGCTGGGGTGATCAGAGGCAGCGCTCCAGAGGTGGGGCTTCAGAGGGACTAGAAAGATGTGTAGCATTCAGCCAGTCAGGGGAGAGAAAAGGAGGGAGGGAGGGACCTGCTTCATCTTCACAAAGGAACAGCAGCAAAAGTGTAAACTGTAAACCCAGAAAATATCCACTTTCCTAATATTTGTGCAAACTCTCCAGCCTTTAATAAAATCTACAACAATGAAAGGTGAGGGGTTAAAATAAAAAATGCTACTAGCCACTAATATATAAAAGGAATATATATATGTATATATACACACACACACACATATATGTATATATGTTCATGAATAAAACATGCAAAATTCTGCAATTTATTAAAATACTGAACTACTTACTCTCCTAGACTTCGGTCACAAAAGGTAAATGCATTTGGAAGAAAAACAACAATATTCAGTTATAGTACAAGAACTTACAATAAAATAGAGCTCACCAAACTGCCTACAGGGAACTTCATGCTCTGTCAAGTAGTTTAGCAATTCCTCTAAAATCACTAGATATACGTTTAGACACATTCCTTTTATTGACAAGGAAATGGATTTATACTAAATTCACATTATGATACCCACATTGTAGTGAAAATATAGTAAAATTATCTTTAAAACTTTTTAATGGTTTTTTTAAAACAAGTCCCCACAACACAAAATTGTCCCTGCTGACGTGTTAGCACAGAGAGATGTCATTACAGAAAGAGGAGAAGTAAGAGAACTAAGGATTTCTGTCTGTCACTATGGAGGCAGCTGTAAGAAAAGCTCATGCCTCATATCGTACAGAACACAACCTCAGGGATGGCAGAGCCCCAGCTGGTCTCCTGCTACATGCCTAGGCCCCAAGGGGCAGAGTCCATGTATGTCAGGGTAGGGAAACGACAGAGGGCCAGGTACAGGATAAATAGCACAAAGGACACATGGTCTCTGTGACGAAGCCACCAAGAGCTCCTTATCTAGCAACTGACAGAGCACAAGGTTTACACACCACCATTAAGGCCATGCATGTAGTAAATGCTTCCTCCTGAAATAAACGTATTTTAAAAGAGGGTTTTATAGAACTAAATTGCAAGAATACATGAAATGTTTTACTGCTGCCTGACACAGCCCGAGCGAACTGTGAGCTCCTAGAAGACATGAACTTCATGTTTTTCAGGCCCAAAGCCTCCAAGAACGGGGCTAAAACTGTAATCTTTCAAAATTAAATCCCCTCACCTCTTTCTGTTCAACCTGCAATGCAGATTTCAAAATATCTCGAAGCTGTATCAACTGCCTTCTTTCTTCATCCTGGGCCTGTTTGATCTTTAAAAACACACACACAACAGAACAAATCAGAAAATTAAGACTGAGGTACAGTGAAACATTGGCGCTCATGGGGCCATTTCCACACAAAGCAACAACTGCCTCCCTCGCTAGTCAAACCTTCCCTCCCACCATGACAGAGGACAGGCGTGGGAACGCCACACTCCACGTGGGCGGCACAGCATGAAAACACAGGATTACACAGAAGCAACATTTAGATGAAAATGTCTGTTGCAGTAAGACGATTTTAACATCGCAGTGGGAGGGAAGCTACTCACCGTGTGAAGATCTGTAGACAGCGTTTCAATGGAAGGTTTGAGGCTTTCCACGGCTTTGAGTCCATCCTGAAAAAAACTAGCAGGAAAAAGAGGAAACAGAGATGACACTTCACACAGGAAAAAATAATTTTGTCAGACAGATTAAAAAACTTCTTTAAAGTGACTGAAGTCATTATGTAACTCCTGGGGGAAAAGACTGTATGAACAGAACCTTAAAATATCAGGCAAACCAAGAATAAAATGATCCTCAAAATTAGCAGGAGCAAATAGAAAAGGAATTGCAATACGCTTAAGTATTTAAGATTTTTCTCAACCCATATAAAATGAGGCCTTGATTTTCAGTTTATAACGGGAGAGCGTTCTGCTGACAAATAGCAGCAAGGGCTTTGATTGATTTCTTCTGAGCATCCAAACAGAAGCATATGAGGCTAGAAAGGCCATGGGGCACAAGTGGAAGACACTAAAGAATGTGCCGCAACATGCGACCGCTACATGGAAAAGAGAAGGAACGCAGAGGCTGGGTGTGGCAGCTCAAGCGTATAATCCCAGGGTGAGGGATTCGGGGAGGCCGAGGCGGGAGGATCACTTGAGACCAGGAGTTCAAGACCAGCTGGTCAACATAGCGAAACCCCTAAAAGTACTCTATTAAAAAAACACACACACAAAATATACAAAAATACAAAAAGCTACTACTCGGGAGGCTGAGGCACAAGAATTGCTTGAATCCAGGAGGCGGAAGTTGCAGTGAGCCGAGATCGCACCACTGCATTCTAGCCTGGTGACAGAGTGAGACTGCCTCCAAAAAAAAAAAAAAAAAAAGACAGACAGACAGAAAGAAAAAGAGAGGGAGAGAGAGCAAGAATGCAGAAAAGAACCAAGCAGCTTTGATGGCTACACTCTGTATCTGTGGGGTAGGAAACCGCAGATGGAGAACCTGATATTTGTATCAAGAGGAATTTTTTTTTTTTTTTTTTAAGGCTGAGAACTCAATGCCATGAGGTCACCTATAACAAGTGATTCAGGAAATGCAACAGAGGCTGGACTAGTTTTTCCGCTGCAGTCATGGGCTGGTGTTCAGTGCCGCCTCTGGAGGGTGCTGTGTGTAACCCTTTTGAGAGGAATGAAGAAAGGGCATTTCCATGAGCTAAGGAGAAAGTTCTAACCCATAACAAGGTCTCCAGGGCCCATGTAATGTGGCCCCTGTCTGCAGCTCCAGTCTCAAACCACACCATTCCACCCACTTTGTTTACTCAGTTCCAGACACACCGGCCTTTTCTCCCTTCCTCCGTGGCCACCAAGTTCTCCTGCCCCCAGGCCCTCTGCACTCCGTTTCTTCTCTCTAAAGGTTTCTCCTAAGGTGTGTCTGCTTCGCCTGGCTGATTCCCACTCATTCTTCAAGTTTTAGGTGAAACATACCCTGGTTAGCCAGGCCTTCCATAATCCCCTACAAGTTATTCCCCTATAAGAGGCCTTCTTATACTTTCTCAGGACATTTTGTATTTTTCTTCAAAACACTTGTTGCAACTGCAATTATGTATTCACTAGTGTGATTGTTTAAAACAGAATTCCCTCATTAGATCTGAAGTTCTAGGAGGCACAAAGCACCCGCAAAGTCTGGCATATTTCAAGCACATGCCATTTATTGAATGAATAAATAACTTAATGAAGGATGGACTGTCACCAACTTTAGCCAGTTTATTGGATAACAAGGAGACTATCTTTAAAAAGTGATCTGGGTTTCGTACGTATCATGTGAAATGATGTTTACTTCTTTTAAACTCAGCAGTAGCTCTGTGGGCGTTTCCCAGACCAAGTGCATGACACACAAAAGGCGCTGTGAAAACACTGCAGCGTGATGTTTAATGCAGCAACTCCAAGGAGGAAGGAGAGGGACACACAGGCCGTGGGGCACGAACACTGACCTGTGTTTATTAGGAGTCACAGAGGTCAGGCTGCTAGAATGTTCTCATTCATCGTTAGATAGACACATAATTCTTTATGTTATACTCTTGTTCCTGTATTTTAACAGGTTTTTTTCTGAATACAGAGTATGTTTCTGAGCTCATCTAATTCTTGTATTTTATTTACGTGTTTTTCTTTATGTAACTATTTTCTTCATCACTTCAAATTCTTGTGAAATAGGTAGGAGGACAGAGATTTCTAAGACCTAAGATAAGGAACAGGAAAAATATTACAGGTGATAAATGCAAAACCACCCAGGGAGAGGGAGCAGGTGTACAGCTCCAAGAACCTTTGCGACCTGGCAATTCTCCCTACAGTGAGACGGAGGGAGGGAGAGAGAGAGGGAGGGAGAAGGGGAGAGAGAGGGAGGGGGAGAGAGAGGGAGAGGGAGAGAGAGGGAGGGAGGGAGAGAGAGAGGGAGAGAGAGAGGGAGGAAGGGAGGGAGGAAGGGAGAGAGGGAGGGGGGAAGAGAGAGAGAGAGAGAGTGTGAGAGTGAGAGAGAGCGCGCATGAGCATCAGCCCTGTAGCGGAATCAAGTGCTCAGAGACTTCTCGTCAGGACAGTTTCCAGCATGACATTGAATGGTGTACTTGGAATAACAATATGAATTTGGATTTAGATTTAGAATTCATCTTTGTAATAGCCCAGCCAACCTTCACCATCCACCTACCTGGAAAATCTCCTCCCTCTGATTTTTCAAAGGGCTGACCTTCCCCTTCCCGTACCCTCCTTGAGGCATGTCTTGGCACCCAGACACCCCTTCAAAGTGCACTCAGCCCTGGCGTCAGGAGAAGCTTCAAGAAAAGGAACACTATTCCCTCTCCGCTGGCTGCTGTCACTATGACAGTCCTAAGTACATAGCCCCAGCAAATTTTCTTGAGCCCATTAACACTTTTCCAAGCTTCACAGAACTTTTCCCATCAACATTACCCAATCAAATTTTGTTGTCTCTTAAACATTTTCTAGCCTGCCTCGCCAGGCTAGAAGGGGTGTATTTCTAGCCTTTAAAATACGCCCACTTAGAGGCAATCATCAAACCCACCAAGCAGAGTAGCCCCTTTCATCTCTGGGCCCCACACACTGCGCTGGGGCCCCTCCTGCAGCCTTCACGCTACCACATTCCATTGCCGTGTCTGCTGACGAGGTCTGCCTATGACACCCGCTGCTCCCTCCTCTGCGAGCTTCTGCAGCATCCGGGGCTGAGGCTCATCTTGACCATGCACCCCAAGTTCACTGAGCAACAGCTGGTCACAGTGGTTTCCAGCAGGTATTGGCTTAAAGAACAAGTCAATTCAACACTCATCACCTTTCAAACCATGGCTGTCTTTTTTTTTTTGAGACAGAGTCTCGCTCTGTCGCCCAGGCTGGAGTGCAGTGGCATGATCTCAGCTCACTGCAACCTCCGCCTCCTGGGTTCAAGCAATTCTCTAGCCTCAGTCTCCCGAATAGCTGGGACTACAAGTGTGCACTACCGCATCTGGCTAATTTTTGTATTTTTAGTAGAGACCAGATTTCACCACGTTGGCCGGGTTGTTCTGGAACTCCTGACCTCAGGTGATCCACCCCCACTGGCCTCCGGAAGCGCTGGGATTTCAGGCATGAGTCACCGTGCCTGGCCAAACCATGGCTGTCTTTGTTTTCTAATGTTATAATGCCCTACTTCGATTCCGCTAGAGTACAGGATCTGCAACGCTCAGAGGCAAAGGCTAGTAAGACAAGTTTTCAAGATATTCCAGGAATGAGGTTGAGATGAAAATGCCTTCCTTAAATGAAATAAAAATAAAAGAACATGAAGTATTCTTTAAGAACACTTAAAGTGAAAAGAAAAAAATGAAGAAAAAGCAAAGTAACGCATATCTAAGTAGTTCCAAGGGTCAACAGCCAAACCTGAGCCCTGGAATCTAGTTTATACAGTGGCCTCTTCACCCTGGTGGAGCACAGCAGCGCGCAGAGGCCCATGTCTGCCCAGCAGGGCACAGTATCCACCAGGCAAAGCCATGCCTTTGGGGACGAGAAGCGGAGACTGGGCGTGTGTGATGGGGGAATGAGAGGAGCCCCCACACATGGAAACACGCACGGCTGTAAGCTCTTCTCGAACTCTGCAGCTGAGTTGCTCGGGCTCCACGTTGTATCCTCCAGAACGTGAATTAAGAAAGTCAAAGCTGCTTGACTGATTTGAAGAGCAGGCAGCGTACACACTCTCTCTCATATCCAAAAAGGAAGTAATGGAAGATTCATATTTTTAAAGGTTACTGAGCTCATGTCCATAAAAGGCCAACGACTTCACTTTTCCACAAGTGGTCTGTTGCTACCCAACTGACTGGTTTGGGCAAAATAAAGGGAGGGGAAAAAAGGAAATCCCAGAATAGCTTCTTCTTAAAAATAAAATATCAGCAAGGAAGCGACCCACTTCCTAAATTGCCTGACATAAGAACTGAAGAAGTAATTTGCATGTTCATCACAAAGTCAGAATTTTGAGTCTCCATAAAATAATTCATCTTGAAAACTATACAATTTCAAGGTCTTTTCCACCCTCTAAGTAGAGATGAGCTATCTTTTAAATTTTTTTAACATAAATTCATGGGGTACAAGTGCAGTTTCGTTATAGGCCTGGTGGTCAACTTAGGGCTTTCAGGATATCCAACACCAGAATAACATACATTGTACCTATTAAGTATTAGTAATTTCTCATCATCCCCACTCCGCTCAGCCTCCTGAGACTCTGTTGTCACTCTGCTCTCTACATCCATTGGCATGCCTTTTTTAGCACCCACTTAGGAGTGAGAACATGCGATATTTGTCTTTCTGTGGCTGGCTTGTTTCACTTAATGACTTTCAGTTTTACCCCTGTTGCTACAAAAGACATGATTTCACTTTTTTTTTTTTTTTTTTTTTTTATGGCTGAAGTTCTCTTTTAACTTTGGATGAACCATTCGGCACATACTCCTTTGCCACCTGACCTCAAGTGCTTTAGAAATGCAACATCATCAAAGCTGTATTAAGAATTCCAAAGCAGAGCTCAGTTCAATTCCACGGTGCAATTCACTGCTGCAAATATGCGCCAGGTAAATGTGCCACACACTGCAGATATAAAACAAATGACATGGCCTCTTCCTTAGGAGTGTATAGTTCAGCAGCACAGAGACACGAGGAAGATGTCATCATGGAGACAAGTAGAGGTGTGGCAGCAACACAGGAGGAAGAAAAGGCAAAAGGGAGAAGCATTGCAAAGCAGGAATGATCCATGAGCTGGGTCCTAGGAGGAACAGAAGACAGGCAGGGCACAGAGGAAAGAGGCCTTCTAGGAAAAGAAACAATTGTGTACAAAGGTAGGTCGCTGGCGGCATAGCCTGCTCTGGGAAGGTACGCAGACAGGCATGGCAATTCCACAAGGAAAATATTTCTCGTCAGTCCACACCTTCCACTTTCACTGTCACGAGGTCAGCTGGGCCATCGTCACCTCTGGGCTGCACAGGGACAGGAGCTGTGTTTCCAAGCAATTGCCCACATCCACCCTTGTCCTATCTGGTTCCTTCTCTGCAACATGCAGAGTAATCTTGTTACAGCCAAGAAGCTTCCTGAAGCTGCGTCTAACCAACACCACTGTCTCTCTCCCCATCACTGTTTTGCCTTTTCATAAACTCAGTTAAATATTGGCTCGTGTTTCCTACTTGCCTCCCCCATGAGACCCCAGGGTCCATGAAGGCAAGAACTTTGCTTTCCTCCTTACTGCATCACCAAAACCCCTAATAGCACCTGGCACATCACAGGAGTGCAAACAAATGATCCTCTGCTTCAATCTCTTCAAGAGCTTCCCAACAGATTTGGGATAAAATCTAAAACCTTTTGCAAGAGGTCTGGGGCTGTCCACATCCCTAAGGCTTTTCTATGCAGTTTCGTTTCAGGCCACTCTCCTTTTCACTGAGTTGACGTCACCTTGTCCTTTTTCCTGCCTGAAGACCTAGACTCTGCCTGGAACTTTCTTCCCCCACTCCTTATCTGCCGGCTCCTACTCATACTTTAGATCTCAGATCCATGTCTCCTCAGGGAGGTCTGCCGCTCATTCAAGAAAGAGCCGAGTACCTACTGTGTTCCGGGCACCGCGTGCTGGCTGTTGGAGACTGTATCAGGAATAAAATAGAAAAACAAAAACCAAAAAACCCTACCCTAAATCTTTATATCAGGTCCTTCTATTATATTCTTTCTTAGATTCCTATACTTTAAAACACTTTTGTAAACATCTAATTAGAAATTCGTCTCTTTCAGTCCAACTTCCCTACTTGACTCTTCAAGCAGGCACTATGCCAGCACTGTGCATCAGTGTGCCTCTGGCCTCTGGTCCAGCCTCTGGTCTGTGCTCAACAGAAGTGTGCTGGGTGGGTGAGTGAAGGAGCCAGGGGCCTGTATCAGTGACTGGGGGACGAGGAGCAGAAGCCAGGTCAGAGACGTGGGTCAGACTGAAGTACTGACATACATGGCAAAGCTGAGTACTTGAGCAGCCCCTGCAGGTGGAATTCTCTCCTCCTCCTCTACTAACATCTTCCTTTGCTCATCACAGTCCTTGGCTCTACAGGATAAGTAATATATAAAAGTGTTTTCTTATTTTAAAACACTGCATTAACACCATATCATTTCTCTTTTAACAAACATCTGAGAGATGCGGAATAGGTCAAATTAGTTTGTCCCTCTACAAAAAGAGCCAAAAATAAATATATTTGGCAATGACTACAGATTTTTTATATTGTATATATGCTTTTATTTTGAATGAAGATATAATCCCCAAGCCATAAAATTCATCCTTTTAAAGTGATTTGTAGTAAATTCACAAAGTTGTGCAATCATTAGCACTCACTTCCAGAATATTTTCAATATCCCACAAAGAAACCCTATACCCGTGAGCAGTCATTTCTCATTTTCTTCTTCCTCCAAGCTGCGGCAATCACTCATCTGCTTTTTGTCTCTGTTCTGTCTGTTCTCAAGGTTCACCCATGTTGTTGCATGAGTCAACACCTCATTCCCTTTACTATAGAGTTCTACATGAGTGTTTATTTCCTACGAGCTATCTATAGATCTCCCAGAAGTTGCCATACATGAAGAAACATTTAAGATAACATCATAACAAAGAACTTACTTGCATTGGGCATGAAAATATTTTATCAGATTCTGAAGTAAATCCACTCCCTTTTTAATCTTGATTTCGTTGACCTTCAGCAGATACTGTTGAAAAATGAAAAGGAAATGTCACAGAAGTAAGCAGAATATGATTTTAAAAGGAGCTTCTGAGGACTGAGATGATTTCTTGTACTTCTTTGGCATCTTTCACAATGCGTAGAGTGCATGATCAACACTTAGTATCTCCTGGATTCCACAACCATTTCTTTATCTTGGGGCCATATGAATTATCTGACAGTCAGATAATTAAATATTTAAGTGCCAAAAACTCCCAGTAATAAGACAGTCTATCTTAGCCTGCTAGGAGAAATCTTCACTCTAGCTGCATGGAAGACTATGGATGGTTCAAATAAATGGGATTTCTAACCATCTCAAACATACTTCTTCCCAAGGTCCCTTTCTTTAAGAACACTAATTGCTAACATATTGTAGCTGAGATGCTTGGCATTGTGTCTCTGTCCTGAGACATTTTCCTTACACGTAAAATAATGTGATTGTTAGAAAAAAACAAAGTTTAATTGAAATGAATTAAAGCTATTTTTGACTTGGAGAATTCATTAGTGACCACGAAGGTATCAGAAAGCCTCAGGGAGCTACAAAACCAGTGTCAGGAAATAAAAGGACTTCATGAGTCCCCATCTCCTCCGCTGTCAGGAGATGATCTCTGAGACGGAATGTCCCCTGGAAGCGCTGCTGATTCATGCCCTGGCTATCAGCTGTAAACGATGGGCGGGGGTGGGGTAGGGGTACCCAAGTTCAGATGCTCACTGAGGTCTCTCTGCAGCCCAAGGAGGAGGTGGAAAGCTGCTGTGAAACTGTAAGCTACAAATTGTCCTTCTGCCTGTAACAACTACCTGTAGGTCCTTCTTTCCCTCTTTCTTTGATATTTATTAAATATTTGGCAATGTATCAAATTTTTAAATTTTGACCTAGAAATTCTACTCCCAGGGATTTATTCTAAGAAGATAACCACAAAAGTTTACAAAGATGAACAGAAAAGAAGATACACTGCTATCTTGTTTATAAAAGTAAACAATGGCAACAGCCCAAACCTAATGAGTAGGACTTAACATATGGTGCATCCATACAGAAAATACTGTGCAGCCACTAAGCCAATAAAACCCACAATTTCTGACATGGACATCAATACACTAGAGAGTGAAAATAGGTTATAAAGCATCAGCAGAGAAAGATCTACTTATACAAATTTTTTTTTGAATGTATACACAGGGACATGTAAAGATGTTTAGTTAAATGTCAAAGTGATTATCTTTGGGTAAGTAAAATTTGGGTGCAATTTTTAATTCCTTTTATATGTATTTTCTTATATTAACCAATTTTCTTTAAAAGCATATACTATTTTTACAAACAGCAACAGAGGATCTCTCACACCTCCACTCACAGAAGGTCTGTATTACCTACCTGACATACTGAATTTCTTTATTAAATGAATTTTGAAGAAAGGGCTCCACAGCTTTAAAATAAAAACCTGAAAGCCACTCTTCTAGATTAGATCCTGGGCAACTAAAATTTTAAACACCTAAACAACAGCAAGCACTTAAAGCTTGAGAACTTCAGTTTGCGGAAACAGTCAAATAATTTTAAAGTCACGTTTTTTTTGTCTGTTTTTGTTTTTTGTAGAGACAGGGTCTCACCATGTTGCCCAGGCTGGTCTTGAACCCCTGGGTTCAAACAATCCTCCCACCTCAGCCTCCCAAAATGCTGGGATTACAGGTGTGAGCCACCCTGCCCGGCCTTTAAACATGATTTTAATGGAGGCAATCTAATTCACTTCCGAGTTAGATTCTCAAGGAACTGTTTTTCAAATGATCTTTCTCACCTATGGAAAGAAAGGCCTTCACAGCCCATGACTATCTGGCCAACTTCTACACTCTTCATCAGATGTCTTCTGTGAAAACTGTGAGTTTACTGTTAGATAAGCCCACCTCTGCTTTTATGCATGCATATACTACAGCTCTCACTCAACCGTGAAACATTAGTGCCTGACCCCTCCAAGTGCCAGCTCTGCAGAGCCAGGACCCAGCACTACCTGAGGACTGCTCAAAAGATGGCTCAAGTCTATGACTTAGAGGCATCATCTATACAGTGTATTTCCATTAAAATAAATGACTTAGTCAGTTCACAGGATCAATTCACCTGGACACAGAAGAGAAGAAGTAACCAGTGCAAGGTGCATATACCACAGCAAGCAACGACAGAGCCAGTGGGGAACCCAGTTACTCCTTAAGTCATGGCTACAACCTTCACACACTACTTGAATTTCAAAATTTCAGTATGCATTTTAAATAGTCTTAAAATGTTTAGGTAAATAGATTTCTACTTTACTAACCAAAAAGAGCATGACCTGAACACAAATACCCCTTTCCAAATTCATCCTTTGTAAAACACTACTATTTAATTTCACCCTGATTGTTTGTAAAACGCTACTACAGTACTTAATTAGAAACAATATCCTTACAGAAGGAGGATTGAAAAAAAAATACTTTGTGCTTGTATTTTGGCCCCCAAAAAAACTTGGCCCCCAATGCAGCAGTGTTGACAGGTAGAACCTTTGGGAGGTGACTGGGTCATGAAGGCTTTGTCCTCATGAGTGGATTAATCCATTCATGGATTACTGAGGGAGTGGGACAGTTATGAGAAGAGTGGGTCTCTTATTAAAAAGCCAGTTTGGCTGTCTCTTGTGAGGCCCCCACCATGTGATATCCTGCACTGACTCAGGACTCTGCAGAGTCCCCACCAGCAAGAAGGTCCTCACCAGATGCAGCCCCTCAACCTTGGACTTCACAGCCTCCAGAACTAGGAAAGAAATTTCTTTTCTTTATAAATTACCCAGTCTCAGGTATTCAGTTATAGCAACAGAAAACAGACTAAGATAAGTAGATATTCTAACCTTAGACAAAATGGACTTAACTTTCAACTGCTACCCTGATTCCTGGGACTGATTCCCCTCTGCTGACCACTTAAGAACTTGCTCTGGGAATAAAAACTCATTTAAATACATTTCTAAGATATATGTATTTACAAGGGTTAAGCTCCTGCTGCAATTAACAAACATACATTCCAAAATCAGAAAGTGCCTTCTGGATTAGCTTTGCTGTTGATTGCTTAGACGGAATTAAGAGCTGGCCAATGCCAGTTTCAATGCCTGTCACAAACATGACCCATGCACTTTGTATATTTGAAATCTAAGTTTGCACCACCATGAGAGGGAAACAAATGCCATCCAGGGCGAGGGAGCTTAGCTGGCACTGCCAGGAGGAACCAACCCCAGGCAGAGGTGGCAACTGTTTCCATGTGCCATTTATATACGTGTACCTGGCAAGCAAGGCACAAAAATAAAAAAGCTGTGAGCAAAGGCCTTCATGATCCACACTCTCTGATCTCAGAGAAATGCTCTGAGAATGTCCGTCCTGCTGTCTCCCCTAAGGGATGGGCTGAGGCTGCAGGATGGAGTGGAGCAGACAGGCGCTCCCCAGACCACCTGGGCCTTCAGGCTGGATGAGTGCCCTCGCCTGAGCAAGTGAGGTCTAGGAGGAAGTCAAACGGGTGACTTGGCTTCCCATTCACTCACATACACTGACCCAGGCCATGGTCTGTCATCGCTGTATGGTGTTCTCAGCTGACTTCTCACCCTCCCACAAGCCAGTCACTGACTCCACTGGTACAAGGGAACTCAGACATCTCATTTAAATACACCCAAGGAATAAGTATTTTAGCAAGAGTATGTATGTGAGGCCAGAAAGAACATTCTATACATTTAGTGGTTTTTCTCTACTTTTAAGAAAATGTTGGTGTTAAAGTAACCTAATTCGACCCTCCAGGAAACCAGCACTTCCCTAGTAAAAGAAATGTCAACACAGGCGCAAAGGGAGTCCAATAATGCATGTGGCGTTTTCTCTGAAGCCACAGGTATCGGTGAGACGCTCCCACAGGTGAGGGCAGAGCCGGCACAGCCTGGGCTGTAGGACCTGCCTTCGCCACCGCCTTACCTCGCACATCTGCAGCTGGAAGAAGCGCCTCTCCTTTTCCATCTCTTCGGCAATTTCCGCTCCACTTATTTCAGTCCGAATCATCCCATGGAGCTTGGCGTGTTCCTTTTTCTCCTTTTCTATCTTGGTTCTACGTGTGAAAGCAAGGATAAATCAAGATGCCTGTTGGCACGGAACTCAATGGGACAGCCTTGAAGCTGCCCCAGTACCCAGCCTGGCAAGACCAATGCTCACCACATGCTTCAGCACAGGCAACCTCTGAACTGCCTCAAAGGGAAAATGGGTGTCCTCATGAAGATGTCAAGCTGGGCCTTCCCACTTACTCAGCAAGTACTTCCTAAGTGCAAGTACTTCCTAAGCACCTGCTTTGAGTCAGGTATGGGTCAGAGGAGGTGGGAAGTCTGCACAGGGCTTGGAGGGTTCCTTCGGCATCAGCATTCGGAGCCTGCCTGCCCTCTAGTAACACGAGGGCACTGTCTGACTCTTCCCCACCCACTGTTTCTCCTCCTGGACTTCCTCCCTAGTCTCTGTCATCACCTCCTCACTCAGTGAAGCCACACCAGTTCTCTGCCTTGACCTACAACACCGCTCATCACTGTAGAAGACCACCAACCACCTTTCCATGCTGTCGGCTTAATTATCCTTTCCACATTCATCTCGTGCCTAACTTGTATTACCTAAATGTCGAGTGTGCAGTTCAGGGTAAAAACTGACCAACGAACAAATCCAAAAAAGAGCCACCATGGTAAAAAGGAGCCACAAAATCATGTTTGCTAAGGTGGGCTTGAAATAGCCATGAGTTTTTATTCTGGAGAAAAGGAGACTAAACAAAACCAACAGAAAGCACTCAAAAAACAGAAAGGGCTGCCATGAAGACAAGGGAAGCAGCTCTCCCTGTAGAGCCTCAAGTAGACACCACAAGACCCAAATAGCATGTTCTTTCAAAGGCATCCAATGATGAAATGGGCTACGCGGGGTTCCAGAGGGCTCCCTGTCATTAGGGTGAGGAGGACTAGAGTGTTTAGGAAGAGGCAAGAAATGTCATTTCTCTGTGTGTCCTGCACTGTGTAGGTTCTCAACAATTTGAAGGAGTGAAGGAGCGAATGAGTGAAAAATAAACACACAGGAGACCCTTGGGGAGGGATGTTTAACGAGTTTATGCATCCGGGAGGGAGTGTGACTGGAGGGTCCCTGGGACTAGAATTAGACAATTCCAAGGTGTCCCTGACACTCCTTCACAGGCAAGAGACCGTCCAGACACTGGTCATTTCTCTTAATAATCAGGTATGGGATTATTTGCCCAGGAATTTAAAAGACATCTAAAACCTATTATGGTTGTTACATATCACTAAACCTCTTGGGATAAATGAATCTCCCACATTAATAAAAAATTACTTCCTTTATTTATCCTACAATGACTTCAAGTTTAAAGGGTACTGCTCCTTCTTCCTAAATTCTAGGGTTTTATGAGGAATTCTGTCCCCTTTCTACCCATGTGTGTCTCATTTTTACAGAATTTGATGTTATCCTCCTTCCAAACCTTTTATTTTCAGAACCAGACGACTCTCTCAGGCACTCTTCTTCAGAAAGCCCTTTCTGCCCTTGGTCTAGTCACACACAGTACCACTTCCCATCAGTCACAGAGAGGGCAGCAAGTGTGGCTGAGTGAAGTAGGAAAGCTGCTTCCTGGCCTGTCTCAACTACTCTTACTGGCTGACCAGCAGAAACCACTGACTCTAGGTTTTCCCTCTGCAAAGCAGGAATCCACTGATCCCTTCCCATTTATTTCACCCAACTGGCACACAGATCAAGGATGCTGACAGACCAGGGATCCCAAGTGAGGGCCTCCCTGGGCTGAACGGACCTGCAGGGTTCTCTAGTCAACACTCTGCCTGTGCTTCTGAATGAATGCACACCATCAATGAAACTCCAGAACTCAGGGCCAAGCAACCTCGGGTATGGAAATGTAAGATTCCCACGGATAGAAGGAGTATCAAAGGTGAAGGGCTCACTGAGTTGAGCTTTGTGATCCTTCCCCACTGAAAAGATATCCAGGGCTAGTTTTTTTTGTTTGTTTTGTGTTTTGTTTTTAACCAAACAACCTAATGAAATACTTGTACTTACATTTGAAATGACTTCCTCATAATACCTTTTACTTTACCAGACAGCTTCATATGAAAGCTTCATGTGAAAGTTTCTACTTCCAATCAGAACACTCAACATTACCCAAGGCACAGAGATTACAAAGTAAACACCACCATATTTCATATCTTTCCAGTATTTAAAATAATTGAAGCCATTATTCCCCCCACAATTACCTGCCTGATCAATTCCCTGTAGCTTGACTCTCTCTACAATAGGGATGGGAAACTGTGATTGGGGAAGTTACAACTGCCTGAAGTCAACCAACAGAGTCTTGTCTATTGGCTGACTTCAAGTCAGGAAACCAATTCTATTTCTTATAGAAACCATAGTTCACATCCAAGAATCAATTCTCCATTCTTCAGGTTTTTTTTTTTGGCAGATGCATCCGAAGGAGACAGGTATTGAACCCTCTTTTTAAAAACCAAGGGAACTGGTATTTCAGAGAAACACAGATACAAAGCTAAGTAGTTTTCACCAATCACCAGGAAGATGAAGTCTGAAAACTGCCCTGTTATCAAAAATGGTAACAGAATGGACAAAGTGTTTAAAAACAAAAACAGAAAGAAATACCTCCTGAGAGAAACTGGTCTTAACTTCCCTCAATGAACTTTCCTGAAAATAACATCCTATAACCACTATGACATCATAGACAAAGGAATGGAGGAAAACAGATTAAAAGAAGAAGATAGCATCACCAAACACATCTGTCATCAAAACGAACCATAACAACATGGTTGATAAAAATTCTTTGCTGGATTAACGTTTATTTAGACAATCCCTTTAAGCAGTAAGAGCTTGGTTTAAATTTGGAATCTCAAATTACCTGTACGTAATTTTAAAAACGAGAACACTCACATTTTGTTTCATAGTCCTTCCAAGCTTTATCAAAAGGCTTTTCAGATCCTGTAAACAAAGAGTAATAAATTAGGCGAGGCTAATCATTCACTTCCGTGCAAGATAAACTTACTTATCCCTGTACTAGCCCTGAAAGAAGCATTAATGTCTGCAATAAATGACATATGTAATCCCGTGAAAAATAAAGAATGCTTTTAAGCAGACTAGTGGTGGCATTTCCTTTCTTTCTCTTAAAATAATATAGAATATGCTAAATGCACACAAAAGCAAGGTGCTGCCACCCAGTTATGACACTCATGGGCCACCTTGTGTCACCTGTGTCCTACTCCCTGCCCTGGGCCTAATCTGAAAGTAAACCCTGAAAGACAACCTTTAATCTGCAAATATTTCAGGATGTCTTTCTAAAAGAAAAGAACTCTAATTGATAGATGAATCTCGACACATCTAACCCTGCTTTAAGCCCAATGACAGGAACAGAAAGGCCACCACATCCTCCTGGGGTCTCCTACTGCACTTTCGTCTGCAATTCAGGACTTCATAAGCTCTGCTAAAGCCTGCCTCAAAAACTACTGAGCCACTGGAAATTCTATCAAATGGTCCCCACCTATTTATGCTCCTTTCAAAGGGGTTCTTCAGGGAGTCAGAAATCTTTTTGTTGTTTTGTTGTTGTTGACTACTTTTTGGCTTTTCAACGGCCTCAGGTAAGGCCCAAGTGCCACAGCCTGGCATATAAGTCCCTGCACAAACTGGCTCCTCCTGCACCCTGGCAGCCTGACATGCAGCACTGAGTCCTGCCCCCTGTGTGCACCTGCGCCTTTCCTCTGCCTGGGATGCCCTCCCGCCCGTGAGTTGGGCTAACTCCGCTGACCTGTTCTCCGAGCCCCTGAAGGCTCGATAGAGAATGTGTCTCAACAGCTCTCTCCGGGCACACTCTGTGAAGGAGACCCCGAGAGGGCTCTGCAGAGGTCCTGGAGATGGGACCCAGGAATCGTGTGCAGATCCACAGAATTTGAGTCTCCTGAGAAGGCAGCCACAATCATGTCCCTTTCATGATGCATGTCTGTCAGGGCTGGCGGTGGGCAGGAGCAGCAGGCTGCCCAGCAAACACTCCTCTAGCCCTGCCCACTGCCCTGCCCCCGAAACAGCTCCTGGCCTGCGTGCTCATGAGCAAACGCCACTCCAGCCCTGTCTGCTGCCCCCTTAAACAGCTCCCGGCCTGTGTGCTTATGGCGGCTAGGCATGTCCTAAACAGCCAACATCCTCTGAAGGACAGAGAGACGAAGTCAGCTCATGCCTGAAGACTGCGACCTTCCCAGCAGGAAAATACACACTTGCTAGGATCCTTTCCCAGTGGTAAATGGGCAACGTGCCAGTTAGAAAGCCCAACTTCTCCCACAGGTTTCCCTCCTCCCTGGAGGGACCAAAACTCTTCACTGTTTCCAAAATAGCAGTTTTCTTTCCCTTCCCAGTCACCTCCCCTCATCAAGTCTGTTGCACCAACAGGATAGCCAGAAAGGCCAAAAGTCACCACCGTTCTGGCTGAAAGGTGGTCCCAAGATGGCAAATCAGAGGAAGCGGAGACAAAAGAGCCATCCTGTCGTCCCCATGAGAATGTACTGGCGTGGCTGCTGCCCGGCAGGCCAAGTTACCGTGACTCTATATGTCTAAAAGCTGCCCCCGGTGTCACAGTGTCAATGTCATACCCCTTTCACTCCTTTCAGGTCCCCCTTCAGCAAACTGTCCAAAGGGAAGGAGATTATGTTGTTCATATTCTGAATCTAAAAAACAAAAACAAAAAGGAGATTCTTATTCAGCTTCCTTGTGAATCTAAAGTAAGGACAGCAAGGACATTAGAGAGAACATTCGATAACGATTCGCCTCCACCTAAAACCCGGCTGGTGCAGGTACTGTGCCTTATTCAGTCACACATTCTTTGGAACAATTTCATCTTACAAACGAATAGAGGACGAATGAAAAGTCTAGGTCTGTATATTTTTCACAGTAACCATCTTATATTCTTATGCTATAAAGTTTGTAAAGAAACAATCATTGTAGTGAAGAAAAAATATTTCAAAACAGTCAAGAGAGAATTACGTCAAAAGCCTGGGATAAAAGGAAACCCCCACTTCTGACTCTCAATCACGGCTCCACCCATAAGTTGGGCTGTACTGGGGTTGGCACTCTGGGCCCCAGGCCCCAGTCTCCACAGCAAGCTCCAAACGGGGAAAAAAGGCAAAGTCTTCTGTCTATTGCAAAGGCACACGAGCGAATGCTGGGTGCGAATGATAAAAGAAATGTGTGTGTGCTGGAGAGGGAGAGTGTGTGTCAATGAGTGTGTACGACTGAGAGTGTGTGTGGGTGTGTAGGGTGTAAGTGTCTGTGTCTTGAGTACAAGAGTGAATGCACATGAGGGTCTGTGTGAGTGAATGTGGGTATGAGTGATCGTGTAGGTATGTGAGGGAGCATGTTAAGTGACTGTTTGAGGGTATGATTGTGTGAGGATGTGAGTGTGTGAGTGCAGATGTGAGCGTGTGAATGATTGTGTATGGGTGTGTGTGGGTGAGGATGTGACTGTGTGTGGATGTGAGTGATTGTGTGAGTGTGGATGTGTGTGAATGTGATTGTGTATGAGTGTGTGTGGGTTTATGAGGGTGTGATTGTGGGAGGATGTGAGGATGTGTGTGAATGTGATTGTGTATGGATGTGGGTGGGTGTGATTGTGCGTGGATGTGATTGTGTGGATGTGAGTGTGGGGGTGTGTGATTGTGGGCATGTGAGTGGATGTGTAAGTGTGTGACTGTGTCTTGAGCATGAGTGAATGCACGAGGGTGTGTGAGTGAATGAATGCGTGTGTAAGGGAGCATGTGTTTGAGGGTGTGTGTGTGGATGTGAGTTGGGAGTGACTGCACTGTATGAGGGTGTGTGGATGTGAGTTGGTGACTGTGAATGTGACTGTGAGGGTGTGTGTGAGGGTGTGACTGAGTGAAGATGTGAGTGACTATGTGAGTGTGGATGTGTGTGGGGGGGTGTGATTGTGAGGGTGTAAGGGTGAGCATGGATACGGGTGTGAATGCATGGGGTGTGTGTTGAGTGTGGTTGAGAGTGTGTGGATGTGAGTGGGTGAATGAATGGGGTGTGAGTGTGGTTGTGAGAGTGTGTGTATTGAGTGTGGATGTGATTGGGAGTGATTGCATGTGTTGTGTGTTCAGAGTGGTTGTATGAGTGTGGATATGAGTGGGTGTGATTGTGTGGGGGGCATGTGAGTGTGAGGGTGTGACTGTGAGAGTGAGGGTGTGATTGTGAGGAGGTGTGTGATTGTGGGGGGGGGTGTGGGTGGGTGTGTGAGTGAGGGTGTGTGTTGCGGCATGTTGCTAGGGAAAGGAGATAAATGGGAACAGGAAGGCCAAGAGCCTTGGTACCCCCATTCTTCTCCCTGAAGCAAGAAGGCAGGAGAGTGGGGACACACACTGTCGGCATGGATTAAACTGGGTGGAAGGGAAGCCTCCTAACCAACAGGCACATGAGTAGCAAGCAAGTCTCCATGACGGCAGTTCAAATGCGACTCAACTCGAGATGCAAAGCTTCAGTAAGGAAGAGCCTTCAGGTACAGACCCAGAGCCCTGAGCCTGAAAAGATTCCCTCCCTCAAGTGGAAAATGAGCTCGAAACCCACTTTCACACTTCCCAGGCTTGGAGCACTCCCCTGAATCAATCCAATGGCCAGTTCCCACTGCTGGGCCCCTGTGGCTTCTGTGACACTCTGGGCTCCTAGATTACAGGCCCAGAGAAGGAGAAGGCCAAGAGGAGGGACTTGGGGCCTTGTGTATTCATTCATACCATTGAGCAAAGGAAAGCTTTATTTCTAGTATAATTACCTTAAATAGGAAGATAAAATGGCACCACTTATAAGGCAATATGGGATCCGATTTTTATACACTATTCAGTGTACTACACTTTTTTTTCTTTTTTTGAAACATGGTCTCACTGTGGCACCCAGGTTGGAGGGCACTTCAGCCTCAACTTCCTGAGCTCAGGGGATCCTCCCATGTTAGCCTCCTGAGTAGCTGGGCCTATAGGCACGGGCCACCAGGCTTGGCTAATTTTTTGTGTGTATTTTTTGTAGACAGGGTTTCACTGTGTTGCTCAGGCTAGTCTTGAACTCCTGGACTTATGAGATTCGCCCTCCTCGGCCTCCCAAAGTGCTGAGATTACAGGCACAAGCTACCGTGCCTGGCCTAAATTTTCCATTAGAAATAGAAATGTACTTGGAAAACACTGGTAAGGTGTGTAATAACATCTGCATCCACAGCCAATTCTGCCAAATAAATGATCAATTAATGATTGTCATTTCAGAAATAACCTTTTTGGGGAACTTCTGCCTTAGGATTAAACAACTCAACATTTGTCATGTACCTGGCCTTCCTCCAAGGTACAATGTTATCAGCTATGACTTGCTAAGATCAGCCTCAAGCATTAAATTTTTAAATCCTGAAAAGCACAGTTTAAGAAGACGTTCCTTCCGGGACGACCGGATGGAACAAGGACAAACAGAAGGCCATGCTGATGAGTAACCTACAACAGCAAGCACACCTAGATTTCCACTGTCATTGTCAGCCTTGGCAGCCAGACAGGTGAGTGAGGAATGCAACTCCGTCACAGTCCCTGCCTCCAGGGGCCACATTTCCCTCTACTTGCAAGGACACTTGCAGACAGTCCCAAGTACCCAAGAATGGAGCCAGCTCTGTTTCCTCCAACGCTCTTCCTTCCTACAAAGTCCTCCCTCCCACCCTCCTCACTTGCTCGATACCCAAGAGTCATCTCTGACCCCGCTGCTGCCACCCAGCCGTGCGGCACGCTTCTCAACAAATTCCAGGTCTTAACCCTACATACGCAGACCCGTCCTCCAACATCCCCTCCATGCCATTCTCACATCCACTGCCTCAGCTGGGCCTCACTGCTCCTTCTCGGAACTAAGGCTATGGCATCCCCTGCTCCCTGCCACCGCCTCCTAGCCTCTGCCTGCCCCAATCCCTCCTTCAGAGCTCTGGCAAGCTTCTCTGGGGTTGTGCCCCTAATAAAGACTAAACTACTTATTCCTGCCTTTCACACTCTCCATAATCCATCCTTATTTGCCACGTTTCATCTTCATCTTTCTCCAAACTGAACTCTCTCCTTCCCTGATTCTATGCATGTGCTCAATTTGTTCTATTCGACGGAAACGTCTTCCCTATCCCTGCTGTGTTCAAAGCCTTCTCATCCATCAGAAGTTACTCAAATGTCACCTTCTCTACTAAGCAACCCCAGCAGAATGTGATCCCTCCCCCTCCCCCAAATCCTCCAATATTTTCTTTTTTTTTTTTTTTTTTTTTTTTTTTTTTTTGAGATGGAGTCTCACCCAGTCTGGAGTGCCGTGGTGAGATCTCGGCTCACTGCAACCTCCACTTCCCAGGTTCAAGTGATCCTCCCGCCTCAGACTCCTGAGTTGCTGGGATTACAAGCACCCACCACCATGCCTGGCAACTTTTTGTATTTTTAGTAGAGACGGGGTTTCATCACGTTGATCAGGCTGGTCTCAAACTCCTGACCTCAGGTGATCCACCTGCCTCGGCCTCCCAAAGAGCTGTGATTACAGGTATGAGCCACTGCGCCCAGCCCCTTTTCTAAATGTTTTAAGGCACTTGGCAGGCTCTTCCCTGCATTCATCTTAGTGATCTCACACCCTAAGTTCTAAAGGGTGGTATCCACCTTTATTATATTTTATGTTTCCCAGAGCTCTCAGCACGGGGCTTGGCATAGAACAGAGGCTTGAAAAATATTGATGGAAGAAATCAGTATACTAAAATATTTTCCTGAGCATCGAACACATAAAAGACAGAATCTACAGGGGCTTCAGATAAAATGTTAGTTCTATTAACACCTTTAAACCAAACATAATACAGCAAATGCATGTGTGAATTCATTCACTCAAGTGTGTTTATTGAGCACCTATTTTGCAGACAGCAACAGTAGGTAAATTTACAAAGGAGGCTGGGTGTGGTGGCTCATATTGGTAATTCCAGCACTTTGGGAGGCCGAGGCAGGCAGATCACCTGAGGTCAGGAGTTTGAGACCAGCCTGACCAATATGGCAAAACCCCATCTCTACTAAAAATACAAAAATGAGCCAGGCGAGGTGGCACGTGCCTGTAATCCTAGCTACTTGGGAGGCTGAGGCAGGAGAATCGCTTGAACCCAGGAGGCAGAGGTTGCAGTGAGCCGAGAGGGCACCACTGCACTCCAGCCTAGGTGACAGAGTGAGACTGTCTCAGAAAAAAAAAAAAAATTTTACAAAGGTAAATGAAACACGATACCTGCCCCTTCAGAGGAAGAATTATATACATACACACCACGAATGTAAAATTCTAAGAATACCACATAGTAGCATATTTTACACTGTACAGATACCAATGGCTCCTCATTGATGAACGAAAGGTGAGAAAACAGTGACTTAGGTTTTAGGTGGTCAGGCCAGCTGGCCTGGTCTTGGGAAGAAGGAAGGGTAACTGTCCCAGTGCTCACTGCCCACTCAGCTACACGATCACACAAAACCACAATCAAGAGTCACCGGCACAGGTCAGTTTGGTCCTGAACCCCGCCTGGCTGGGAGCCAACCCGTGCCATCTAGAACAAGGCACGTGCAAAAAAGGTGGCAGCCTATAGGGGAGGATTAGAGTTGCTGGCAGGCAGGCAGGCGGGGGGAGCCTGAGTCAACGGCACCAGAACCATCCAGGGATAAGGTGGTTGGGGGGAAGAAAGTTAAAGTGCCTACAAGTTAAAATTCGTATTTCTAAAGAGAATCTTAGGTTTTTGAAGGGAGAGTGTACATATGAGTGAGTGGGAAAAACAAGCTTCTCTGCAGCAGAGAAAAAGAAATTCATCATAATGTGGTTTATCCATCTATTTTGAGATTATTCATTATTTAATTCCAGTAAGAACTTAGGTGCTGATAATAGATTAGGGTGAAAAGAGGTCAACTATGCCTTGGGACCTACAGCAAAACATTCAAGTGGAGAAGAGTGAACACTGCAAGGACATGCAGACCCACTTGGCCAGCTTGCTTTTGGTCTTCGTTCATTTCAGCAGTGACCTCTGGATGCTGGGCACGAGGCCCACAGCCTGGGGGGCAATGAGACACTCAACAACTAACTACAGCTTTTTTTTTTTTTTTTTTTTTTTTTTTAAAGACACAGTTTCACTCTGTTGCCCAGGCGGGAGTGCAGTAGCACGATCTTGGCTCACTGCAACCTCCGCCTCCCGGGTTCAAGTGATTCCTTGCCTCAGCCTCCCGAGTAGCTGGGATTACAGGCACATGCCACCCTGCCCAGCTAATTTTTGTATTATTAGTAGAGACGGAGTTTCACCATGTTGGCCAGGCTCCAAGGACAGCTCTGATGACCACTATAAGGGAGCCACATGTGGCCGGAGTAGTGGCAGGAGAGGGGGGGTGTACGGATGAGTTACGAAGCAAAAACAAGCAAGCGAGGACCTCAGTCCTCATAGAGCCTCTCCCCGTGGGTGAACAGGGGAGACACGCCACATGTTTGGGTAAGTAAACTACCAAGTGAAAACTCTGAGAGCCAGGAATGAGATGCCATGCAACTTCCATGAAGAGAACATTATTTCTAGCCTGGATACCAGGGAAATCTCTGTTTAGCAGCGGATGTGAGACAGACCTTCAAAAGATGGGGCATTGTGAGGTGGGGGCAGGGGTAGGTTGGGCAAAAGGAACGGCGTGGAGGGTGGTCACAGTGCTGCTGTGGACCCTGCCAGCCGCGGCAGTCAAGGAGTCAGCAGAAAGCAGCAGCTGGAGAGAAAGAAGCCTGGTGCCAGGTCAATGAGGGGGATTCTGGCTTCATTCACAGTTTTTCTCTTTGGAATTATTTAAATTATCAAAATTAGGAAACTATTACTTTTCTAATCAGAAAATAAATTATTATAATAGAGACAGAAAAGTAGATCAATGGTTGCCTGGAGTGGAGGGGAAGATGGGATTAACTGTACAAGAACATGAGGGCCCTTAAGGGGAGAAGAAAATGTCCTAAAACAGATTTAAGGTGACGGTTGCACCACTTGGTAAAGTTACTGGAAATCACTGATGTGTACACTTGAAATGGGCAATTTTTATAACATGTAAAATATGCCTCACCAAAGGTGTTTACTTTTTAAAGAAAATCTCACAAATATCAATAGAATCCCCATCAATGGCTTCACTAATAAAGCTTCCAGACTCCTGGACATCAGCCTGTTTGCCTCTGCCTTTCCACGCTCGGTGTATGCAACCCACACAGCACACACGCCTCGTGGCTCAGGGAGAATTTCCCAGGACACGGCCACCACTCTGGTCTCTGTCTGGGCCAGAGAACAAGTGCATGGGAGCCGGACGCCCTTCTCGGCAGATGTGCCCTGCAGCCTGAGTGTCGGGCAGGCTCTGGGCTTCCTCCATGTGTCTGGCAGCCTCAGGTCCACAGCCGAATGAGCCATCCTCGAGTTCTGGCCAAGAGAGATGAAAACCACAGCCAGAAGATGATTACACATCCCTTGTGCTCAGGCAGCTCCAGTCTCAATTTATGAGTAATGACATTTTCATGCTCTATGGGAAGAATTACATTATCCCTGGGTAACCCAACCAGAATATTTTCCTTAGCACCGAGAAAGCATGGGGCTTTCTCATGTTTTGACTCACTTTTAACAAATATACTATGTAAAATGGCTTTTTAAAACATCGAGTGCAACCTGAATACAAATTGTTAATCTTAATCACTGCTATTAACTTTGGACCAACAAGCAGGCAATTTTTTTTTTTTTTTTTGGAGACGGGGTCTCTCTCGCCCAGGATGGAACGCAGTGAGGCTCCAGTGATCCTCCCACCTCTGCCTCCCGAGTAGCTGGGACCACAGGCATGAGACACCATGCCTGGCTAATTTTTTTATTTTTATTTTTTTGTAGAGACGGGGTCTCGCCATGTTGCCAAAGCTGGTCTCAAACTTCTGGGCTCAAGCAATCTATTCACCTCAGCCCCCTAAAGTGCTGAGATTATAGGCATGAGCCACCACACCCAGCCCAGGCAATCTTTCAAATAACAATCCTCCCTTTCCCCATCCCCCCGCAGCCCCATTCCTGTCTTAGTTTTTCCCTGGAGTTCACTTGGATACGTCTGACAAGGTGAGTAAGTAGTCAAAGGTCTGTGATCTCACCAGTAGAAATAAAATGATTTAGTCAGTGGGACAGGCAGTAAACAGGGCTATAAGACATAAAGAACAAAATCATTATGCTAATGTCACAGCTGATGAGCAAACAAAGATAGGCCAGAAGGCACAGAGAGGGGAACAGAGCCAGTCAAACAGTCATCTCTTCACAATGTCCTTCCTAATATATTTTTTTTTTTGGTGGGGTGGGGGATGGTGGTGGTGGGGATCTTAAAACTCATTGCCTCTAGCTCTGTCACTTCCCACTTTCCCCCATCTCCCAGTTCACAGGCCACCCTCTCTGTTCTCTGGCCGCTGACCAACAGGCGCTGATCCAGCCGAAGTGTGGAGGTGCAGCCCCACCCCAGGGAGCTGCAGTGCTGCCTTCTCTTTGACTTAGGCAGTGAGTCATTCTGCTTTGCCAAATGATCTTGCCCAAAAGGATCCATCTAGAAGCCTGAAGCTAGACAGGATTCTTACCTTATAGCTATTTTTAAGGAGCAGCCAAAGGTCACTGGGCAGAATCTTTCCCGTTCTAGCCTCATGGGTCTAAAAAATAACAGGTCTTCCCAGGGCTCACCTCCAAAACCCTTAACAGAGTCCGACTCTTTTCGAGGACAATCAGCTTTTCCTTTAAAAGGCCATTCTATCACCATGTAATATAAAACATGGCCAAAGGATCTTACCTGAGGCTTGCCTGCGTCATGTCACTTATCTGAATATGCCCGGTTTATGAGAAACCCGAGAGGTAGAAAAGACGCTTTGAGATGTGGGGAGTTTTTAACTCGAGCAAATGCTGCTCAGTCATAGAGTTAAACAGTAAAAAGCACGGCCTCAAAGAAAGCAAACCACCTATTCACCTGCACAGGCCAGGCAACACCTTGTCTAAGGGTGGGCAGCTGCAGAAAGGCCTCACACCTCACTGTATCAGTTAAGGGCATTCTTAGCAGTGACTGCAGCATTAACAAGGATATGCAAGTGTGAACCAGCCTTCCAGTGCTGGAAGCTTCCAGCCACTTCCAGGAACAAGAGTGCACGGCCTAGGACATGTGTGTGAGGCAGGCGTTAAAGAGGGGAAAGTGGGCTTTAGACCTGTGATGTCCCACAGGATAGACACTAGCTACATGCCCCTCTTCACATTTAAATTGATTAAACTTAAAGGAAGTTAAAAATGGAGTTCCTCAGTTGCACTAGCCACATATCAAATGCAACAGTCACATGTGGCTAGAGACTTGTTAGTAAGGCAGATATACAGCATTCCCATCAATGCAAACAGTTCTACTGGGCACCAACACTTTGAACAAATGGCTTTTGAAAAGTTTTAAGCAGCTTTAGTGAAGTGTCATGGATAGACAGTAAACCACATGCATTTAAAGTACGACTTGATATGCCATGATACACGGATACTCCTATGAAGCTATCACCAAAATCCAGACTGCCAAAGTATCCTCTCACCCCGAGAGGATGTTTCCTTGTGCTCCTTTTGCAACTCCAGCTCCTTACTCCCAAGTCTCTGGCAACCCCGATCTGCTTCTTTGCCACAGAACACTGCATTTTCTGGAATTTTAGATACGGTATCTGGAATCATCCAGCGTGTATGCTTTTTCATCTGGCTTCCTGCATAATGATTTTGGGACTGAGCATAATGACTTTGCAATTCATTCACGTAGTTGCATATACCAGTAGTTCACTTCTTTTTCTTGGCCAGCACTGTTCCATCATATGGCTCCATTGCTATCTAGCCAGACACCTGTTGATGGACGTTTGAGTCATTTCCAGTTTGGGGGATACTATGGGTATCACAAATAAAGATGTTGTTTCCAGTTTGGGGGATACTATGGGTATCACAAATAAAGATGTCGTTTCCAGTTTGGGGATACTACGGGTATCACAAATAAAGATGTCGTTTCCAGTTTGGGGGATACTACGGGTATCACAAATAAGGATGTCGTTTCCAGTTTGGGGGATACTACGGGTATCACAAATAAAGACGCCATGATCATTTGTGGGATGGGGACTCTTTCAAACACTGTCAAACAGGCCTCGTTATAAGGTGGCCTTGGAGCAGACTGCAAAGGAGGTGGGCAGAGAGCCACGTGAGGACCTGGGGGAAGTGCCCTCTGGGCCAAGGGGACTCTAACACAAAGGTCCTGGGGCAGGAGTATGCCTGGCAGGTTCTGTTCTTTCTAAAGGCTGCTTATATGAAAGAACGGGTATCCAGGCAGAAAGTATTTTTGAGAAGCACAAGGTATTGAGTAAAACAGCCTGAATAAACCATCAAACGACACAGGGCCATTTCATCCCATTTAACCCATACAATTACTCTGAGAAATAAGTGTCGTGACCCCCATTTTGCAGGTATGGCAACAGAGGCTTGAGTGCTCCACGTTGCCTCCAAATCACGCAACTATTAGCAGCAGAGTTGGCTAGAACTGTGAAGCCAGAGCTCTTCCTATCAGCTCACTATTAAAGACAGCTGGACTTAAACTCCTGCTGTCACAGGGCAAGATGGTTTACACCTGCCAGGCCAGGCTAAGCTAAGCTGGGGCTGGGCACCTGCTGCCATCCTAGGTGCTGTCTCCATCAAAAAGCCCTCCTATTCCCTTTGACACAGAGCAGCCCATCAGGTACACACCAGGGAACTCTAAAGAGGAAACTCACTGATGTGGTTTGGGTCTGTGTCCCCGCTCAAACCTCATGTCGAATTGTAATCCCCAGTGTCGGAGCTGGGGCCTCGGTCACGGTGGTGAAGTTCTCATGACTGGTTTAGCACCATGCCCCTTGGTACTGTGTAGCAAGTGAGTTTAAAAGTGTGTGGCACCTCCCGCCTCATTCTTGCCCCTGCCCGCGGCCATGTGAAGTGCTGGCTCCCCCTTCACCTTTCGCCATGACTGGAAGCTTCCTGAGGCCTCCCCAGAAGCCAAGCAGAGCAGATGCTGCCATGCTTCCTCTACAGCTTGTGGAACCACGAGTCAATTAAACCTCTCTCTCTCTCTCTCTCTCTATATATATATGTTACCCAGTCTCAGCAGTTGTGCCCTGGGTTGCCAAGATGTCATTCTCAAACTATAAGTCGTCGCCCCTGGCCGCTCTGCCCGAGACCCTCGACCCAGCTGAATATGACACATCTCCGGAAACCCGGCGGGCGCAAGCCGAGCGGTTGGCCATAAGAGCCCGGCTGAAACGAGAGTACCTGCTTCAGTACAACGATCCCAACCGCCGAGGGCTCATCGAAAATCCTGCCTTGCTTCGTTGGACCTATGCAAGAACAACAAATGTCTATCCTAATTTCAGACCCACTCCTAAAAACTCACTCATGGGAGCTCTGTTTGGAATCGGGCCCCTCATCTTCCTGTATTGTATTATCAAAACTGACAGGGATAGGAAAGAAAAACTTATCCGGAAAGGAAAATTGGATCGAACATTTCAGCTCTCATGTTAAGTCTGGCAATGATGACTATATGTATTCCTGCCTAAATAAATGGTCTATTAATCATTTAAAAAAAAAAATTACCCAGTCTCAGACATTTCTTTACAGCAGTGCAGGAACTGACCAATACAATCATCTAGGCCACTTTCATTTTTGGTGTAAGTGAACAGATCCCCTGGGCCACAGTATTGCCTTGAAGTCTATCATACACACATGCATGATGCACACACTCCCGTCTATGCACTCTCAGAGGGCCCTCCTGAACAGTTGCACCCAGCCCGCCCCTGGCAGCAGAGTCGCTGATTGTTTAATTAAAAGGACAGGGGAGCCCATGCTGATCCGAAGTGTTTAACACAAACTGAAAGATGAAAACCAACCAGCTGGCAAAAACACATTGGCAACTTTCACACCAGAACAAGGAAGAAAATCGCTGACCTGGTTTCCGCTCTTAATGCCGCTGCTGTGGCAGTCAACAGCTCTGATCTTTCAGGCTCTAAGTGGAGAGAAAACTGGGCCCTCTGCCCCCTTCTCCACTAGAATAAACAAAGAGCTTGGACACGTCAGTGGGCCACCAACAACCGCGCGGACACCCACTGAAGGCCGGTTCTGGAAGCCGGAGGGCAGCACTGGAGAACCCAGGACTCAGGCACCCAAAACTACTTCTAAAACCGGATGATGGTAAAACGTTTGCTGAAGCCATCAACCAGAAATGAAAGTACTTTTTCAAAGGCATTACCTCCAAGAATCCAGGCTTAGGAAGTAGCTCTGACCTCCGCAGGACCTGGGGCACGCAAAGTCTCCATCTCACCAAGGGCGAGAGTCGGAAGCACTGGACCAAGGCTGTCCTTGGGGCAGCGGTTCTCAGTGTGGCTCCCGACCAGCAAGGCCAGCATGACTAGGAACAGGAAATGCAAAACCCTGGGCCCTACCCCAGGCCTGTGGAATCAGAAACTCTTGGGGGAGTCCAACAGGTGTGGTCTAACAAGCCATGCAGGTGATGCTGATGCACCCCAGCTGAAGAGCCACAACCCTGCAGGTGAGGTGTGGAGGTTGGGGCTGTGCGTTTCTAACAATTCCGGTGCTGCTGGTGCAGCTGGCCCAGGGGCCGCACTTGGAGGACCTCTGCTCCAGGGCAGTGCTGCTCAGGCTTGACTGCCTGCTATTGCCTGGAGCTCCTACACACTAAGACTCTGGCTTCGCAGGCCTTGGGGAGGCTGGAATTCTAAGAAGCCCCAAGCGATTCCAGTGATGCTCTGTGGGTGCCCGGCCAGGGCTCCTGTGGCACCAATGGTACAAACCCTGCCCACATGCCTTCTAAGCTAGAACCTGGAGTATATGAGCACTGATGTGGGGTGCCAGGCTTCAGATTGTAAGCAATGATTACCAAAGAGCTGAAAGTTCCCAAAGAAAGGGGAATGCAAACAAGCACATGCTGAATTTCTATCAATTCGCTGACAATTCCCTCAGTGAGCCAGGGGCAGAGGCTTGACTCCTGGCTGGGCCCATCATCCCGAGGACAAAGGGGCACAGGGTCTCTACAGCTCACAGCCCCCCATTTTCCTTCTCATCAACCTTGAGCTTCCAGTTCCTTCCCTGGGGCCCGGAAACAGGCTCGAGCCCCTCTCACCCTAGGAACCCTTCCCACCTGGCTTTCCTCTTTCATTATCAACCTTTTTTAGAACAGCGAACACCTGTGGTCCCTATCCCTCCACCTGCAGCAGCCGCTCTTCTGCCTTTAAGAAAGTCTGGGAAACGTCCATGAGGCCCTCTCAGGCACCCAAGCCAACAGGGCTGCTCTTCTGCACCCCTGCTGCGGATGTGGCTCCTGACCTCCTTCACTCACACCCCCGACTACTACAGTCCTCCTACCTGTTATCTATCTATTCCCTACAGCCCTACCAGGCCGTATCTCCACCCCCAGTACTACAACCCTCCACTTGGTATTACACCCTCCTACAGCGCTCCCACTCCTTCTCTACACCCCTAGACCCCTCCACCAATATCTACACCCCACTACTCCAGCCTCTCTACCAATATCTATACCCCACTACTCCAGCCCCTCTACCAATATCTATATCCCACTACCACAACCCCCTGCACCAATATCTATACCCCACTACTCCAGCCCCTTCACCAATATTTATACCCCATTACAACCCCTCCATCAACACCTACACCCCACTACTCCAGCCCCTCTACCAATATCTACACCTCACTATTACAGCCCCTCCATCAACACCTACACCCCACTACTCCAGCCCCTCTACCAATATCTACACCCCACTATTACAGCCCCTCCATCAACACCTACACCCTACTACTCCAGCCCTTCCATCAATAGCTACACCCCACTATTATAGCCCCTCCACCAACACCTACATCCCACTACTCCAGCCCCTCCACCAATATCTACACCCCACTACTCCAGCCCCTCCACCAATATCTATACCCCACTATTACAGCCCCTCCACCAATATCTATACCCCACTACTCCAGCCCCTTCACCAATATCTATA
>NW_016803808.1:1356150-1395696 GCF_001698545.2 Rhinopithecus bieti | reverse complement strand
AAAAAAAAAAAAAAAAAAAGATATTTTCATAGGAGAAAGTCTATGGAAGTACTGAGGGTGAGGACCTCTGGTAGCAAGATGTCTACACTGAATGATGAGACAAGCCTTACTAATACTAATACAAGCCTTACTAATCAGCTCACACTCAACCTAAGCCTGACAGCGCCGGGCAGAGTCCTGCTGTACTAGTACCAATGCAGCCAGGCCAGGATGCCCATCTGCCAGGTGCAGTACATAGGACAAAGCCACAAACTACCACTAATCCCAACAGAACCTTACTCACTCCCTAGTAAGGTTCGCTATAATGTCTTCTGGCCAAGTGTGGTGGCTCACACCTGTAATCCCAGCACTTTGGGAGGCCCAGGCAGGTGGATCACTTGAGGTCAGGAGTTCGAGACCAGCCTGGCCAACATGGAGAAACCCTGTCTGTACTAAAAATACAAAACTTAGCTGGGTGTGGTGGCTCGTGCCTATAATCCCAGCTACTTGGGAAGCTGAGGCACAAGAATGGCTGGAACCCGGGAGGCGGAGGCTGCAGTGAGCCAAGATCGCGCCACTGCATTCTAGCCTGGGCGACACAGTGAGACTCTGTCTAAAAATAAAATAAAATAAAATAAAATAAAAAGTTGGCCAGGAGTGGTGGCTCATGCCTGTAATCCCAGCACTTTGGGAGGCCGAGGTGGGCGGATCATGAGGTCAGGAGTTCAAGACCAGCCTAGTGAATATGGTGAAACCCCATCTCTGCTAAAAATATAAAAATTAGCCAGGCATGGTGGCACGCATCTGTAGTCCCAGCTACTCGGGAGGCTGAGGCAGAAGGATCGCCTGAACCCGCGAGGCAGAGGTTGCAGTGAGATAAGATTACACCACTGCACTCCAGCCTGGGTGACAGAGTGAGACTCCGTCTCAAAAATAAGTCTTCTAACTCACATCATCTGTGTTTAAAAAATTAAAAAAAAAGATGACTGATAAGCATGTTGCTTGGTAGAGCTTTCCATTTCCTCTATCAACGTGGGTGAGGGACAACTCCTTAGCCCAGGGTCACCTCAGATCTCATGCTGCAACTCTGTTCTCTCATCAGCACCCACCGGCCACTGCTTTCAACAGATGCTGATCTTCACGTAGAGCGGGCTCTGCAGACCGTGAGGACATCTTTCACTAACGATCCTCTAACACTGGAGACAGAGACTACATATCTGTAACGAACCTTTCAGAAACCGGCCCTGAAATGCAGCCTTTCATTAGAGAGCCACTTCTCAGCACAGAGGTGGCCCTTGGAGTCTTTTCAGGATTCTCACATCCATCTGGGAAGAGGAAAAGAAGCCCTGAAACCGGGCAGACTTCATAAGCACTTTATTTTCACACATGTCACATTTCTGGAGCCGCCTGGTTTTCCCTTTCATCCTGCATCACTGCAGAGAAAATTCACAGACTTCTGCAGGTGAGAATCTCACCCATTAGTAAGAAAATCTTGCTTTATATTAAGCTGGCATTTCTCTGGAGATCTTCCAACTGCTTTACAAACATTCTTTCACGCCTCCAAGCAGGTAGGTGGTAATTGTTATTCTTTCTGGACAAGAGGTAGCACTGTGAGTCTTAGCCGGACAGAACTGAAATGTTTTTAAAAGCCCGAGGGAAAGTAAAAGCAAGGCTTGGAAAATATGAGATAAGACAGATGTGACCAAAAATAGGAAGAAGAATGGTATACAAAATTCCAAAAAAGGAGACTTCTCCTATAATCCACTCCCCGTCTACCCAGCTTTGCAGGAGCCGCCACTTGGCCTTCCTCTGGCTGTGCAGCTTCCACACAGGCTCTGGCCTGGAAAATCAGGCGTGGTGAGTGCTAATTTTGGCTCAAATAAGAAATTTTCTCTCTCTTTGATCTTTGCCAGGAAATAGGATCAACAATCCGACTTCCATAAAGTGCAAGCTGAAACTTGAACCCTTATGATCAGTCAAGAAGGTGATAAGAGGCTGTGGTTCCTTTAAATGTCACAATGACAACAACATGGGTTTGGAGTGTTAATACCTGGGTTTGAATCCCAACTCTGTCCCTCACTAGCTAAGGGCCCTGTAAGTGACTGTGTGCCTTAAGATGATGGTAATACAAACTATCCTGCACAGCTGCCAAGTGGAATAAATGAAACAGAGTATCCTTCATGCATAGCCCAGTGATTGCTACACCCTGGGTGCTCATCAAATCACTGCCACGGATACCTTTATTGATACCTTTACTCACTGTAGAAAGCTGGACAGCAACTAGGACCTGCAGTGATGTGTGAAGCATTAAAAACTGGCAAAGTCACAGGGTGGTGAGCAATGTACCAGCTGTAACATGCAGGCCCTGCTCTGCTTTCTGCTTTTGCAGGAAATTTTATAAAGGAGAGGGAGGAATTGCTTTTATTTAACTACGCGCAACTGCCTTTGTTGTTAACTGAGACAAGTTAGTTTCGTCCGAATTCCATGGTGTGGAGCTCCAAGTGGGCTTGCCTAGGCAAGGACTCGGAGCCTCCCAAGAGAGATACTAGCTTTTTCTTCTTCTTCTTCTTTCTTTTTGAGACAGGGTCTCACTCTCTGTCACCCAGGTGGAGTACAGTGGCGTGATGTCAGCTCACTGCAATTTCCGCTTCCTGAGCTTAAGCAATTCTTCAGCCTCAGCCTCAGCCTCCCGAGTAGCAGGGACTACAGGCATGAGCCACCACGCCCAGCTAAGTTTTGTAATTTTTATAGAAACAGGGTTTCCCCATGTTGCCCAGGCTGGTCTTGAACTCCTGGGTTCAAAGCAATCCACCCACCTTGGCCTCCCGAAGTGCTGGGATGACACATGTGAGCCATTGTGCCAGATATTAGCTCTTCAGACCATTCAGGGCCTCAGTTATCTAATCTGTAAAGTGGGAATGACATTGACTGACCTTATGGGATTGTCGTAAGAATTAAATAAGCTATCCTGTATAAGAGTCACCAGCTGGCTATAATCTATCCACAGAATCAGGTATGGCGTTAGTCTCTCCATGTTAGAGCTGAGACAGTCCAGGTCTAGCCATCAGGTGAATAAAGCTAAAGGGCTAGGTGTCTGGGAGGGAGAAGCAGAACCCGGGCCTCCACCCATCTCCTACATCGTCGGCCATCGTGGGCTGGCTGCTTTCTAGGCCCCCTGCTTGGCAGCCCCGCTGGGACTTCCCTTCGCCATCATCTTCTTGGAATTCCCTTCCACTGCTTGCTTTCCTGTGTTGGGTCCTGTTTCCCGACTTTCAATTTCCTCTTTCTTGGCTTTCCCCTTCATTTTACTAAAATACATCCTTTAGGAGTTTCAGAGAAATGACACATGGGAGCCAAAGTTTTTGAGCCTTGCATGTCTGAAAATATCTTTAATTCTACTCTCATATTTGATTGGCTGGGCGTAATTCCAGGCTGAGTTAGTTTCCTCACGATTTTAGTGGCACTGCTCCACGCCGTAATGTTCCCAGTGCTGCTGCTGAGAAGCTCACCACCATTCTGATTCTGAATCCTCTGGGTGCTGTCTGGAAGCTTTTAAGATCTTTTGCAAGTTCACACAAGGATGCTTAGGGCAGGTCTTTTCCCTGATTGCGCTGGGCACTTGCGAGCCTCTCAACTTGGAGACTCTTCCGTTCCATTTTTAGAAACTGCCTTTAGATTTGTTGCACTGATGACATCCTTCTTTCTTTCTAAAACACCTGCCAGTTGGATGCTGGGCCTTGAGAATTAATCCTTGTGTTGTCTTTTATCTATTTCCCACTTTTTGGTCTTTTGGATCTATTTTCTAAGAGATTTCCTCTACTCCAACCCTTCCTGTTGGATTTTTAATGTTATATTTTCTTACCTTAGTCATGTCCCTGGCCTTCTTTAATAGCAAGCTGCATCCCAGTCTTCCCATACGTTTATTTTTCTGCTAATTCTGGTCTCCCTCATGCTGGAGGCTGCTCATCTGTACTGAAGCGTGAGGCACCAGGAGGCTCACAGGCAGCTCTGTGTGTGTGGAAAGGGCTTATCCACCCAGGTGTGGGCAGAGCAGGCAGCCAACTGACTTTTCCACCAGGAGACGCCCTCCATGGCAGTATCTATGGATCTCTACCCTGGGCACATGCAGTTTCTCCAGTTTAAAAAAAATCTCCACTCTTTCCTGACCCGGTGGTGAGACCCTACCATGCATGCCTGCCAGCATCCAGGGCACGGGGCTAAGGCAGGGCGAGGGCTCCACTGCTGAGCAGGTGGGCTGCCACTCTAGGATAGGGATGAAGGGGGATGAGCTCAACCAAAGCCCCAAGGGATTTCAAATTCCTCCAAGTGAAAAGCTCAAGCAGAGCAACAGCTTTTTACTTTTACCATTCCTACAGAAATGTTAATAAGTGAAGATGGGGAGAGAGAGCAAGGACCCGAGTGCTCCTGCTCTTCCCCTTCCCATTAGGAACTCACACGTGATGCTCCCTCACTTCCCCCTTCTAAGGCCGGTCTCACAAAACCACTGTCATCACCATCTCAAGAATAAGCTGTTTTTCACTTGATATGAGCTTTCTAATAGAGGACATGAAAAAGATGCTGTTATTTGTGGCCTACAGAGAAAGCATTACTGAGTTCTTGACCTCTTCCATGACCTTTAGGAGAAACTGGAGAAGACAAACAGGAAAGAAACGCTGGGGCAATCCCAGGGTCCATTCCACCAGGGCAGGGTCCCAAACAGCCCTCTTGGGCTGCCCACTTCTTCAAAACGTTGTCCCTATCACGAGGACAGCACAGAGCTGCCAGGCACAAGAAAAGCGCGATTCACCCACAGTACCAAGCAGCAGCCACAGGCAGCAGGCACCAGCACCGCATTCCCACGGCTGAAAACTCAGGCACTGCTCTCAGGCCAGGATTTTTTTTTAGGTTCTATACTTGGGAGAACAAAAGGCCTTTAAATATTCATGGTGATTTCTGTGCTTTGATTACAGGTTACCTTGCTGTGTAAGACGGGCCTGAAACATATTTATTAAATATTATAAGCTTAAATGCCTACTATAATTACCAGAAAGAGAGTATTCTACACAGTTTAGAAACTATTAAAAATTCAAATCAGAGGCCCTTAAGAAGATGAATGCATTTACCCGTTTTGTCCCATAGCTGTGTACATTTAAATTGCAGAGCTGAATTTTAAGTCCTGCTAAAGTAAAAATTACAATTTTAAACTTTATTCCAAATTGACCCAATGTGTATAGAAAACATAATTATTTTAGGTACCCAAGGAACTATGAAATGCATTCCTAGTTTATCAAACAAACCTTAAGTATCCTCTACTGAGCCTCTTTCCCATCTGAAGTAACCACAGCATTTCATACACAGAGCTGCTTACCAGGTTTTTGAAAAGTGCTGTCAACTCCTTTGTAAACACTGAGAACTTCAGGAATGCACTTCCTAAATCCGGGTCATCTCTGCATACGCAGTTGCCACCGAACTTCTCCAGAGCCTGGGTGTACTGCTCTTCATTTTCCACGTGAGCTGCAACAGAATGAGGGAGGCACTGTGAGTCTCAGGCATGCCACCCTCACTCCCCACCAGGTTCTTCTCGGTTCTGAATAACACTGAACACATCAGCAGAAGAAAAATCTGAGAAAAATCAAGCTGCACCAGGAACAGAAATAGCTTCGTTATCCTGACAACAACCCGTGGTGCCGGCAACAGATCCCAAAGAACAATGTGGGGTGCAAGAGGGGAAGCCTTTGCCCACGTCCAGTGGTCCTCAGCATTACCAGATGAGACGGCCGAGGACACACAACATGTCCACCCCTCCGAGGACTCTTCCTTCACCAAATGATGGCAGAAGTCACCAGACTCAGTCCCCTCCCAGAAACTCAACCACAGATGCGCCATTCCTCTCTAGCCTGAAGCCCAGGACTCTAATTCAGAGCCACACACCGCAGCTCCTTCTCCTTTTCACACAGGAACAGCAGTGGTCTTGCAGCTTCAGTGGCCCTGCTCAGGATGCAACTTCTACCCAGGGGCCCTTCCCTCCCAAACTCCTCTGCATCCTACAGACTCATGCTTCCTCCAGGAAGCCTTCCATGACTCTGCCCTACACCCTGGGTATTTCACTGGCACCTCTCCTATCCTTGCACTCAGCATGTTATATTGAAATGGTCTGGTAAATGTGTTCCCTATACACTGGACGTGCTTAGAGTTTACAGACTAAGTTGTATTCATCTTTGACCAAGTTGTGTGCCTGAAATATTAGACAACATACATGTTGTTTGAGCAGAAAAAGGAAACCAGGTGCTACGTGTCATAGTATTTTATTATTATTTAGGCCTCAAAGTAGCACCTGTTAAGAGTGAAAAATCTGGACTCTGGGTCTCTGGCACAGTGGTTCTCAATCCATACTGGCTACCAAAAGCATGCATGGATTTTCACCAAACTCTAGACACCACTGTCCCATCTCAGACCTCTGATTCAGAACCGTGGGTAGGAATGGGGGAGGGGACACAGGTGATTCTGGTAAATTAATGTGGTTGAATATAATTCCCTCACTACTAGGTCAGGCACTTTCAAATGAAACCAACCAGTCTATAAAAAAACAACTTCTATCTCCATGGCTACCTAATTTCTGTTTTCATTAGTTCAATTGGAAATATAACACAACTATTTACAGGCACAACGGAGCAGCCAGACCTGTGGTGTGAACTTGGATGTGAACTCCACCAGAGACAGCCTTAGTGCTGCAGCTCCTCCACCAGGGGACAGATCCTGAGAGCCCATCTGTAGCTCCCAAATTCCTTCTCGGGGAAATGAGACTACTGTCAGCTAATGCCAATGCCCAGGCTGGGCCTGACAATGAGGGAAACGAGGGAACATTTGTTCCTGGAGGGTTGTCCTGGACCCTCAGCCAATCCCTATGACCCATGAATGGTCTGCTCGCCCATCCTAGGGGGGAAGCACCATGTCCTTGACCTCTAGTGGCATTTGGGGGACTAGAGGGCTCTAATGGGGATCCAGCAGACACAAGAGACAACTCATTTCACTGTTTGAGTCCTTTCCCTTTTTTTTAACATTCCAGAAAAGAGCCTGGGAGTTCTAGATAAATTAAATGAATTTCTGAGACCAGATTCAACAAATTCAGACAGAAACATACACGTGCACACGCACACACCCGCAAACATAGCTCCTCAGGAGCCCTCGGAAGATCTAGGTTCCAGTCCTATGTCCGCCAGCAAACATCTGTATGACCTTGGTAAGTCACAGTGATGCTGGGCCTGCAGCATCCGCTGCATAAAGGATAAAGACCTGCTGGGAGATGCTCTCAAGGTCAGAGGAGGAATGAAAGAATCAGGTAAAGAGACTTAGTTTACCACACTCGGCACATAAACAGTAACACTAACAAAAGTAACAGCAGCAACAGGTGTCACTTATTCAAAGCACAAACTTTACATATATTTTTTCTAAACTTCATAAGACATGAATTGTTTCTCATAACACTATCAGGAAATTAGGGCTCAAAGAGATCAAATAATTCATCTGAGGAAACACAGCCAGAAAGCGGCGGAGCTGGGATTCAAACCTAAATCTTGTGATTCCAAAGTCCACTCTCCTACTCTACCACGCGATGTTTGTTTCATCGTTAAAAAGTTTACCTTGTCAAACAAAAGTATCTAATTTTTAGGTTTTTAAAATCCAGTTTCACAGATGGATCAATAATTCCTTCTGTTTTACTCTATAATCCTAGAGCGTGGTTAACAGTGAAGGCAAGGTCCTTTCAAACCACATACTATTTTTAAACTATCTCAAAATTAGTGATCAAGACATGGGCAGTTTCGGTGGGTTCAGGAAGGGAGCTGGTGGCCACGGGCAGGCATCTGTCACTACATACTGTCTGTCCACTGGATGACAGAAACAGAAACGCAACCTCCATGCTCCTGCTCACTCCCTCGCTCGCTGCTTTCTGAGCCATGGGTCTTTCAAGAGACACCAACAGGGGGAGCCGGGCCGTGGTGTCCTCCTTCACGGTGCTGGGCAATGAATACAAAGCACCCGGCAGGAGAGAAGCTGAAGACTCTACCCAGCCTCGAGGTGTCCTTCAAACCACGGGGAGGACTGGATCCTCAGTGCTGCTCTAAGTGAACACCCAGCGGGAAGGGACTTCACATATGGTTCATGCCTACTAGGTCGCTTGTAAGTCTTTTGTTCAGTTTAACCTGACAGCACTAAGAGTTGGCTATCATGATCCCTATTTTCTTCGGAACCAAGTGCAGTTCAGAGAGTCATGTCACCTGCCCCAGACCACAGAGTTGGTAGGAGGGTCCATGCACTTTGTGGACCACACAGGCTGCCTCCAGCCCTTGGCAGGAGAGAGGAGCCGGCCTTCTCACTGGTAGTAGGCTTCATGTTCCAGCACCAAGAAATACGAAAGTACTCCTTATCATCCCTCCTTCTGGGCTCCTCAACTGACTACCTGGTATAGGTTAAGTCTTTTTGTTTTTAAAAAAATTATTGGCCGGACACGGTGGCTCACACCTGTAATCCCAGCACTTTGGGAGGCTGAAACAGGTGGATCACCTGAGGTCAGGAGTTTGAGACCAGCCTGGCCAACATGGTAAAACCCTGTCTCTACTAAAAATACAAAAATTAGCCAGGCATGGTGGCACATGCCTGTAATCCCAGCTACTCAGGAGGCTGAGGCAGGAGAATCACTTGAACCTAGAAGGTGAAGGTTGCTGTGAGCAGAGATAACACCAGTGCACTCTAGGCTGGGCAACAGAGCAAGACTCCATCTCAAACAAACAAAAAAAATCTTGTCCTTATATATCTTCTAAATGATGCATTGATCCCCAGCAACCCCAATGTGATCAATTAGTTCTTTGGCTTGTCATCACCATCATCATCTCACGGATTTACATTTACAGCACTTTGATCCACTACAATCAGCACTATCTTCTGATGCTCACACTGTACCAGTTTAGGTCAGTGGGAATCTTTTTGCACTGGTCTAGTTGGGGATTTTTAGATGTATTTTTCAACCCGCAAATGAACTTGAAGCTTCCTGCTGAAGCCCATAAGCCCTGTGTCTTCCTCTAACACCTAGCATGGTGCCCACCATGACAACAGCCATCCCTCCATGAATAACATGGCACTGACTGACCCACTGCTCCGGATCACCCCAAGATGAAGATTTTCCTACTACAGAACAGAAAATCATTGAGTGCGTTTGTTTTCCTTTTGCCAAAAACAACCTTAAAACAGGAACCTAAAATAAATAGCTTGGGAATAAAGTTTCTGGAAAGATCTCAAACTGGGTCTGTCAGCTTTTATTTACAGAATTGTGAAAGCTGTTCTTCTAAAAAGAGCTCACACTCTCACCTCCCCCTTGTTCAAATGTATCTTAAACTCTAATTCTCATTAATGATCCAGATCCAATAATCACTGACCTGGGAGGGACTTTGGAAAATAAGAATCTGAGTCACAGAGACCACGCTAGGACAAGACTTCGTTTCTTCTCAATTCTAAGCCATCACCCCTTTATCTCCCCCACCTCACTGCACGAAACCCACCAATCCCTACAAAAGGATGAACTGAGAGACTGTTACAGAGAAATCAATCATGAAGCCAGCATGCATGTGTACAAACGGAGTTTAGAGGCAATGACTAGGTTTTGTTGTGTGCTTTTTTAGTTTACTGGATTCTGTTATTTAAAAAACTGGTATCAAGGAGAAGGCCCAGTACAAATGGTTTAAGCAAAAATTGCTGGATACAAAAATGACAAAGAATGGCTCCTTTGAGCCCCATCTATTGGCCACACATGCAGATACGGCTCTCTACAGGTCAGTGTGGCCCATGGCACAGTGAGGAAGCCACCAGCACAGCACTGCCAGAGGATGGGCATCCCACGGCCAACTCACCTTCAACTACCTCCTCTTTCATCTCAAGCATAACACTCAGTATTTCCAGCCCTGCAACAGGGATGTGACAGTATGCTGGGGTGAGATACAAGGACACATATGCTCATGGCTGGGATGAATGCCTGGGGAAAGATATGTCAATCCATGCACTGATCACTTACAATGCCATCAGGCAATGGGCTAGGTGCTAAGGACTCAGATGGCAAGGAGACATTGAAATCGGGCTCCAAGGACAGGTAAGACTTGTCGAGTAGAGAAGCAGCAGATCACAGAAACAGACAGGCATTAGCCCCAGGGGAACACCAGGGAGTCCTATGTGTTCCCGCTATTAATACTTTCTCTGGTTTTTTCCTTTGTTTTGTTTTGTTGTTGAGACAGAATCTCGCTCTGTTGCCCAGGCTGGAGTGTAGTGGTATAATCTCGGCTCACTGCAACCTCCACCTCCCGGGTTTAAGTGATTCTCCTGCCTGAGCCTCCCGAGTAGCTGACACTACAGTCACGCACCACCGTGCCCGGCTAATTTTTGTATTTTTAGTAGAGATAGGGTTTCACCACATTGGCCAGGCTGGTCTAGAACTCCTGACCTTGTGATCTGCCTGCCTCAGCCTCCCAAAGTGCTGGGATTACAGGCGTGAGCCACCGCACCCAGCCTACTTTCTCTGTTTTAAAGCCCCTGTCGGCATCCAGCTCTCAACTCTCAAAATTGCCACAGGTAACACAGGTCTCATTGTCCCCACCTCCTTAGGGCTCCTATACTCACTGCTGAGTCCTTTCATTCCATGGATCCTGAAAGGTGACCTAGTCTAAACATGGAAACCAAAGCCCAGAGAGGGTGATGACTTGCTCAAGGTCACACAGTGAGTTTGCAGCAGAGCTGGAACAAGAACTCGGGTTTCCTGACTCTGAGTCCAATGCTCTTCCTCCCACAGCAAAAATCGTTTCTTCATTTGCTCATGACATTGTCGCTGTCTTCAGTTCTTAGCTCTTATCTAGGCTAAGAGCTGAAGATAGTGACGATGTACAACCTTCCAGTCAAGTGCATGTACCATTAACCCAACACCAAGTGCTGTAACCAGCATAACAGAAAGAAGGCAGGGTGCACCAGCCTCATGGCTGCCCAGTCCCCGCCTCCATGCTGACCCAACAAAGACCCTCCAAATCCCTGCTCCAGGCCAGACCACAGGCTACTTGGGAGTCAGGCAGAGGAAAAATCACCTGCTGACACCCCACATTCCAATCTTCCATGCAGACAGCTTGGTGAAGGGAGCATTTAAGGAGAGACATATGTTCTCTACGGCAGCAGCTTGGTGGAGACACTCCTTAGATGGATGACACGACGATTAATCCTCAAATGTGTATCACGACATGAATGTTGTGATGTTGTGCACAACTCTGCATAGCGGAGACCATTTCCTCCGGCTGTCGGCTCTGCATGCCACCTGTTTCCAACCTCACTTGTGGCACGTGATCTCATGGAAATGCAATTTCTTCAAATCAAAGATCATCCCTGTTTCTTAACAGGGTCTCTACCTAGTGGACATCCCGCAAGAGAGAGCCATTTTCAGAACTTTATTTCTAGAATCATCCCAACTAAATGTCTGAAAACATTTTCATTTCCAATTTGCTAATGTGTATCATTCTGGCTAATCCCACTTTCAGAAATCTATCCTAAGGAAATAATCAAGGTGATCAGAGATGTGTGTACAGAACATTTATAAAGAGTGAAAATTTAAAATGTGCTAAGTTCCAACAATATGAAAATGGTTAAATTAACAGTATTTCTACAAAATGGAATATTATGTTGACTTTTAAAATCATGATATAGGAATATGGTAGGAACAGAACGCCAAGTTTAAAAAAGGCAGGACACAAAATTAGATATTTAGTCTCAACTTTGCAAAAAAGTAAAACGTAGAGAGGAGGTTGAAAAGATAATACACCAAAATGCTAACAGTGGTGGGAAAAACTGAGCACTTGCTAGCAGTCAATAACCTGTTATATGCAAGGCATTATATGCTAGGCCCCAGGCCAAGTGCTTTCTAGATGTTATTTTATTCTCCTCTGAGTGGACGAGGAAACAGACTGTCGAGGGTGAACCTGCCCAGGGTCATGCAACTTCTAAGAGGCAGAGCCTCATTCCAAGTCAGGGGTGGGCCTCAGACCCAGCGCTCACCTGAGCCTCTGCTGGTTATAAAGATACTGAGACCCCATCAGGGTAAAGGGTCAAGATTTGGTTGGTTTAGTGCTTTTCTGAACTTTCTAAATTTTCTAAACTAAGCTTATCTTATCTTTATAATAACAATGTAAAGAATAAATAAAAACTTACAAAGAAATCTGAAATATCAGCTCTAACTGCCAGATTGTTTCAGTGCTCTGTAACTGTGCCTATTAAGAACATTAGGCCGGGTGCAGTGGCTCACGCCTATAATCCCAGCACTTTGGGAGGCCAAGGTGGGCATATCTCTTGAGGTCAGGAGTTTGAGACCAGCCTGGCCAACAGGGTGAAACCCAATCTTTACTAAAAATACTAAAATTAGCCAGGAGTGGTGGCAGGTGTCTGTAATCCCAGCTCCTCAGGAGGCTGAGGCACGAGAATCACTTCAACCCAGGAGGCAGAGGTTGCAGTGAGCCGAGATCGTGCCACTGTGCACTCCAGCCCGGGTGACAGAGCAAGACTCCATCTCAAAAGAAAATAAATAAACAAATAAATAAATAACATTAGAATCTGTCTTTCTCTCCCAAAGCTTTCCCTGGACAAGGTAACATGAGGGAGACAGCCTTCGAAACTGAGTATACCTGTATCATCTTTGACGAGACAGAAGTAGCCACAACCAGAAGGGGTTGAACAAGAATGTCCTCCCTGTTCATAAACCCTGTGAGCTCCTGCGCAGGCTGAGCAACCGGAAAGGATGCCTCTCACCGGCTTCTTCCTGCCACTTCCACTTCCTCTGCCTTCTCCAACACCCCAGGCTTCTTCCACTTTCAAAACCCATTTCCATCATCTTTCCTAGGAAGTCCCTTGGAATGTGATTCCTTGAGAAACCGCCAGTCTTTGTGGATAGTACCCCAGGATGCATCTAGTCTGGTGGTGTTCAGCACAGGCAGCTAGCAATGGAGTTCACTAATAAGACCAAGGTGTGGGCTATTAAAACACAAAACCTGTTGTCTATGATCATCCCATCCTCTTTCATCCTGCCTTATATTAATGACCCCATCCTTCCAATGACGATTCAAAGTCTGTGTGAATAACTAAATGTCACCTCAATTACCTCCCTGTGAAGCTTCTACTGCTTGTAGGGAGTACACGTGGAAGGCAGGTAACAGGGTGAAGAGTGGCGACTGGGCTACTGCATTTTGTTTGTTTGTTTGTTTTTTGAGACGGAGTCTTGCTCTGTCACCCAGGCTGGATGGAGTGCAGTGGCGGGATCTCAGCTCACTGCAAGCTCCACCTCCCAGGTTCACGCCATTCTCCTGCCTCAGCCTCCCAAGTAGCTGGGACTACAGGTGCCCGCCACCACGCCCGGCTAATTTTTTGTATTTTAGTAGAGATGGGGTTTCACCATGTTAACCAGGATGGTGTCGATCTCCTGACCTCGTGATCTGCCCGCCTCGGCCTCCCAAAGTGCTGGGAGTACAGGCGTGAGCACCTTGAATTCCCCAGAGCTCATTCTGTTTCTTGCCTTTGTGTCACTGCACTGAACTGATTGGCTGAGCACTCTATGGGGAAAGGAATACATTTTCTGGGAGCTGGTAACAGAAAAGGCTTCTTGGAGCAGACAACGTTTAAAGGAATTTGCTCATTGAAAATGTAGTATGACATGAGACTAAAACTGAGCTACCAGCTGCTTGACTCATTCTCCTTAACCAGAGAGCTGCTTCCATCCTAGGGGTGCTTGAAGGGGGTTGGAGGTGGTGGGGAGGGGTCTCACTGAAAACTGGCAGGGCTTTCCTTTAGCCTGGAGACAGGCTACCCCAAGGTGTTTGGATTCAAAGCCAAGAGGTGAATTCAACATTTGTTGAATGGGGAGTACAAGCTATTAGAAATTTTACTCCCAATTATATTCACACCCTTTAATGGGGGAAGAGTTCATGTTGGCAAAGCAATCTGATTCGCTACATTACAGAATGTGCATTTAGCCAGGGTAAGCAGATTTCAGCCCTTCATTTTTGCCATGTCATACCCCATGACTTACGTGCTCACCACAGTGATGACTTAAGAACACGCCAGTGCCCCCACCCAACTCCATGCAGGGCACAGCCTCTAGGAAGGAAGCTGACTCCTGTGGTTCCATGAGATCCCGAGATCTCACCCTCAGGGACAAGCAGCCCTTAGAAAGTGCGTAGTCTCTAAAGCCTCAGACAGTGGCTACCATGAACACTGTGGAGATGACATACATGTAAAACTAATCTTTCATCCTTACAACTCTGCAGGATTTTACAGATGAGGAAACAGATGAAGTCATCGTGTTGATTGGGTAGAAGATTTAAGCTCAAGGTCTGAGCTTTTTCGCTTGGTGTGTTGGGTTTGTGGACAGGATTATGCGGGTATGTACATCCCAAACAGTGTATGCAAAATTATGTAAAGGTACCTTTTCCTGGAGGGATCATCCAAAGCAGCCTTCTTATTTGTACGGATGTCCATGATAACCAAAAGATTAAAGAACCACTGATGAAACCACAGCCCCATGTCTTACAGATGCGTGTGGCCACCGGCTTGGCCCACAGACTGGCTGACTATAAACACCGGCCAAATTAAATAGCAGATACCTCTGAACCGAAGTATGATTCATGCCAACACTTGGACGTCAGTTAAGTCACAGACCTCTGCGTTCCTTCAGAGGTACCTTCCTTCCATGACTAATGCAGTGGTCACTTTGGACAGGATTCCACAAATCACCATCTAAATTCCAATCATTGTTGTTAGCCAGCAGCAGGGAGACGGCTGGACTCCAGAGCCTCACAACTGGAAAACATCTCCAGGGCCTTCAAGCCCATGTCCTCACCTCCCTCTACAACTTCCTCAGAGACAGGGGCTGACCACCCGCTGCAAGAACCTCCAGCCACCAGCTCGCCACTCAGGCTGCTCACCCAGTTATCCTCTCCTTCATACCTGAGTCAAGGCTTGCTCTTGTGAAAGCCTCCTCTAGAGAGGAACAAATACTACGTCTACCTTCCTCGGCCCAGAGAAAGCCCTTCATGTACGCCCTCTCCCACCCCTTCCGAAACTAAGAGCCCCATGTCCTTCAGATATCCATCCTACAAGGATATTTCTCCATCTCTACGATTTTCAGGTTCTTCTTTATATGCTGCTCTTACAACTAAATAATGAAACAACAACCTTCTTTATAAGCACCAAAGACTTCACTGAGGTCACGTGTGGCTCGCCTTTGGGACATGTGCCATGTACTGGCTCACACTGATCTTGTAATCAACCAAAACCACCTGGAATTTTTCAGAAGGACTACGATGGCTCAGTCAGGTGGCACATAGGGTGCTCCCCACGTTGTCATTTGTTTTCTCCACAGTGTGCCCCTAGCAACTTCCTGACTCAGCAACAGGCAGCATGCTGCAGCAGTCAGAAGCAGAGACGGGTACACTCACCTGGTTTTGAATCTGAACTCCTCCAACTGTTGGCTAGATGACACCGGCAAATCGCTGCCCAGTGCCTCTGTGAGCTCATCTGTCAATGAACAGGACCTAACTCACAAAACTGTAAGGATGGAATTCACATAAAGTTTTTGTTTAGCTTTATAATAGAAATATTCTAACAAATACCTCATGAGTATTTATTACCACTATGCTTCTACCCTCAAGTTGGTGAATATCAATATTCTTTATCATCATTTATCATCTATTTCTTTTTAAACACACACGGTGTACATAAATTTTGTATCCTGAATTTTATTGCTGAAGATTTCATCATAAGCATTTTTCTTCCTGTTGCTATATAAACATAATTCCAGCAAGCAGCTAAATCCTAATTCAGCTTTACATAGGAGGCATTCAATTTCTCACTTTGATAAGCAGTGCAACAAGACAGTGAACATCTTCGTGCATGGATCTCCTTCCACGAAAATATTTTTATTTTTCTTGATGTGCACCACCAAACTGCTTTCCAAAAACTCTGCGTGCATGTTTTCAGTGCCGCAACAATAGAGCACAGTACTAGTTACTGTAAGCTTGCCAAACAGTAAGGATTATTCCAATCTTGTTATTTTCTCATGTAATAGGTAGAAATCAGACACAATATATATATATTTTTTTTAATATTTTTTTCTTTTTCAAAAAAATATCCTTTTCCTTTTTTCTGTTTTGGAGATAGGGTCTCACTCTGTCACCCAGGATGAAGTGCAGTGGTGCAATTTCAGCTCACTGCAGCCTCAACCTCCCAGGTTCATGTAATCTTCCTGCCTCAGCCTCCCAAATAGCTGGGATTACAGGCATACACCACCATGCCCAGCTAATTTTTGTATTTTTTTGTAGAGACAGGGTTTCACCATGTTGCCTAGGCTGGTCTTGAACTCCTGAGCTCAAGTGATCCATCTGACTCAGCTTCCCAAAGTGCTAGGACTACAGGCATGAGTCACCGTGCCCAGCCAGTATCTTCTTATTGCACAGTGAAACTTCATTTCCTCAACTATTATATTTGTTCTGAACTGCCTTGCTCTAATTGATAATATCTACAATAGAAATAGTTTTCTGTATGAATTTAAAGTGTACTTTCATATCATATTCTAACACTGCAAACAACAGGCAGGAACACACACACAAAGTTGTTGTATTCTCATTTTCTTTTGTAGGTGGGAGATGGTAAGGATTTGAGGGGAAATCAGCATTTCTTTCTTTGTACTTTTAAGAATGGGATAATTTTCTAGGATATTCTGATTGAGGGTAGGAATATCACTCTCAATAAGAATGTTCTAACAAGTCCTTATGACAGAGTAATTCTAGAGAAGTGAAAATGAAAATCTTTTGTTGCTTCCTTCTTGATAGAGATGAATTTTCCACCCACTGATATGTCAAAAGCTGAAAATGTTAGCTTCAACTTCCTGGGGTGTGGAGGGAACACCTTTGGGCTGAGCCAGAGCTTGGGAAATTTTAGACAAGAGTTTTAAAATAAATATGAACTTTTTTTTAAGAGGTCAGATAGCAATCAATCACTGAGTGGCAAAGAGTTTCTCATAAATCATTATGACAACTGCTTTTGCAAACCTGAGGTAAGACTCTCCAGAAATACAGCTGGCTGGGTTGCCATCATTTTGAAGACTGGGAGCAAACATAACACACTGGCTATTGTGGAAGAAGACTACTGTTTTGCTACATGTGGGACATGCGGATACCCTTTTGGCCCAGTCCAGTGTTTAAAGTGGGGATGGGGGGTTCTAAGGTAGGATTCTCAAAGCCCAGCGCTGTCACCTGGGAGCTTTTTCAATTAGCAAATACTCAGGCTCCATCCCTGACCTGCTGAACCAGAAACTCAATCCCTGTTTTAACAAGACCCCAGGGGGATTCTGATACTCTCTCAATTTTATAACCACTGCTCTAATGCAGGGATTCAGAAACTTCTTCCTAGAAAGTCAGAGAGTAAATATTTAAGCAGGGCGCTAACCCCATCATGAGGGCCCCGCTCTCATGCCCTCATCTAAAGCTAATTACTTCCCAAAGGGCCCATCTCCAGACACCATCACACTGCGGGTTGTTGAGGCAATACTGAGGTTATTGTGTAGGTAATGATGGTACGATACCATTCTTAGCTTTCAGGCTGTGAAAACACAGGTGTCTGGCCACAGTTTTCCAACCTCCATTTTAAGGCATCTTAAATTTCCTTCTACATAAATCCATATAAATCCTCAAAGAAGAGAATACAGGGCCTGTCATAACACAAACCGCTTATATCTAAAATTGTAAGTTCACCTCTCCTACACTAAGAAAGCAGTGTAAGAACATACCTCAGGAACCTGATAATGTATAAACACTAAGTATTTACTGGGCACCTATTATCTGCCCACGAGCATGGCGGCCACTGCAAGAAACACACACAGGAGGTATATCGCAGCTGTCACACTTACCACGTGTATGTCCAGAACCATGCATGGTAATTTTTCATGTTATCTCACTTAACCTTCACCAGCAATCCTATGACCCATTAAATTCCCATTTTACACATGAGCAAATTGAGGCTCAGAAAGGTAAAATAATCGTCCTAATGTCATAGGCTTTTTCAGTGGCATTGCTAGCTTTTAATCAAGGGTTCTTGGATTCTAATATCTATGTCTTCTTTATCCTAAATGACACTGACACCGTCTCCCAGAATTGGTCTTTCACCTCAAGGGCTTCTAATTAACCAAGCAAAGATCAACAGATACAAAACTACTAGAGAACAATCGGGAGCAATACTTAAAGTGTTAACAGTGCCTGCATGTTAGGTACCCTTTAATTTGTAGCTGAACGAAACAGTGGAAACTGATTCAACCTCCAAATCCTAAGAATTCAGGAGAGGTGTGGTAGAGAGAATAACATCTCCTCCACCACCAGATGCCCACCTCCTGATCCCTGGAACTTGTGAGTATGTTATGCTACTTGGCAAAGAGGAATTGAAATTGTAGATGAAATAAAGTTGCTAATCAGCTGAACATGAGATGGGGAGATTATCTGGATTATCTGGGTGAGGCCAATGTCATCACAAGGGTCCTTACATGTAGAAGAGGGAGGCAGAAGAGTCAGTGTTTGCTATGGGACTGAATTGCATCCCTTCCCCCAAATTCATATATTAAAGCCCTAACCCCCAAGGTAATGGTGTTTGGAGATGGGGCCATTGGGAAGCATAATAATTAGGTTTAGATGAGGTCAAGTGGGTGAGGCCCTCCTGATGGCATTAGGGTCCTTATAAGAGGAGAGAGTGGACAGCTTGCTTTCTCTCGCTACCATGTGAGGGTACAGGCAGAAGGCGGCTGTCTGCAAACCAGGAAGGAGAGGACAGCCCTCATCAGAACCCAACCACACTGGCACCCTGATCTTGGACTTCCCAGCCCCCGGGACTGTGAGAAAATAAATTTCTGTTGTTTAACCCACCAGTCTATGGTATTTTGTTATAGCAGCCCGAGCCAACTAAGCGTCAGCAATGCGGTGTGAGAAAGACATCACCGGCCATGACCAGCTTTGAAGATGGAAGGGAGCTGTGAGCTAAGGAATGCAGGTGGCCTCTAGGAGCAGGAAAAGGATTTCCCTTAGAGCCTCAGGGAAGGAGCCCTGTTGACACCTTCATTTTAGCCCAGTGAGACCCATGTTGGGTTTCCCACGGCAGAACTGAAAGGTAACTTTGTGCCATTTTAAGCCAACTCATTTTATGGTAATCTGTTACAACGGCATGCCATTTCTTAGTGACTCACTGAAGTCTTCAAGATGTCACTTGTGTGACAGACACACTAAAGGCATGGTGGCTTTGAAACAGAGAGGGCCACTCATTGCACACAACCCTGACACAGCAGTAAGACCATCGGGGTCTGAGCTCCAGCTGCACAGACACCTCGGGTTTTAGGGTTAGGACTTTTCAGGACTCAGACTCACGACCTTAGAATAACTCAATAACTATTACAGGGAGGCTGAGCCTGGTGGATCACTTGAGGTCAGAAGTTTGAGATCAGCCTGGCCAGCATGGTGAAACCCCAACTCCACTAAAATTACAAAAATTAGCCGGGTGTGGTGGCAGATGCCTGTAATCCCAGCTACTCGGGAGGCTGAGACAGGAGAATCGCTTGAACCCAGGAGGTAGAGGCTGCAGTGAGCCGAGGTCGTGCCACTGCACTCCAGCCTGGGCAACAGAGAGAAGCGCCATCTCAAAAAAAGACAAAAAAAAAAAAAAGAATCTATTACAAGACAGTCAAAGAGGGTTATGCTGAAGTCAAAGAGGGCTAAGTCTGGATGAAGATGGGTGGGGAGGCAAGGGCAGGTCCCCTCCAGGTGACTGGGATGGGGAGGCCTGTCTGCAGACCGGGTGGAGCTGTGCGAAGACACAGAAGTACAGCTGGCACACACTCAGGAAGCAGTGACAGGCCAGTGGCCTGCAGTGAGGGACACTGGGGCAGAGATGGGTCAAACGGGGCCAATCTGTGACAAAGTAGGAAAGCAGGTGGAGGAAATCCTGGTCCCAAAGAAGTTAAGAAACATGAGACAAGAAAGGGAATATGGCAGTATGAAGCATAAACGCTAATTTATTCTCACTGTTCTTTCTATCATACATAAAATAAGTGCTCTTCCTATACAGGAATTGCCTTAGGTCTTTATCCTCATGATCAAATCACTACGGGGACTTCTCCTTTGGAACCAGCTGCCTTCAGAGCCCATGTCTGTGTAGTTACAGGGCACCTAAGCCAACTGTGGTCGCCGGCACTCAGTCCCTTCTTGAATATGCCTGACTTATTTCTGACATCTAGTTCTAAAAAAATTTAATCTATCCTTAGACTTCTCTGCTAAATATATGCAAAAGAACGTGCTACTAAAAGCAGTTCTAAAGAGTTCCAAAGACACTGTGAACAATGTCAGCAACATGACAGGAGAAAGTATCGCGTTTCCTCAGGTGACTTCTTCGCAGTAGACAACGCTTGTTCTGAAATAAAGATTTCAGGATCAGGCTCTGGTTTTAGGACTTAGGACTTTTCAGGACTCAGACTCATGACCTTAGAATAACTCAAACTTGGCATGACATAATAGATGGCTAAAGGATGACAAAAATAGGAGACCCCTCCAAGGTCACACACCAGGCTGTTATGTGCAGGGCCTTGGAAAGGACATGAGCCCAAGGAGCTACGTTAAAATCCCAGCCCTGTCACTGTAGAGCTTTGTGACTTTGAACAGACTCAACTTCCTTGGATGTCAGTGTTCTTTCATAAAGTGACAAATGCTATTTTAAGCAAACAGCAAAGCATGAGCAGAGGGAAGAAGGCACAAAACGTGGCTCGCTGGGGAAAACTGCAAGTTATTTCAAAGAAGGGCACAGAGGAGTCCAGCTGGGGAGGGTCGGGACAGGTGGCCTGAGTCCAGACAATGCACAGGAGCTTGGAACACATCTGGTGTTCTGCAGCATTTACTCACCTGAGGCTCACAGTGGGGTGATCAGGGGAGGTAGGACGGTTTCATAGACAAATGAATTGGAAAGGATTAAGGCCGATAACCACTCATAATCCACATTACTAGCCCATTAAAATCTTTGGATGGTTCTGTAGTAAGAGAACCATCTTTATCCAATTGCTCTAAAATCCTAAAGCCCACAAGAGGCCTTCCTTCTCTCTCCCATGCTCTGGAACTGACTTCCACCAACTTCAAAGAGGGTGACGAAAAAACGCTGTAGAGTTTTAGGCAGAGAAGTAACACCAGTGGGGCTGCATTTTAGGAAACAACGCTGGAGGGTGGGCAGAAATAGGAATGAGGTTTGTGGTACACGCTCAGCAATATGGGTCAGCAAGGCAAATTACACAGAGGTGCTGTTAAACTCCTGCAGGCCAGCCTCCTGACATTGAAGCACTAGCGCCTTCTCCCTTCAAAGGCAGGTCTGTTTATAAGCTGCACCGCTAGCTCCTGGGCCAGCCTTGGGAGTCACACAAGTCCCTCCTCCAGACTAGCAGCAGCTACACAGCCAGTGTTTGCACAAGAAGCAGATTATTTCATTTTTATTTCTGATAAAGGCCGCCTTTTCACCATACGACTATAAAATCATTTTTGAGTCTGACCAGAATATCAAATATCCCTCAAGTTATAAACTCAGAAAGTCCAAGTGAACCCAGTACAAAAAAAAAAATCTTCCTAGATACTTTTCGAAATCTGGTGCTTGTCAACGAAACTGGGTGTACCATTTCTTAGCGACTCACTGAAGTCTTCAAGATGTCACTCGTGTGACAGACACACTGAAGGCATGGTGGCTTTGAAACAGAGAGGGCCACTCACTGCACACAACCCTGACACAGCAGTAAGACCATGAGGGTCTGAGCTCCAGCTGCACAGACACCTCGGGAACACCCTGAACTCTCTGATCTGCAGGTTCCTCATTTGTATAAGGAGAATCAGTTGTTGACAAGATTAGCACAATGTACAGAAAGCACAAGATACATAGTAAGTGTTCAAAAAAATCAAAACTACCATTATTGCTCCCTGCCCCACACTTAACCCAGGTAAAAAAGCTAGAGGCGGATGGCCACTTTCTGTATCAGTTTTAGAAAAGGCCTGTCAGTTTCCCCTGCTCTAATTGTGACTGGGGTTGGGGTGAATCTTCAGATCAGTTTCGGGAGGCCTGACACTAACAGTGGTGACTCTTCTAACCCATGTGCATCACACATTTCTCACGCAGGTCTTCTTTCATTTTGGTCAGCAGCATTCTGTAGTTGTTGATGTAGGATTCCTGTGCATCTTCTGTCAAATTCGTTCCTAAATACACTTGGCAATGCTCGACTGTAACATCATCCTGCACTTGGGATTCCCTGATAGATTCTTCCCAACTGTGGCTGGCACAGCTCTCATGGGGGGAGAGTCAAGAGCAGCAACTAGAGCTTGTGCCCACTCTATTGTAACTGTGGGCACAAGTTACACAGTTACAATAACCCTCATGGGGGGAGGGGGAAGGGGTGGGCAGGTGGAATGTGTACTTCCAGGTCGTTCCCCTTCCCTCCTGACACCATGACCATCTAAGGCACTCCCTGTCCTCCTGCTCCAATCACCCCTTTCACTAAAGAAAGACACCATGAGGGTGAGATGACACAGTATAGATTAAAGGACCTGAGTACTTCCACGGGAGCAGACCCCAGGTCCCTCCTCCTCCCACCCTGTCACCCAAACTCTATCTGTACCTGAGCAGGGGGCAAGCTCCCCTTAGCAACCCATCAGCCCCGTTTCAGTCTCTCAGGGACTCCTCACAGTTTCTAGTCCCCCAAGGCTGCCATCTTCTTGTTGCTGAATGAAACTATATAGTCACTTAATGGCTTTTAAAAAATATTTTCTATCATTCGTAGGATTTGTACAAGGGAAGATATGCCACAGGTCACCCACCTGTCATCTTTAAGCCAAAAGTTGCATGGGTTTAAAATATATATATGTGTAAATCTACATCAAATATTACTTTATGTTTGTCTATTTATTCATTTTCTTCCTACACTAGAAAAGGCAAGACTGGGTAAGAGAGAAACGGAAAGGGCACTGCGACACAATTAACAGCAAAAACCAAATGACAGAGGCAGGAATGAATCCAGGTCCCCATCAGCCAGGCTGACAAAGTGGGTACACACAGGACTGTGCTCCAGAAAACAGAAGTGCAACGTGGGACAGACAGCACGGGGGATGACATCCCACACCTGAATCAGACGACTGGCAAAACAAAACATACTTCTGAAAAAGAAACATCCCAGCTCACCTCTGTGATCTGCATGCCCCGAAAAAGGAGTCTGGCTGCTCATTTGTTAATGGTCATCAATATTATGGTACCAGGACTTCAAATGCCATGTTTCCCACACAGAAACCCCTAGGGAAGGATGCATACTCACCCAGCCCAGAACTGTTGATTGCTTTCACGGATTTCTTCATTTTGTAAAGAACCATCCGGTCCACGTCCAAAGCCTAAAACGTAGAGAATACAGTCATTAAACTGTGTTTGTGCTGAGACCGCACTAGCAGCAAGCACCACGTTGAGTGCCACTCTGAAAGCCCTGCTTGCCTCTGCCAGGTCCCTCTGCACCTGTTTCTGGGAGACAAGCCCTCAGTGTGGTGTGGAAGATTGGTTTCCAAACGGCACTAAGCAGAAGTTTGTTGGCAATTACTGAAAACCAACTCCTCCTCCTACAGCATGCGAGCTGTCTCCTGCTCACAGCACCTGCTGGGCGCGAGCCCTCTGCAGTGAAGTGAGTTACCCCAGCCAAACTCTCAGTTCTCCCTGGTTACCAGCAAGGCTCCGGGATTTGCCTGCCCGCCAGGGACTCCCACCGTGCCTGCGCCCCTTCCCCCTACAGAGCCCTAACAAGGTGTAGGCAACCCCACTCTGGATTTGGAAAAATCCAAATATCATTAGCTTGTAAGCTGTGTTAGAAGACGGGTCCTATTGTTTCCCAAGCCTCAGATTTCTTCTCCAGAAACCAGCAGGAACAATGCCCACTTTGCAGGGCTGAATAATTAGATAGAGGCACTCACATATATAATATTCAGCAAGTATTTATAGAGCAGCTACTACACGGCAGTTGTCTGTGGCACTCACAATATCCAGCATATAGGAGACACTCAAACAGTATTTGTTCAATGACTAATCACACCTGGAAATTTAATTACACCTTGACTTTCACAACAGATACAAAGGTAAAAAGTCCTCTTTTCTTTTCTTTTTTTTTTTTTTTTTTTTTTGAGACAGGGTCTCGCTCTGTCCTCCAGGCCGGAGTGCAGTGGCGCGATCTCAGCTTACGGCAGCCTGTGCCTCCTGGGTTCAAGCAATTCTCCTGCCTCAGCCTCCCAAGTAGCTGGGATTACAGGGGTACACCACCGCGCCCAGCTAATTTTTGCATTTTTAGTAGAGACGGGGTTCACCATGTTAGACAGGCTGGTCTCAAACTCCTGACCTCAGGTGATCTACCTGCCTCAGTCTCCCAACATGCTGGGTAAAAAGTCCTTTTAACCCACTTACACAACATAGAAAAGCAAAGGGTGACTTGTGACTGGAGGGAGAGAACGTTTGTGAACGGGGATAGTGATGCCAATCACAGGCTATCCTATAAAAACTAAAGGGAGCACCCTGCCCTACAGCTACTGGCACTTAATAACTACTGCTATTGAGTGTCCATTATTACCCCATAGTGAGTCTAGATCATAAAAACCTGCAACGACCTGTCATCCGAAACACGGCACAGCTCCTCAGAGCAATGGATTCTGGACTTCCAGGCTTCCTGAATTCACCTTTTGAACCAGTTTTCAATAGCAGAATCGTAAGCCCTAGTTCTAATGCCACGATGATAATTTTATTGGATGCTAAAAACAGACACGATTAGTGCTGACAATTTTAAAGGGAAAAATGATCACAAGGCACCAGACATTTGACGGAGTGGCTGCAATACAAAGAGAAGTTATAATCATGTCATTACACATTTGTCCAAGCCCTTGGAATGTATAAGAGTGAGCCCTAACGTGAAGTAAAGATATAGGTGACAGTGATGTGCCCTTGTCAGTTCACTGAGGGTCACCAGCGCACCACTCGTAGTGTGGGATGTTAATAATGGAGAAGGCTATGCATGTCAAGGGGCAGGGGTATTTGGAAAGTTTCTGTATTTTCCATTCATTTTTGCTATGAACCTAAAACTAAAAATGTTTATTTAAATAAAAAAGGCATTCTTTTCTGCCACACTAAAGAGTAGAGAGTTACTGATACAAGATGAGTCGAGATTTCTTATATGGAGTTAACTCGTATTTTCCCAAGTGGTCATCTCTGATCCATTCCTAACTTCCTTCAAGATATAAAAGGGGATTTGGAAACAGTAAATAACTCAGGAAAATCACAATTAAATTCTCTTTCTCATGCAGTCTCATCACTTTTCCTCCCCAATCTGCCAGCCACAGACTTGCGGGGCCCAGGCCAGGCTCGGCCAGCACCAGCGGGCAGACTGAGGTTGTGCTCAGGGCTGTGCCAGAAACACCAGGTCCTGAAGCTTAGACCACAGGTCAGAGAGCACAGCTCTCACACATAGAGGTGCCAGCTCAGTGTGCTCCTCAGAGCTCACAGTTCCGCGTCCCAGGTGAGGGGCCATCCTTGAAAAGCACATTTGATTTGGGACCGTGCAGCCTAGCACTCTCGCAGAATCTGGGCCTGCCCAGGCTTTGCCATTGGCTACAGCAGGATCTGATCCACACTTACAATATTAATAAAAGCCGCTCCTCTTTCTAAGCCTCCCCACAGACAGTGGAAGACACCAATGCCAGCCTGTCAGGTTCTCTGGAAGCATTAGAAGTCAGCCACCATTCTAAGCACCTTCCATGGGCCAGGAAGTGTAAAGGGAGAAAACACCTCATGAATAAAGAAGAAAGAGGCCACACACAGCGGCTCACGCCTGTAATCCCAACACTTTTGAGAGGGCGATCGCTTGAGGCAGGAGATCGCTTGAGGTCAGGAGTTCGAGACCAGCCTAGCCAACATGGTGAAACCCTGTCTCTACTAAAAATACAAAAATTAGCCGGGTGTGGCGGTGGGTGCCCGTAATCCCAGCTACTCAGGAGGCTGAGGCAAAAGAACTGCTTGAACCTGGGAGATGGAGGTTGCAGTGAGCCAAGATCATGCCACTGTACTCCAGCCTGGGCAACAGAGTGAGACTCTGTCTCAAAAAAAAAAGACGACACAGGACGGCTTGAGGGGCAGGTCCCAGCCCAGGCACTATATAAGGCTTCCTGGTGTTCTCAGAATAATAACTTTAACAAGCTTTAAAAACCTGATCATCTGAGCTCTGCCTGCTTCTCCAGCATCAGCACCTGACATTCTCCCCCACTTTCACATGTACCCCAAGCTTCCATCATAACGAGCTACCTGTGGCTCCCCCTCCACCTGCTGTCTTCCCAGCACGTGCACACACTCTTCTCTCCTGAGAATATCATCCTTGACCCAACTCATTGGTTCAGAGGGGTCTCCTCCTCCTGAGAAGGACTCTGATGCCTCCCCACCTCCACGACAGGGTGACAGGTTCTCATCTTAGCTTTTCCCGTAACACCGTGCTTAGCATTTCGTTGGATAAAATGGCATGATCACCTTCTACCTGCAAGGTATTACTGACACAGTGGTGAGGAAAACAGGACAAGGCAATGCCTGTGCCTTCTTGGAATTCACAATCTCGCAAAAGATAAACCCCTAGAGAAACACAAATTAACAATGAAAACAGGAGCCCAGGACTTACTACACGCACAAAACTGCTTTTTGAACTTGTCCAGCTCTGCCTCTAGACCTGCGCCGTCCACTACAGCAGCTACCAGCACATGTCTACAGAGCACCTGAAATGTGGCTAAGGGCCACATTAAAACAATATTGTAGACATCTTAGGTTACAGAAAATATCAACAAAATTAATCGTACCACCTCTTTTTAGTTTTTTTAATGCTTTCCTCTAAGGTCAGTCACTGATATTTGTTCATTGTATCCCCAGTGCCTACCAGAGAGCTTGCCACAGAACAGGACTCAAGAAGCAGCTCAGGAAAGAACGATGAGCCCAAAAGGCAGGGGCTCAAGTGCCAGGCAACAGTGCTACCCAGAGGGGATAGGGGAGAGCTGTGTTTGAAGGTTACTCAGGCCACAGGGAGGGTAACGGATCAGGGCAGGCAGGAAGTGCATTCAGGGAGAGGCTACGCAAAGAAGAGGGAACTGGCTGGAACCCATGGTTCAAAAGCCATTCGGGACTCAAGCTGGGCAGTAGCCGTTCTGGAAAAGCCAGCCAGGGAGATCTGTGCTGCCTCTCTCAACCAGATTCCAGCCCTCCTGCCTCTGATACTCCCACAGACGATAGAGTGACCTTGTGTCTACAGGAGTTTGGGTCAACTGTGCTAAAAACACAAGGACTAAGCTGGATGCGGTAGCTCACACCTACTATAATACCAGCGCTTTGAGAGGCCAAGGAGGGAAGAATGTTTGAGGCCAGGAGCTTGAGATGAGCCTGGCCAACATAGTGACACCCTGTCTCTACAAAAAATAAAAACAAAAGTTAGCCGGGCATGGGAACACACATCTGTAATCCCAGGCTGAGGAAGCAGGATCCCTTAAATCCATAAGCTGGAGGCTGCAGTGAACCATGATTGCGCCACTGCCCACTAGCCTGGGTGACGGACAGACCCTGTCTCTTAAAAAAAAAAAAAAAAAAACAGACAAATGAAAAAACAAAACATGGGACTGGAAGCAGTGGTAAACTTCAATGTAAAAGGTTGATCACAGACAACATACCTTAATAACACAGTTGAACTCTGACAAATTTCCTCCCATATTATGTCATGGGATACATCCCTCCCTAATCATTTACTGCATAAAACTCTTGAAAAAATAGGTCACCATATGGAATCTTGTACCTTTGTTACTGAAGAGGAAGTAGTGCTTCCTGAACTCAGGGACGAGTGCATAAACTTGCTTTTCTACAATCTGTTATACAGGTGAGGTAGGTGGAAGAGGTAATTTTTAATTAAAACTGCAAGCAGGAAAAGCAATTACCTCCCTATTCAGAAACACACCCTTCATTACGGTGCATATTTATAGACAATTAAAATTAAACTTGGTCAGGACGAGAAGCTAGAATGACTGTTTAAGACTGAGTGTTAGGCCAGACGCAGTGGCTCGTGCCTGTAATCCCAGCACTTTGGCAGGCCGAGGTGGCCGGATCACTTGAGGTCAGAAGTTCCACAGACCAGCCTGGATAACATGGTAAAACTCTGTCTCTACTAAAAATACAAAAATTAGCTGGGCATGGTGGTGTGCGCCTATAATCCCAGCTATTCAGGAGGCTGAGGCAGGCAATTTGCTTGAACCTCGGGGACGGAGGTTGCAGTCAGCAGAGATCACACCACTGTACTCCAGCTTGGGTGACAAAATGAGCCTCTCTCAAAACAAAACAAAAAAAGATTGAGTGCCAGAAACCGTCTTATGCCAACTATATATAAAAACAGCACTAGAAGTCCTGGCTAGAGCAATTAGACAAGAGAAAGAAATAAAGGGCCTCCAAATTGGAAAGGAAGAAGTTGAATTAGCCTTGTTTGCAGATGATGTGATCTTATATTTGGAAAAACCTAAAGACGCCATCAAAAAACTATCAGCACTGATGAAACTACCTTTGCAAAATTATAACTGACATAATTATTACAGTGAAAGAGATCTGACGTCACTGACTCCATCCTATCTCTAACCTCCAAGCTGTCCTTGTTCATTCCTGGGCCTAGGCTGACCTAGCTTTGGGAGGAATTTAGTTTATAGTTTAGCTTTGAAACAAAGACAACAATAGCCCTTTCCCAAAATGAATCCCTCTTCCTGCCTGGGGACTGAACAGCCTTTGCAGGACTAATAAATTAGCCGTAAGTTTAGAAATTATGGTTTAGGAGTCATGCAGCTGGAGGCTGCAAGATTCTGAGCTCATGGGGATAACATCACTATTGTAAAACGTAAGATCAGCGCTGGAGATATTTTGCAGACCCTGTATTCAATGGATCAGCTGATACCACCCAGATCGATAAACTGGCTCATCTGGTCCTGTGGCCTCCACCCAGGAACTGACTCGGCACAAAAGGACAGTTTTGACTCCCTATGAGTTCATCTCCGACCCAACCAATCAGCACTCCCAACTCACTGGCCCTGACGCATCAAATTATCCTTAAAAACTCTGATCCCCAAATTCTCCAGGAGACTGATTTGAATAATAACAAAATTCCAGTCTCCTGCACAGCTGGCTCTGTATGAATTACTCTTTCTCTACTGCAATTCCCCTGTCTTGATAAATCAGCTCTGTCTAGGCAGCAGCAGGCAAGGTGAACCCGTTGGGTGGTTACACTGATAAATAAATTCAGTAAAGTTGCAGGATACAAAATCAACATACAAAAATTAGTAGCATTTCTATATGTCAACAGCAAACAATCTGAAAAAGCAATCAAGAAAACAATCCCATTTACCATAGCTACAAATAAAATTAAATACCTAGGAATTAACCAAAGAAGTAAAGGATCTCTACAGTGAAAACTATAAAACAATGATATAAGAAATTGAAGAGGACACCAAAAAAATGAAAAGATATTCCACATTTGTGAATTGGAAGAATCAATATTGTTAAAATGTCCATACTACCCAGAGCAATTTACAGATTCAACGCAATCTCCATCAAAACACCAATGCTGTTCTTCACAGAAATAGAAAAAATAACCCTAAGATTTATATAGAACCACAAAAGACCCAAAATAGCCAAAGCTATCCTAAGCAAAGAAAACAGAACTGGAGGAATCACATTACCTGACTTCAAATTATATTATAGAGCTATAGTAGCCAAAACAGTATGGTACTGGCATAGAAACAAGACACATAGACTAATGGAATAGAGAACCCAGAAATAAATCCTTACATTTGCAGTGAACTCACTTTTGACAAATGTGCCAAAAACATACACTGGGGAAAGGACAATTTTTTCAATAAATTGTGCTGGGAAAACTGGATATCCATCCTCAGAATAAAACTAGACCTCTATCTTTCACCATACACAAAAATCAAATCAAAATGGATTAAAGACTTAAATCTATGATCTCAAACTATCAAACTCTGATAAGAAATGGAGAAACTGGGCCGGGCGCGGTGGCTCAAGCCTGTAATCCCAGCACTTTGGGAGGCCGAGACGGGCGGATCACGAGGTCAGGAGATCGAGACCATCCTGGCTAACATGGTGAAACCCCGTCTCTACTTAAAAAATACAAAAAAAAACTAGCCAGGCGAGGTGGTGGGCGCCTGTAGTCCCAGCTACTCGGGAGGCTGAGGCAGGAGAATGGCGTAAACTCGGGAGGCGGAGCTTGCAGTGAGCTGAGATCCGGTCACTGCACTCCAGCCCGAGTGACAGAGCGAGACTCCGTCTCAAAAAAAAAAAAAAAAAGAAATGGAGAAACTGCAGGACACTGGTCTGGGCAAAGACTCCTTGAGTAATGCCCCACAAGCACAGGCAACCAAAGCAAAAATGGATAAATGGGATCGTATCAAGTTAAAAAGCTTCTACACAGCAAAGGAAACAATCAACAAAGTGGTAAGACACCCCACAGAGTGGGAGAAAACATTTGCAAACTATCCATCTGACAAGGAATAACCAAAATATGTAAGAAGCTCAAACAACTCTACAGGAAAAACATCTAATGATCCAATTTTAAAATGGGCAAAAGATCTAAATAGACATATCTCCAAAGAAGACATACAAATGGCAAACAGGCATACAAAAAAGTGTTTAACATCATTGATCATCCAAGAAATGCGAATCAAAACTACAATGATATCATCTCACCCCAGTTAAAACGGTTTACATGCAAAAGGCAGGCAATAACAAATGCTTATGGGGATGTGGAGAAAAGGGAACACCAGTACACTATTGGTGGAAATGTAAATTAGTACAATCACTATGGAGAACAGTATAGAGGTTCCTCAAAAAACTAAAAATAGAGCTATGATATGATCCAGCAATCCCACTGCTGTATACATACCCAAAAAAAAGGAAATCAGTATACTAAAGAGATACCTGCTCTCCCATGTTTATTGTAGTACTATTCACAATGGCCACGATTTGGAAACAATCTAAGTGTCCATTAACAGATTAATGAATAAAGAAAATGTGGCACATATACACAATGGAGTACTATTCAGCCATAAAAAAGAATGACATCCTGTCATCTGCAATGACGTGGATGGAAATAGAGGTTATTATGTTAAGGGAAATAAGCCACGTACAGAAAGACAAACACTCCACGTTTTCACTTATTTGTGGGAGCTAAAAAAAAAATTAAAACAGCCCCAGTCACTGAGCCGCTGCCAAGGACTCAGCAGCCTCCCCCTTGAGCCCCCTTGCTTCCCTACATTCCGTACCCCCTGCCTGCCACCTTCTGCAGACCGTTTCCACTGAGGAAAGGGAATCGTGTCGTATGTCCACTATCCAGAACCTCCACTTTCAACTCCTTTGCTGATGCAAGTAAGGGTGATGACCTGCTTCCTGCTGGCACTGAGGATTATATCCACATAAGAATTCAACAGAGAAATGGCAGGAAGACCCTTACTACTGTCCAAGGGATCGCTGATGATTACAACAAAAAGAAACCAGTGAAGGCGTTTAAGAAGTTTGCCTGCAATGGTACTGTAATTGAGCATCCAGAATATGGAGAAGTAATTCAGCACCAGGGTGACCAGCGCAAGAACACATATTATGCCAATTCCTCGTAGAGCCTGGACTGGCTAAGGACGATCAGCTGAAGGTTCATGGGGTTTAAACGCTTGTGGCTCACCGTAGCTTAAGTAAGGATTTCCTTGCAATGAGTAGAATTTCCTTTCTGTCCCTTGTCACAAGTCTAAAAACCTCACAGCTTGTATAATGTAACCATTTGGGGTCCGCTTTTAACTTGGACTAGTGTAACTCCTTCATGCAATAAACTGAAAACAGCCATTAAAAAAACCGAAAACAATTGAACTTATGAAGACTGAGAGTAGGACAGTTACCAGAGGCTGGGAAGGGTAGTTGGGGTAGGAGTGGGGATGGTCAATGGGTACAAAAATATAGGTGGATAGAATGAATAAGATCTAGTATTTGATAGAAACAGAGTGACAGAAGTCAACAATAATTTATCATACATTTAAAAATAAAAGAGTATAATTGAGATGTAACCCAAAAGAAAGCTAAATGCTTTGAGGTGATGGAGGCCCCGTTTACCCTAATGTGATTATTACGCACTGCATGCCTCTATCAAAATATCTCATGTACCCCATAAAAATATACACCTACTATGTACCCACAACAATTAAAACTTAAAAAAAAAAAAATACTGAAATCTTAGAGCAACAAAAAATAACAAAGCTTGAGTCTCCAGGAAGCAAAGGTGTCTACCCATCAGGCTGAGAATTCTAACCAGACTCAGGCACTCAACTACCCTGCTCCCCAAATGAAAACTCCACACTAGCTTGGAGTGGGGAAAAAAGCAACTTTCACGGGAACTTAGGTGTAAAAACCACGAACAAAAGCAAGAACCAAATGGACCCCGAGACCGGAGCAGGGCCTGCACTGCAGCTGCCGGCTGGCCAGACCTCATTAATCCTCAGGGGCCAGGTGGAAGCTGACCTTCAGTTTGTCAAACAAGTTTTACAGAGTGAATTTATCACAAAAACAAGAGGTGGGGATGTGTCCCAAATATTTCCAAGGAAAACCACTGTTTTCAACCACTTTAAAGCATCTGTTTGGAGTTCCCAAACTCTTCTATAGGTTCCTTTCTAGTTACCGAGGGGCCTCTTCCAATCTCTGCTGCTCAGCTGAGCCAGAGCCAGGACAGGGGACGGGGACAGTGTGTGGGGACAGTAAGGATGGCGCGCAGTGCGGGTAAGGAAAGTCCACCACAGGAGAGACCACCACAAAGCTGTTCACTCATTTTCCACACCTGTGCTATCCAACAGGGTAGCCACAGAGGAATGTTTCAGTCAAGATTCATTAAAATTTCAAATTCATTTCCTCAGGCCTTGCTACCTTCTGCAAGAGCTACAGCCACTCACGCAGCACAGTGGCCTCTGAATGTCCCCAACCCCATGCTTCTCTTCCTTCATTCGTCGGCCCCACTGTATCCCTGAGGGCGGTGCCAACACCTCTGGGGTCACCCGGAGGCCCTGGCCATGGTTCCTCCGTGGGCTCAGCGTCAACATCACCCCGTGGCCACCCTCCTCCATGTGGGGGCTCCTCTACCTCTTCTTGGTCCCCACAGAACCCTATGGGGCCTCCACCCTGTGTCACCACAGGCTGGATGGTACGGGCCAAGCCCACTATCTGAGGAGATGACCTGGCTCAGGGTGGGCACATGGGGCCTGCAGGCCAGCTTTTATCCAACCGTGAGCTAAGACTATTTCCAGATGAATGTTTCCAATGAACGCAACGACAGGGTCACAGGAAAGACCAACTGAACCCCAATTAATTAAGACAAATATTATACCCCTCAAAATAATTCCTCTCTTCCCCCTAGGAGACCTGCATTACCAAAAAATTGTACTCCATTATTATTTTTATATTTTGAATTTCATTAATAAAAAAATTCGTAGATATTTATCACCTGTCTTATGTAAGTACCTACGTAACAGCCTTGAGGTCCGCCAAACCTAAAATATTTACTATATCTGGCCCCTCACATAAAAGGTTTGCTGACCCCTGGCCTCAATGATCCATACAAAATGCCTCTCCCACAGCACCAGCAGCCCCTGCACCCCGCTCCTCCCAACCCTGACCGGGAGCCCACACTGCAGGCAGCACAGCACCAGTTTGTCCCCAGCACCCTGAGTTCTCAATGCGAACCAGCAGGGTGGCAAGGGGCTGGCTTCCTTCTTGGAACTCAAAGATGCCGCCCTGGGGAGAGCAGAGGCCTGCAGCACTCAGGCAGCCCCAGCACGCTCCACTCTCCTGTCCCATCTTCTCTCCCCTTGTTCCACGGACGAAAGGCCAGGCTGAGAAGGGACATTTCTGAAACACAGTAGACAAAACACAAAACAAAACACACCCAGGTCTGTGCCCCAAGGGTGGCTTTGCCAAAAAGAGTCGGACAGACATTCAGATGGCAGCTTTGTCTCACCACACATTCAACTCTTCAGAAAGTAACACAGCATTAATGACAGTGTCAAATATTTCCAGAAGCCTTTTGGGAAGCACAGACTCACACTGTGGCCTGTGGGCTCCGTTTAAAGCCAGAGCAATAATGAACCTCCCTCCTTCTGGGAATAAAGCCAGGCCTGAAGAATAGCAGGTGTCACTAAGAATTAAGATCAAAGAGACATCTGAGCTAAGTCACAGCTGAGGCAAGGGTGTGCCTAAGGACAAATGAGAATGGAGCGTTTTCGTATCATCTTAAAAAATTAAGATTACTCAGAGTAAACATACATCGGCAACAGAAGACATGGACAGGTTGTCCTAACACTCCTCAAAACAGCCCCTAACTGGATAAACCACAATGTCAATGGTAAAATGAATAAACTGATGATGGACATTCATACAACAGAATGCTACACAGCAACGGAAGAGAATAAACTTACCCCAGAACATAAGTGAATGTGACAAAAACGTTGAGCAAAAGAATACAAGCAGTATAAAAACTTCAAAAATAGGCAAAACTAAATTGTTTACGTTTAGGGATGTATACCTTGTTGGCAAACTACAAACTGAGGCAAGCTGAGGGTCGCAGTCAGGGCAGCAGCAGCCTCTGAGGGCGTTACGACGGGACAGGCCCGAGCGGCGTGCTTGGAGTGCTGGCCAAAATCAGGCTCCATAATTTTTTTTTTTTTTTTTTTTGAGACAAAGTCTTGCTCTGTTGCTCAGGCTGGAGTACAGTGGTGCATTCTTGGTTCACTGCAACCTCTGCCTCCTGGGTTCAAGCGATTCTCATGCCTCAGCCTCCTGAGTAGCTAGGACTACAGTCATGCACCACACACCCAGCTAATTTTTGTATTTTTAGTAAAGTCGGGGTTTCACCATGTTGGCCAGGCTGGTCTCAAACTCCCGGCCTCAAGTGATCCGCCCACCTCGACCTCCCAAAGTGCTGGGATCATAGGTGTGAGAAACTGCATGTGGCCTTCACAATCATTCTTTAAAAGCCATTTGTATCAATAGCAAAGACATGGAATCAACCCAGGTGCCCATCAACAGTGGACTGGATAAAGAAAATGTGGAACATATATACCATGGAATACGACATAGCTATGAAAAAGAAGGAAATCATGTCCTTTGCAGCGACATGGATATGGCTGCAGGCCATAATCCTAAGCAAATTAACACAGGAACAAAAAAGCAAACACTGCATGTTCTCACTTACAAGTGGGAGCTAAATGTTGAGTACTCAGGACATTAAAGAAACAAACAATGGAAACTGGGGACTACCTGAGTGGGGACAGATGTGGAGAGGGGTTGAAAAACTCTCGGGTACTATGCTCAGTACCTGGATGATGGGATCAATCATGCCCCAAAACTCAGCATCATGCAATATATCCCACATAGCAAACCTACACATGTACCCCCAGATCTAAAATAAAAGTTGAATTTTTAAAAAATATCTCATTGAAAAAAAGTTTTAAATGCTATGTGTTATAAGACACATTATTAAGAATACAAGTAAAGTTAAAGCAGCTTTTAAAGAAAATAAATTAGAGTTGGCAAAAGAACTAGAAAATGTTGCCCAAATGAAAGTGAACTTCAGGGGTAATTTATTAGCCTAGCATGTTGGTTGACCACAGGAAGCAAAAGGGACTTAGGAATCCCTTAGTTCCATTTCTAAACCATCAGAGAGAAGCTAGAGATAGAGGCAAAACTGAATGCAGGTCTGCCAGCTCAGGCCTGGGGCTTTTCTCCCCAGCATCAGGCGCTTCCCAGGAATGCTGGGAGGTGGTTTTGGGTAATCTTACTAAACTACTTAATCTGGTCTTACAAATAACTGTTTCTCTGAGCTCCTAAAGTAGCAACTTTGAGGGCAGGCAAACAGAAAAGAAACACTTCTTTCATTTTTCTCCTAGATGGTTTCCTTTCTGAGATTCCATCCCCATCTTGACTAGAACGGGGTGGTGGCAGAGTTCACACCTCAGCCGAGGAAGGCTAGCCTCGGTAACAAGGTGCTCCCAGACCTGCGGCCCCCCAGCAAGGAGGGAAGCTGGCCTGTATATGTGCAGCCGCCCACCAGCCGCATAGGAACAGTACTGAGGACAAAACACAAGCAAAGCGGCTCTGCAGAAGCAGCCTGGCGCGGTGGCTCATGCCTGTAACCCTAACTTTGGAAGGCTGAGGTAGGCAGACCACTTGAGCCTAAGCATTTGAGACAGGCCTAGGCAACACAGTGAGACCCCATCTCTACAAAAAGTACAAAAATTAGCTGGGTGTGGTGGTAGGTGCCTGTGGTCCCAGTTACTGGTGAGGCTGAAGCAGGAGGATCACTCGAGTCTGGGAAGTCCAGGCTGCAGTGAGCTATGATCGTGCCACTGAACTCTAGCCTGGGCAACAGAGTGAGATCCTGTGTCAAAAATAATAATAATAACAAAATAAAATAAAATAAAAGGCAATCGCTTTTAAAAAATTCCATCTCCAGAAGTAGAACATTACAAGCTTATGGGCCAGGCGTGGTGGTTCACACCTGCAATCCCAACACTGTGGGAGGCCGAGGCAGACGGATCACTTGAGGTCAGGAGTTCGAGACTAGCCTGGCTAACACGGTGAAACCCCATCTGTACTAAAAATACAAAAAATTAGCTGGGTGTGGTGGTGTATGCCTGTAAGCCCAGCTACTTGGAAGGCTGAGGCAGGAGAATCACTTAAACCGGGGAGGCAGAGGTTGCAGTGAGCTGAGATCATGCCATTGCACTCCAGCTTGGGTAACAAGAGTGAAACTCCATTTCAAAAAAATAAATAAATAAATGAAAATCACAAGCTTGTTTATTAAATCCATTACACATTCACATACACACACACAAACTGTAAAAGCAAAGCAAAAAAACTTATAAAAGAGGATAGACAAGTGACATATAAAGATACAGAAAGAAAATAATCATTGTTGTCTTAGGAAAAGTTGGAGGAATTTTTGTTTCTCCACTTTTAAACTATCATTAACAATGAATACATTATTTGGTAATTACTTTTAATTAAAGAAAATGAAAAGTACTTCAATATCCTACACTTTGTTACCTTTTTCTCTTCTCCTCCCATCAAGCAAGGTACTGAGGAGTTCTTTGAGCACAAAAATGTGTCAAAGGGACAGATTAAACAATAAAGAAAACAAAAATACTCAAAACTGTAGTCCCTCAGTCTCCATGGGGGATTAATTCCAGGATTCCCTTGAATTCCAAGGATGCTCAATTCCATAATGTAGAATGTTGTCATATTTGCATGTAACCTACACACATCCTCCCACGTGCTTTAAATCATCTCTAGATTACTTACATCTAATGCAATGTAAATGCTATGTAAATAGTTGTTACACTGTATTTTTAAAATTTTGTATTTTTCATTATTTATTTTTTTGAAATAGGATCTCACTCTGTCCCCCAGGCTGGAGTGCAGTGGTGTGATCAGGGCTCACTGCAGCCTCCACCTCCTGGGCTCAAGTGATCCTCTTGCCTCAGCCTCCTGAGTAGCTGGGAGCACAGGCACATGCCACCACACCCGGCTAATTTTCAAATTTTTTGTAGAGACATCTCCCTGTGTGGCCCATGCTAGTCTCAAACTCCTGGGCTCAAGTGATCCTCCTGTCTCAGCCTCCCAAAGTGCTAGGATTAGAGGCATAAGGTACTGCGTCTGGCCACAATTTGTGTTTTTTAAATTGTTGTATTAGTTTTTATTGGATATTTTTTCTTGAATATTTTTCCCTTTAGACCCTATGTGACTGAACACGAGGATGCAAAACCCACAGGTGCAGAGGGCCAATGGTACACAGGGAGGAACAAACTCTGGAATGGGCAAAGGACTCAGTCACAGAGTGTACCTAGACGAGGAGAGAAGATGGTGACAGAGACTGAGTTTTTGCTACCACCTGAAAACTCTACCACAAGGATATATTCACGTATGACTTGCATGGGAAAGATTAATAAATGATGAGCGAGAAGACAGCTCTGGGTGTACAGAGGAGTAGCACATGAATGCAGCCTGCTAGGCTGAATCACGGTCTCCAGTGCTCTGTGCATCGGCCACAGTGGCCGTCAGAGCTGGGGACTCATGATGAGAACAGCAGAGGCCCGGACACACTGGAAATACCACCCAAGGAAGGAAGGTTCCTGATGGGGAAGGGGACAGTGGTGATGCCAGCACGGGTCCCCCAGTCTCTGGAAGACACACCCACAAAAGCAAAACCTTTTCCCAAGATCAAATACTAAAATACACCTTCCTCCTTTCCCCACAAGTGGTTTCTGCAAAGAAGTTCCAGCAGTACTTGTGTTTAGTTTTTAGTTTTTAGTTTTTTTTTGAGACAGGGTCTCACTGTAGCACCCAGGCTGGAGTGCAGTGGTATGATCTCGGCTCACTGCAACCTCTTCTTCCAAGGCTCAAGTGATCCTCCCACCTCAGCCTCCTGAAGAGCTGGGACTACAGGTCAGGTGCACACCACCAGACCTGGTTAATTTTTGTGTTTTTAGTAAAGATGAGGTCTCCTCAGGTTGGCCAGACTGCTCTTGAACTCCTGACCTAAACTGATCTGCCCACTTCGGCCTCCTAAAGTGCTGGGATTACAAGTGTGAGACACCACACCTGGTCTTCCGGCAGTACTTTTAAAAGGGGGAAAAAATGGAAGGAAAAAAAAAAAAAAGCCTAACCTATTATAGAAGAGCCAGGGTAACTGCGCCCTCAGCTGATGACTTTCAGACGGCCGTCGACTGCCTGAAGTGGACGGTGTGACGGGTATGAACAGATAAGTGAGAAAAGAACCCACGTAGCTCTAAACCCACACACACTATGAAAAATCGACACATGAACAAGGACAGGCTGCAGTCTCCTGGAGTTTAAGGAAGCAGTGCCCGGAGGCACTCCCGGGAGGTCTGTGCCTCGGAGGCTTCGGTGGGAGCGCCCCGTGGCTTTCATGGGCTTTGCCAGGATCCCTATCTTAGAGAAACGGAAACAGATGACAGTGAACTCCAATTCTGTCAAAAGGCTTCACATCCTGACTTTTATTTAGGGGGAAGCAAAGTCTCTGGGAGCTCTGGGGGAGTGAGAAAGGAAAAGCCACATTTTGGCAAGATCACCACTGCACAGCAGCAGCAGAAACCCAGCAGCGTGGGGTGGCTCTGGGAAGGGCCCCCCAGCCTGCCTGGTGCCCTGCTCCAGGGAGAGCCACAGTGGCACAAGGGGGCCTGGTCTGGGGTCCCCTGACACCCACATTACTGAGCTGTGGCCCCTGGGAATGGCAGGAGAGCAGACTCAAGATAGAAAATGGGCTAGCTCAGGAGAAGAATCATAAACCGGGGGGGGGGGGGGGGG